>NC_062213.1:197974219-198274219 GCF_902686445.1 Sciurus carolinensis | reverse complement strand
CCATATTGCTTTCCAGAGTGGCTGTGCCAATTTGCAACTCCACCAGCAATGTAAAAGTATTGTGCCTTTTTCCCCACATCAACACCAACATCTATTATTGTTTTTGTTCTTGATAATAGCCATTCTAATTAGAGTAAGATGAAATCTTAGGGTTGTTTTAATTTGCATTTCTTTAATTACTAGAGATGTTGAACACTTTTTCATATATTTATTAATCGCCTATATGTCTTCTGTGAAGTGTCTGTCCAGTTCTTTGGCCCATTTATTGATTGGGTTCTTTGTATTTTTGGTGTAAAGTTTTATAAGTTCTTTATAAATTTTGGAGAGAAGTGCTCTATCTGAAATGCATGTGGAAAAGATTTTCTCCCTCTCTGTAGGTTCTCTTTTCACGTTATTGGTTGTATCCTTTGCTGAGAAAAAGCTTTTTAGTTTGAGTCCGTCCCATTTATTGAGTCTTGCTTTGATTTCTTGTGCCTTGGGAGTCTGGAGAAGGAAGTTGGGTCCTAAGCCAACATGATGAAGATTCAGGCCTACTTTGTCTTCTATTTGGTGCAGGGTCTGTGGTCTAATTCCTAAGTCCTTAATCCATTTTGGGTTGAGTTTTGTGCAGGGAGGGAGAGAGAGAGAGGTTTATTTTCATTTTACTGCATATGGATTTCCAGTTTTGCCAGCACCATTTGTTGAACAGGCTATCTTTTTTCTCCATTGTATGTTTTTGCCTCCTTTGTCTTATATGAGGTAACTGTATTTATGTGGGTTCGTCTCTGTGTCTTCTATTCTGTACCATTGGTCTGCCTGTCTTTTTTTTTTTTTTTTTTAAATATGGAACGCTTCACGAATTTTGCGTGTCATCCTTGCGCAGGGGCCATGCTAATCTTCTCTGTATCGTTCCAATTTTAGTATATGTGCTGCCGAAGCGAGCACGGTCTGCCTGTCTTTTTGGTGCCAATACCATGCTTTTTTTGTTACTATTGCTCTGTGGTATAGTTTAAGGTCTGGTATTATGATACCTCCTGCTTCACTTTTCCTGCTCAGGATTGTTTTGGCTATTCGAGGACTCTTATTCTTCCAGATGAAGTTTATGATTGCTTTCTCTATTTCTATGAGAAATGTCATTGAGATTTTAATTGGAATTGCATTGAATCTGTATAGCACCTTTGGTAGTATGGCCATTTTGACAATATTAATTCTGCCTATCCAAGAACATGGGATATCTTTCCATCTTCTAAGGTTTTCTTCAGTTTCTTTTTTAGTGTTCTGTAGTTTTCATAGTAGAGGTCTTTTACCTCTTTTGTTAGATTGATTCCCAAGGTTTGGTTTTGTTTTGTTTTGTTTTGTTTTGTTTTGAGGCTATTGTGAATAGAGTGGTTTTCCTAATTTCTCTTTCAGAGGATTCATCTCTTATGAATAGAAATGCATTAGATTTATGCATATTGATTTTATATCCTGCTACTTTGCTGAATTCATTTATTCTAGAAGTTTTCTAGTGGAGTTTTTTGGATCCTCTAAATATAGAATCCTGTCATTGGCAAATAGTGACAGCTTGCGTTCTTTTCCTATTCATATCACTTTAATTTCTTTGGTCTGTCTAATTGCTCTGGCTAGGGTTTCAAGGATGATGTTGAATAGAAGTGATGAAAGAGGGCATCCCTGGCTTGTTCCAGTTTTTATAGGGGTTACTTTTCTTTTATTACAAATGAGAGCTTGTCTACCTATTCATCTTTTCCTTTCTTCCTGTCTTTTGAACTATATCGGTCTGTGTGTTAGGGTCTTTATATTTCTTTATTGATTTGTGTAGCATAGAGCTTAAATGCTGTATTCTCACACTTTTAAGCACAGTAGACCTGAAGAGTTGGGTAGGAATGGTATAGACTGGTTGCTTTAGAGGCTGAATTCTCAGGTTTCATGGTTTTCAGTGAGATGATAATAGGAGATGCCAGACAGAGTGAATCCCAGAGACTCTGGGGACTGAGGCAGGAGGATCGCACATTCAAGGCCAGCCTCAGCAACTTAGCAAGACCCTGCCTCAAAAAAAAAAAAAAAAAAAGGCTGGGATATGACTCAGTGGGTAAAGCACCTCTACGTTCAACCCCTGGTAGGTACCCCAGGAGACAAAATAAGTACCAGTCCCTTGTGTCTTTGTGAATGAACAGGTTGACATGACAGACATGAAGAAAACCTTTATAACAATCTAAATAGAAGAGCTTTCCCATGGATTAGGACACAGTCTGTGTCATCTGCAGAGTCACAATAACACCATCAAAGTCCTAGGGTTTTTTTTTTTTTTTTATAAGATTGTATATGCTAATTTTAAATTTTGTGTGGGCCTGTTACTTAGCAAGAAAGGCAAGACACTCTAGAATAACTCTTTGTTCTAGATATCAAGTCAAAGGACTATCTAGGCGAAGTCCTTACAGAGCAGGGAAGGTTTTTCAGAAAATGCTGCTGGGCATCCATGTAGAAAACTGGATTGGAAATTGGACCCTGCTTCACACCACACACACGTCAGCCCAGGTGGAGTAAAGACATAGATGGGAAAGGCAGTCAAAGTTTGGGAAGAGAACAAAGGCTATCTTGGTAGGGCAGGAGTTCTTTAAAAGATAGGAAAGAAGTTATTTAATATGTTCAATCAGCCATGTTAAGATTACAAACTTCAGGACTGGGGTTGTGACTCAGCAGTAGAGTGCTTGCCTAGCACATTTGAGGCACTGGGTTCAATCCTCACATATAAAAATAAGTAAAGTATTTACAAAAAAAAAGATTAAGAACTTCAGCTGGGCACAGTGGCACACACATTTGATTCCAACAACTCCAGAGGTTGAGGCCAGCCATAGCAATTTAGCTAGACTGTGTTTCAAATTAAAAAATGAAAGTACTGGACGGTGTGGCTCAGTGGTAGAGCACCCCTGGATTCGGTCCCCAGTATGGAGGAGCATGGGATACTGTAAGTAAAATGAACAGCCTGAGGAAGAACTTCAGTAACATAACTAATCCAGGGCTGTGCTCAAGTATACAGATGTTTGTGTATCTGTGTTCTCCAACTTGGTAGGAAAGATGAGATAAAAATTTATGGCAGTAGGGGCTGGAGTTGTGGTTTAGAGGCAAAGCACTTGCCTAGCACATGTGAGGCACTGGGTTTGATCCTCAGGACCACATAAAAATAAGTATCATAAAGGTATTTATTTACAACTAAAAAAATATTTTTAAAAAATGTATGGTAGTAATTGAACAGGAAATCAACCCTCTTTCCACTTGAAGAGGAAATCCAAGTGGTTAATGATTATATGAAAATTTGCTTAACTTCATTATTAATACAGGAAATACAAATTCACTTGCCAGATTAGCAAAGATTTAAAGTCTAATATCAAACATTGGTGAGAATGTGGAGCAGCAGAAACTTCATTCTGTTGGAAACATTTTTGAAGATAATTCACCCCCACCTAGTGTGGTTGACACAACACCCCCAGAACCCAGGAGTTTTACTTCCAAAAATGTACCTTAGAGAGAGGCTCAGGTGGACAAGGGGACACACACACACGTGGTCCCATTGCTTTTGTCAGCAGAGACTGGGAGCCACCGGAGAAGCCCAGTAACCGCTGGATGAATGAGTAAGTGGTGACTGGTAGCTGCTGCAGTGCTCTAGGGGACTTAGTCAGAGAAAGGGAGTCGTGTGTGGATTGGAATGTATCTCAAACATTGGTGGGCTCCTACTTTCGGTTTTAAGTTTTTTGCAGTACTGTGACTTGAGCCCAGGGCCTTGCACATGCTGGGTGAACACTGTACCACTGAGCTGCACCCTTGACCATTTTATTTTATTTGAGACAAGGTCTCACCGAATTATTGAGACTGGCCTCAAACTTGGCAATCCTCCTGCCTTAGCCTCCCAAGTTGTGCCCTACACCTGACTTGGGTGTTTATTATGCTTTCTACTGTACATGAATTTTATACACTCTTCTCCTTACTGTTTGATAATAGCAAAGTAACTTTTTTTTCTTTTGATCTGAGGAATATCTTTTTGTTGTTTTCTGTTAGTACTGGGGATTGAATCCACAGATGCTTGATTGCTGATCCACATCCCTATCCCTTTTTATTTTTTATTTTGAGACTGGGTCTTGCTAAGTTGTTTGGGGTCTCACTAAGTTGCTGATGCTGACTTAGAACTTACAGTCCTCCTGCCTTGACCCTGAGTTGCTGGGATTACAGGTATGCACCACCACACCCAACTTCATAAATGACCCAGGTGATTTTCATAGTTAATTCAACTATTGAATTAACTGTTGCTGTGCCTTGGCTTTGACTGATTGCAGGAAGTGAGACACATAATGATCATTTCATTTCCAGAGTTCTCCTGGATCTATGAAGCAAACATCAGTAACCTGTTCTATTGTGCTTTAGCTCAGGTTCAGATCGAAGGAGATTTCCTGGCGTGTTCCTTCTCTATACTTGAGGAGCAGCCCATGGACATGCTTCTGGGACTGGACATGCTTAAACGGCATCAGGTAATGAAACTTGCTTGCATCTACTTCTTGTATGTTCTGTGGCTGTTGTCACATAGTTTCTGGTGGTTTTTATTTACGGAGAAACCAAGAAGCATGATTTTCATACTCAGTAATGTCCTTAGTTGATTGTGTTGTATCAAGGTTGAAGTGATGTGTCACTAGAAATTACTTGACTCTGTGAAATCTCTGGGAATCTTAAGTCTTTTTTTGTGTTCACATTATAATGTGCAGTTTGGTTTCCTAGTGGAGTTTTAAGATTCTGGCTGTTTCCTAACATATAGTATATGTCATACTATAAAGATCAAATTCTTAAGTGTATATGTACAGCTCAAAAATAAAGATATATTAAGGTGGGGGGAAACAATGGTCTTAGGTGCAAGGCACACTTAAAGCAAGTTTTATGTTTGGTTGTGTTTTCTTTGTATATAATATACATTTATTTTAACTTGTTGCAGTTTGAAGTAAAAAAATTTCCAAAATGTATGCTCAACGATAATCATTAAAATGTTTGCAGCTTTTTTTTTTTTTTTTTTTTTTTTTTGTGGTGCTGGGGATTGAACCCAGGGCCTTGTGCTTACAAGGCAAGCACTCTACCAACTGAGCTATCTCCCAGCCCTGTTTGCAGCTTTTTTTTTTTTTTTTTTAATATATATTAACTCACAGTCATATTTTTATTTCTGCCTAAAGCATAATAACGTAAGATATGTCACCCTGATTAAAGACGTAGTGTCCACTGGGTAATAAAACTTTCATAGTGGGCTTGTATATGTAGTCAGTAGTCAGTATTTTTATCTCTCCCCCCTACCCCGCCCCCAATGGGGATTGAACCACCCAGGGGCACTCTACCACTTCTACCACTGAGCTACATACCCAGCCTTTTTATTTGATTATTTTTTTAAGACAACCTAGGCCTTGAACTTGTGTTCCTCCTGCCTTAGCTTCCCAAGTTGCTGGGGTTATAGGCTGTACCTCATGTGTTATTTTTGAATGTTTAATTGTTTAATTCCAGCTGGGTGTGCAGCTAAGTGGTATGGTGTTCACCTAGTATGTGTGAGGCCCCAAGTTTGATATCATACATATCAAAGCTCCAGAAAACAATTTACATTGAATTAACATTACATATATATGTATACATAAAGCCTAATTCATTAACTTTTTACTATCTTTCCCTTATGTTAGTCATAGTACAAACTAAAACTCTTCAACTTTATAGATATATATATGTGTGTGCAGCTATCCTATTAAGTGGATATAAAAATAACAGAAATGGCCAGGCACTGTGGTGCATGCCTATAATCCCATTGACTCAGGAGGCTGAGATGGGAGGATCACAAGTTCAAGGTGAGCCTCGGCAACTTAGCAAGACCCTGTTTCAAAATTTGAAAGAACTGGGAGTGTGGCTCGGTGATAAAGCACCCCTGTATTGATCCCCAGGACATTAACTAAAACAGAGACAAGGATGGCATGTGTATTAGAAATATTTTATAAAGTGGACCTTGCACATCTATCACTTTTGAGACCATTGGTATAGAATGTAAGCTGTAATTTATATAATAAGTAAAAGAAGCAGTGTACAAAACTATGAATAGTATGGTCTCAATAAGAAAAAGTCATTTGTATGTTTCTAAAATGTGGGACTGCTAGTCGTGCCTGGCATCTTTCCAAATTTTGTACCATGAGCATGTGTTACATTTATAATCAGAAATGATCAGATACTGTTTTAAAGGCAAATAAATATAAAAGTGTATCCTGTAACAATCATCCTACTATAAACTCTGAATATTAAAAGAGAGTTCTAAACCAGGCATGGAGAGAAGTCCAAGGCAGGAGGATTGCATGAGCCCAGGAGTTCAGGGCCTGCCTGAGCAATCTAGCAAGACCCGTCTCAAAATGCACAGAAAAAAATCTAAATTAACAGTGTCACCAAAGTTAAAATTTAAATGGTTTTCAGACAAAGTCGGGGTTTTTTGCAGCAATCTCTCTCCCTGTCATTGTTGCTCTTTGTGAATGGAGTTTTAAATTCAGGATCATTACTTTTTCTGCATGGTGCTTTATCCATTGTGGTCATGTCATTTCTTCCTCTTAAGTGTTCCATTGACCTCAAGAAAAATGTACTGGTGATCGGCACCACAGGCTCACAGACCACCTTCCTTCCTGAGGGGGAGCTACCAGAGTGTGCCCGGTTGGCATATGGGGCCGGGCGAGAGGATGTGCGGCCAGAAGAGATTGCAGACCAGGAATTAGCAGAAGCCATTCAGAAATCAGCAGAGGATGCAGGTATTTGGAATGGCCAAGCTCTTGAATTGCTTGTTATCAGTGGGGGTAAAGATCTTTCCTGTTTGTATTCAGTCTCCCCATCAGTTTCAGGTGTGCTCTTGTCTGTCGTCTTACTGCCCCTCCCATCCCTTTATCCAATAAAGAGAAACTCCACATTAGCAGATCAAGAAACAGCAGCCTCACATTTTGGTAGGCCTCTTAAAACATCCTTTTTTTCCTAAAGGAAGTTATAGCAGTAAGCAGACACTTGGAAGTTCAGCAGTATTTCCCTAAAAATTTTCTTTCCTTGCTCCATTTATTTTGGACAGTAGCATTGTCATTATGACTAAGCAGTCTGAAAATGCTGCCACCAAAGAGAAAAGAACCAACAATGAGAATCACAGTTGACCAGCCATCAAAATGTAGCATTTTGGGACTGGGGAGATAGCTCAGTCGGTAGAGTGCTTGCCTTGTAAGCACAAGGCCCTGGGTTCGATCCCCAGCACCCAAAAAAAAAAAAAAAAAAAAAAAAAAAAGTAGCATTTTGTGCTCTTACTGAGATCACAACTGTGTCTTTAGGCCACAGAATAGTATATTAACTATTGTAGTCAGGTTACCTGTACTTTTTTCTCAGTGTCTAGTATTTTAGTCTGTTTAACCCTAAAGACAGAGCCAATTCTGCTGGATAAAATGGAGCAATACAAGTTTGCTGAAATCCCCATCTATTACAGAGCAATGTCTCTGGGACACATTTTCTAGAAGCTGAAGAGGTATCTTTCAAATTTGAGTTATTTCAAAAGTTTTGGGGTTTGTTTTTGTTTTTGTTTTTGTAGTTGTTGATTGTCCTATATTTTATTTATTTATTTTTATGTAGTGCTGAGGATCGAACTCAGTGCCTTGCACATGCTAGGCAAGCGCTCTACCACTGAGCTATAGCCCCAACCCCTATTTTAAAGTCTTGAGCCAGAATTATTTGTCAGTTTGACTAATCTCACACATCGCTTTTTCTAGTACAGGAAAATCCACTCGAGTTACCGGTTCAGGGGATAGCTTTCTCCCATGGATGAGATAATGAACTTTAAGTAGGTTGTGCCACATTTTACTGCAGAACATTCCAGTGTCCAGGCTTTATCCTCTAGAATGAACATGGGTAGCTGATAGAATTGTCCAAGCTGGCCTTGTTCTGAGTCTGGCCCAGTTTTACCTATAAAGTAGTGTCGTTGCAATGTAAATATTTGGAAGGAAGGGGAGAATTTTCAACAGTCAGCCATCATTTTATTCTTCCATTCAGCATTGTAAGCTTGAGTGAATTTGACATACATACTTAACCATTTTGGCTGGTAATTTGTCAACTTAGTGATAGTACCATGTGTTTTCTAACCTTCAAATAATAGTTATTGTCTCTGGTAATTACCTTATTCTAATAAAAAAAAAGTTTAGAGGATTAAAGTAGATATTACAGATATTTTTAGACTCAGTAAAGGGGATATACCAGTTTTAAAAGATTAAAGGGAAGTGGCTTTTTATGCATATCACTTTTTGTGCTGATTTTTCTAATGTTTAATTAGTGAAATAACTCTGCAGCATCAGGTTCTATTTGTTTAGACATCTGAGTTTCCAGTATCATCAAAATCAAAATTCTGGCCAGGCCTGATGGCACATGCCTATCATCCCAGTAGCTCAGGAGGTTGATAGGGGGTTTGCAAGTTCAAAGACAGCCTCAGCAATTTAGCAAAGCCCTAATCAATTTAGTAAGACCATGTCTCTAAATGAAACACAAAAAAGATCTGGGTATGTGGCTCAGTGGTTAAACACCCCTGGGTTTGATCCCCTGAATCGGGGGAAAAAAAAATCAAAATTCTTGGTGGGAATATTTTGGTAGAGCCGTTTCTTTGACGGATGCTTTACCTCAAAGTCCGCTTGTCTTTTCCAGGAATTGAAAAATAATGTAGAATGGGAGCTATATCTGATGTTTTCTAAAAACCGATTAAAAGTAAAGAAGATAAGTCAGGATAGAATTTAATCAGGTTTGGTTTGTTTTCTTCTAGAAATGAATCTCAGCTAAGAAATTTGGAAAGTGATTTTTACACATGTACACTGACCTTTATTCCCTGAGATGATTTTCTTATCATGTGGTTCCATCTAATTGATCTACTTTTTTCTCCTATCTCACATTTGCTGAGGTTCTCTATATGTAGATGTGTAAAATTGATTTCTTTACAAGTTCAATTAAAGTATCTTGAAGTCGACACATTGGCTTTACATGTTGCGAGAGAATTGAAGCAGCCAGCGAATCTTTGGATGCCCACACTTTGGAAATGTTCCCCAACTTTGACTGTGCTTGTTCCTGATCTCAAGATGGCCAAGGAGTGGAGACTATAACCCTGCATGCTGTGTAGCTTGTGTTGCTAACCCAAGTTTGCTTGTCTGTTTCCTAATCCAAACAGAGCGTCAGAAGCCATGATGCATGTGGTGTGTGTGCTGCAGCTGGAGTGGGCCCAGACCAGGTATTTATAGACGCCATGCTAAGCCTTCCATCCAGTTGACATCTATGATCTGAAAGTCTCTGTACTATGACAGTTTGGCAAGTTAGCTTCTGCTATTCACCATTTCACCCTGTTTGATCTGTTTACAACTGGTCTGTATGCACATTTGTATGTATGTGGCATACATACATATGTAAGTGTATATTCTTATTTAAAATTTCATCAACTGCTAGACCAATCCAAGGGCAGGGGGGAAAAGTCTCAGGAAAACATGTCCATTGTACCTAGCACATGTGACTACTGTGAAAATCAAATCAAGAATATTGATTTGACGACCAGTCATTGGCACACATCTAAGATTCCATCTACTGAGGAGGCTGAGACAGGAGGATCACAGGTTTGAGGCCAGCCTCAGCAACTTAGCAAGACCCTGTCTCAAAATTAAAAAGGGCTGGGAATGTGGCTTAGTGGTAGAGTGACCCTGGGTTCAATCCCCAGTACCACCAAAAAATCAATCAATCAATCTATATATATATATACACACACTCACACACACACAGGTACACATATACATATACATATTGATTTGACAATATTAACAAAAGGACTTTTTCTTTGTAAATGTCCGTTTTTATGGAGCTCATGAGTCTCTTTCCCCTGAGAAACTGAAAGTTCTTTTTTTCATAATACTGCACATGAATCACCTGGAGTTATAGAATGCAGATATTTTCATTCTCTTGAAAAAGAAATGGACCCTTAAGCCAGGTGACTTGTCCAGGGTCACAGAGATAATAACAGGCCATTTCTATTTCCTTGTGATAGAATAAACAATTCCTGAGGATTTTCTTTTCTGAGGATTTACAGGCTGGTTGTAATTAGATTTGTAGCATTTTATTTCCTTCTCTTTCCCCCCCCCTTTTAAGAACAGGATAAAAATCATCATAATTTAATTGTTCTTAATATCCGTTTTCCTTGTCCTCTTCTCCTAATCATCCTGCAGTACTGACCCATCCCTCTGCTACAGTTAGCACTTAGGCCAGTGAAACTGACAATTCAGCTACAGGAGGGGATTGTATGCTACTCTCATGGTCAGTATAAAATTCCTTGAGGCTGTTTTCACCTTCACCTCACATGGTTATAAAACTGGCATACCAGGCCTTTATAATCCCTTTCTCTGTTGCTGATACGGGTATTTCATTACAGTGCATTTGTGTGTATGTGTGGTGCAGGGGGTCAAATCCAGGGACTCGCTCATGCTAGGCAAATGCTCTGCCACCTCCCCAGCCCCCATACAATACACTTTTTCCTGTTAGCATTAGTACAAAATGGAACTTCTTCCAGAGTCAGCCTTGGGGTTAGATTCATAAAAGTAATAACTTCCTAGATTGTAATGATATAGTTTACACTGAGACATATTTTCCTGCTTACTACTGTAAATAAGGTAAGATTGTTTTATAAAAAGTAAATACCTTCCTGACACAGTGCTTTATGGTCTCTTGTTAACCAGTGTTTGGAATGACTCAAAGCTGTTTGAATCGTGGCTGCCTTGTTTAGCTCCCACGTTACATGCTAACATTCAGCCCAAATCATTTGAATTGCATCTAACCAGATAGAATATATTGTGACCAGCCTTATTAGCAGCTCTTAGACATTTAACTACAGATCCTACAGTGTGTGCACAGAGGTCAGCTTTTAACTGGATCCACATCAATGGAGTTTGAACTAATGTTTAATAGTGTTAGGATATCTGTCTTGAGCGTTTAAGCCCATGTCTTACTTGAGTAAATTACAGTGAATCTAGATAGTCATTGCCTATAGAAAAATTGTTATGCTCTCCCTATACTGCTCTCCGTGCATAATTTTCTGTCCTTAATGTACTTCGGTGTTCTTAATTGAGTTGTACTCTGTTAATGTGATAACTGATGATCCTTTTAAAGTTGCAATATTTCTTAGGATAATAATTGGGATTTAATGTCTGGTCTTTACTTTTGGTCTCAGATGCTCCACAGTTTTACCATGATTTGGGGGAGTGTGGCTGGAAATAAAATAGAACATTTGCTTTTTGTCTTCTGGAGGCCTCCAAGCATTACATAAATTCTGCTTCCTATCTATAATTCCTGATCCGTTTCAAGTATACCTGGTTTAGACTTCTGGTTTGTAACTTTAGTGTTCGCATTTGAATCAAAAACTGTGTCAATCTGAGAATCATTCTAGTGTAAGGATCCATGAGATCCGTGATATACTTAAGAATCACTTGGGGGTGGGGGGTCCAGGTATGGTGGTACATGCCTATAATCCCAGTGGTTCAGGAGGCTGAGGCAGGAGGATTGCGAGTTCAAAGCCAGCCTTAGCAAAAAGCAACTCAGTGAAACCCTGTCTCTAAGTAAAATACAAAAGAGGGCTAGGGTTGTGACTCAGTGGTCAAATGCCCCTGAGTTCAATTCCCAGTACACCCATTCCCCACCTCCCCCCCAAAACGAAACAAAACAAAAAAGGAATCACCTGGGGAGCTTATTGAAAACATAGATTCTTGGGTCTGCTTCAAGGATGGTACCTCAGAGTTTGCATGCTTAACAAGTATCCAGGCAATTTTAGGGCAAGTGGTGGAGAGAACATTCTTGATGATTCTAGAATTCCAGACTAACTGGAATAAAGTAAAGTAAGTGTCCTTTAAACCTAAGCATTGACCTGGCCATTATGTGAATGAGAATCAATAGTACATAAACTATCATACTGAAATATGTATATTTTGTTAAGAGCATGCATACTTTTTGCTCTGATTACTGTAATGTTTAATTGTCTACTGTGGTGAGAGAGATCCTTGTATTTTTTAAATCATGTCTTAAGAGTATAAGAGAATTCCAAGTTTAGGGTCCCAATTTTATTTTCCTGTTTAGATTTGTATCCTCTGATAATTTAGTAACCTTTCTTATCTGCTAATTAATCTTATTGCTTTCCCCTTTGTTACAGATAAAAGTGGTAAAGAATCTACCTCACTGGGAATGTCATCCTTATCAACTTCAGATGGATGGAACCATCCAGCCCCTTCTTCAGGACGGAGTCCTGATATTGGCAATCCTACGAGTCTTGCTCGCTCTGTCTCTGCTTTGGTCTGCCCTACCAAGCCCAGTGACCCAGATAGCATCAAACCTAAAGCTGTGAAGGCTTTGAAAGCTTCAGCTGAATTCCAGATAAACTCCCAAAAAAAAGAATATCTTCCTCTGCAGGATCTTTCTGGTCCTGCTTCCTCTGCAGACCAGTGTCCAGCCATGCCTTTGCATAATTCATCTGAAGAAGCAATTGTTGCAGGTAGTCTGGAGAAATCTGCTGAAAGAAGCACCCAGGTCCTCAAATTTTCTCTCCACACAAGACAGGAATCTAGTTTATCTGTCACAGCTACGAGGATGCATGAACCACAGGTGGCTGTAGGTGAAATGTGTTGGCCTCCAGAAAATCAGAACCTGAGTCAACTTAGTAGCATTCAGCCTCATGAAGATCCAGAGGATGAACCGCATGAAGTTGTACAGCAGGATGCTCCACGTGACCAAGTACATCTTTGTGACATGGGGGACCTTCTTGAACACCCCAAAGAGAGGCAACAGGACCAACAAACCAATTTGGAAGCTACAATGAAAGGAGATGGGCTACAGCAGAGTGTTGATCTTACTAGTGCAAAAGAAAGTTTTCTACCTTCAGGATGCTTTGGCTGCTCAGATTCAGAAACCATGATGGACATAGATGTAGGGGAGCCGTCCCTAGTGGCTGTGCTCAGTTCAGCAGGCAGGCAGAAGGCCAGCACCAAGAGCATTGGTGCCTGCGCCCTCCCCTCAGGTTGCCCCCTGGTGCAGGTGGGGACCTCAGAGCGCGACCCCTCACCCGAAAGCTTGAATGATTCTGTTTCCACTCAAGATTCTCAGCCCCCTGAAAGCAGTGGTGAAAGGTCTGGGACAAATAATGAATATGGCAACTTCTCCCCCTCTCTGAGTCTCTGTGGCAGTTGCGAACCCTCTGTGGAGTCAGCAGAAGAGTCTTGTTCATCTATAACAGCAGCCTTGAAAGAGCTTCATGAACTTTTAGTCATTAGTAATAAGCCAGCTTCAGAAAGTACATCTGAAGAAGTTAGCTGTCAATCAGAAAAAGGAGCCAAGGGCCAAACAGGTATTAAGGGCTTTTCTGAAAGATGGACCCAAATTGAGCATCTGAGCCACAGTGAAGAGTGTGGACAAGCCTCCCTTTATCAGGCCAGGTCTGTATCCGTGGAGACAGAAAATGTGGGCACTGCCCCTGAAACTGGAATAGAAGGTGTAGGAAATACTAACTCCGGGGGTCCAGATGATGGCCTGTTGGCTGACAAGGAACGTGTCCCCAAATCTAAGGAGTCAGGAAGCAAGAGCAGCTGTGTCACTATAACCTCAGCTGAATCATCTAATCAGTTACACTGCACCTCAGGTGTAGAAATTTCATCCAAACTTGTAGCAGGTGAGGAGGATGCACTCAGTCAGACTTCTGAGCAAACTAAGTCTTTGCCATTCAGTTTCATATTGGTTAAAGACTTGGATCAGGGTGTACGGAATCCAATAACAGCCAGACCTGAAACCAGAGAAAATGTCTGCCCAGAAGCTACAAGGCCATTTCTCGAGTTGGAACCACTTACCAGCCATCCATCAAGTCCCTCCATTCTTCCACCATTAGTCTTTCCTGCCACAGATATTGACCGGATTCTACGTGCCGGCTTTACTCTGCAGGAGGCACTCGGGGCTCTGCATCGAGTTGGTGGAAATGCAGACCTTGCACTTCTTGTTTTGCTAGCAAAGAACATTGTAGTTCCTACATAACTCTGGAAGGTGGGCTAGACCGTACTCCATTCCCCTAACAGCAGCTCCTACACCCACACTCACCTTGTATACCGTACATGCAGAACCTGCAAGCAGAATGTTGAGCCAGATTTTTTTTTTTTTTTTTTTTTTTTTTAAAGATTTTTTTCGGCCAAAGTAATTTATGATCTCTTGTCTGATGAATTTGTCTATTACTTGTTAAAATTTGGGCCTTTTTAAATGTATTGGCAGAATGTGCATACAAAAGCTTTTTATTCTCATTAAGATGATGTATTCTGGAATAAAATGGAGGTTTTGTGTATAGCATACCATTTTAGAATGAGAGTGAATGCTTTGAAAAGCAGAAGCCATGAGAACTCCTACCACCCTAGCAGCTGGAGACAGCCAGGCTTCATGCCGAGGCTGGGCTGTAGGCAGGGTCTGGCTTGTTGACTCAGTCGTCAGTGTAGAAACTTGACCACACAGTTTGGTGTTGGGAATTACACCCAGTTTCTGTGTGTCATGATTAACCAATGATAATAGGAAGCTGAAAGATAATTCAGTGACATCTTTAGGGCACTCTGTTTTCATTGTTACTCAGGCTTTGACATTTTAATAGGGTGAGCAGGAGGGTTTGCAGCTTGGACTGCTTTGCACATCACAGGCTGCGGCGTGAGTCGCTTGCCAGGTATCCTTATGACGTGGGATGGGTTGTGGTGGGGGATCAACATTAGTGTGAAACATGGTGCTACCCAGATTCAAAAAGGGAAGGAAGAGGGACCCAGTCATAGCTCCCTTTGTAAATGTCAAGGACTGAGTGAATAGATAAACACTGGAACTTAATAGAGATTGGGTTTGCGAGCCCCGCCCCCCCACACACCCGGCATCTCAGCCCTTAATGACTGATGAAGAAGGCAGAATCTGCCAACAAGTTGGTTGCCAGCAACTTGCTTCATTTCTAAATTCTGGGAAGTTAAAAGCTCACTTTGGGCTGTGATCTGAGCATGACACTGAAGTGTGATAGACACCTTGTCTCGGTTCATCTTGGTGCTTAGAACGGTCGGTCTGTTTGAGTGTCCTTTGTGGCAGTGAAAATAGTAATTGTAGTTTCTGACCCAAGTGGCCTTGGTAGAGTTTTCCATCCCTTTCTTTCCTCAGGAGTTTCTTTTTAAGCAAGACTTATATTTGTGTTTACCATGTCAAGTTAGAGTGGGGCATAATATATAGATGTATTTATTGTGGCCTTTTTTAATGTAAAGACTCGCCCTTGGAAGTCATTGTCCTGTGGGCCCCACTGTGCAATAATCCTACTGGATAGGTTTTAGGTAACTTTCCTGGAAAATAAACTGTTCTCCTAGGACCTAGCAGGAATCTGAAATCTTGGTTTTCTTGGAAATAATTTGGAGAATGATAATTCTGACCCAGGTTATAGTTTGCAACTTGTTTGAACCAGAAACTTTCAAAGGAGTGATTTTTGATCTTCGTGTTAAATGATTTTGTCTAAAATCTAACTCTCCGAAGCTCGTTCTTTCCATTAGGATTCAAGTCATTGAGCACAACCAAAATGGAGGCTCATATCTCAGGAGCTTTTGATTGGAACTTTAATTTAGGGGTGCTTAGAAGCATTTCCGTCTCCCCATCCCAGTTTCTTTTTTCTATGTTCGTATGTGTGCTTAGAGACTTCAGCAAGGGGACAGCAAGTCACAGTCACGATCCTTTCTGAAGTTAGGGAAGGTTGGCTGAAGGAGCCATGGTTTACTGCTCTGCAGAGGGCACTCTGAACAGCAGGTCAGCCAGCTGTAAGGTGTTCCTGTAGACAGTCGCATGTTGTCGACCCTTTGCCTGCCCCACACCAAAGACGTGAGATGCACTGGGAACTGCAGAGAGGCTCTGTCTGCCGGCTCTTGGAGCTGGGAGTGTGGTGAAGAAGTTGGTGCTACGAGCGAGGTGGACTCTGGCAGCATGCCACGGGCCCCTTTCTGCTTTATGGGGAGTGGTCTGGGAGTGTTTCAGGCTTACCGATCTTGGGGCCACAGGGTGGGAGGGTGGGGAGTTTATCGATGATAGTAGCCTCCTCCAAAGGCCTCTGGGAACGTGGGCTCACAGCTCTCTTTGTGAGCCATGGTCCCTGGGTTTTTACAACACGGATATTCAGGAATTAGTCCCAAGTGGGGTATGTAATATCAGTCTGGGAAAGATTTCACCACAGTAGTTTTTTATGTATGTATATTTATTTTTAGGAGAAAATCAAATAGACCTATGGTTGTACAGTTATTCTTGTTAGGAATACTATGAATGAGCTTAACCCACTTGCCAAATACCCTAGTCCCTTTTGTCATTTTCTTTCAACACATAGTTGGCTTTTGATTTTTAAAATTTTCTTTTCTGTCCGTTTGTATAAAAATAAAGTTGATATCGTCAGGGCTTCCGAGTGACTTCTGGAGCATGCAGAGGGCCCTAAGGAACATTGCCCTAGTGATCCTTCACTGTCCCATTTTTATTCAGCGTTCAGCATTTTAAGAACTCCAAAAGTCAGGCGCAGTGGTGCAGGCCTGCAGTCTTAGCGACTCAGGAGGCTGGGGCAGGAGGATTGCAAGCTCAAGGCTAGCCTGGGCAGCTTAGCAAGACCCTGTCTCAAAAAGGGCTAGGGATGTAGTTCAGCGTCCCTTTAGATTCAGTCCCCAGTACCACCAAAACCCCAAAACCAACTCTAGAGGTGTAGAGAGATTCTAGATCAGCTTCTGAGAATAAGGTGAAGTCATTGGGTCGGACATGGTGGTGCTTGCCTGCAATCCCACAACTTGGGAGACTGAGGTAGGAGAATTTCAAGTTTGAGGCCAACCTCTGCAACTTAGCAAGGCCCTAAACAACTGAGACCCTCTCTCAAAAAATAAAAAGGGCTGGGGATGAGACTCAGTGGTTCAGTGACCCTGTGTTCAATCCCTGGTGCCAAAAAAAAAATCATCGTGGGCCCTCTGTGGTCAACAGCTGACCTAACAGCCATAAGCGGCAGTGGACAGCTCCTTTACATGACCAGCAGTGCTCAGTTCTTTGGCCAGTGCTTACCTCCAGGGGGGTCTCTTCACCAAAGAACAAAGGGTTTTCCTGTGAAACTTGGCAGTTTGCTTAGATTGGTTCCTGTGGACAGGTGCACTTGATGACCAGACGGCTCTCCCTGGGCTGTAGACTGTGCTCATCAGTGTTAACTGTTCCCGTGTTGCCTGCTCACGCCTCCAGACAGCCAGGAGCCTTCGCCCTACAGCTAACGTGACCAGTTGCGTGGTGAAACATGGAGAGCATGTTAAATTCCTGCCCCGGACTGCGCGCTGCCTTAGTGGAGGAGCACTTGCCTGGCATGGTGAGGCCCTGGGTTCCATCCCAGCAAAAAAGGCCACTTCTCTGCCTTGCAGCCTAATGGCTGCAGAGCTCCTGGCCCCACATTTTCTCCCAGAAGTGGGTGTCTAGGAGTGAAACAGGAGACTGATTTGGATATACCCAGTTCCTGTGAGAGCTGCCTGTTCTTCCCTCACCAGTTTTCTCCCCTCTAGCAAAAGCCATAGAAGTGCTGGTCTGACTTTTCAGCTCATGTCTATAAATACGTGCATGAGCCATCCTGCATACAGTGATTGACAGATGTCTTACAGTTGATTTTACATAGGTTAAAAAGCAGGCAGTTTTGATATCTAGACACATTCCTAGGGTGGCTTTTGCCCGCCATCTGTATAATAAACTGCCTTGCAAGCATCCAGGAGAGTCGAGTGTACTCTGCCTTTCCCTGTCCGCCACCATGGTGCGGGCGAGCAGGACTGCTTGTTTCAAACTTCCTACGAGGCACTCGTTAGCAACTGAGCAGGCTGGCAGCGTGGCTCAGCGGCAGCACACGCAAGGCCCTGGTTCAGTCCCCAGCACCAAAAAATATGAGCATGTAAATAAGAAACGCCTGCTGGATTATGCAGTCTGTAGCACAAATGCTAAAAAGCCAGATTTCTCATTTGAGATTGGTGGCAGTGTTGCCTGCGGCTGAAGTATAAATACCATTACCACAGGTTTCCCTCCTGGAGGATGAACGTCACCTCATCTATAAAATGAAAACAGCTTTTTCCTCTGAGAATTAATGCCAATTTTTCTAAAAGTCAACTCAACCTGTCGCTGAGAATTAGAGGTGAAGTCACGGCTCAAGTTTTAGACAACAGTGCAGCCTCTGTAGGTATCCTAGAAGCTCATGGAATAAACTAAACTTGGGGCGGACCTTTAATGTACTTGATTTTCCTTTGTGCCTTAGTTTCTCTGAACAGCAGCAGCATCAGGTTTTGGCAGGGAAGAAAAGTGGGGGTATCACAGGAAATGTTTTGAAAGAAGCCTTGGAGATGGAGGGTCGGAGGGGGTTTTCCTGTGGTTTTCCGGCTCACCATCATCTTTGGGTGATAGATAGATTTGCTATGTAGGTTTTTATGTTGTTGTTGTATCATCAAAAATTGTACATGTTGGAAAGGAAGTTGGCTACTCCCTTCAACCCTATGCAATCAGATATTGAACAAGAATTTATTGCTACTTGACTCATCAAACACAGAATGCCCACATGCCAGGCGCTGATGAACTTGGCTGACTGAAAGGTTGGAACACACTGCCCTTGAGAAGCTTTTAGTAGGGAGACACGAAGCAAATTTCAGCTTCAAAAGCAAGATGTACTTTTTTGCTCGATAGCATGCTTTTATTTTAAAAATCATTGGAGTTTTATGGTTCCTATTCAGTCAACTGAGGGGAAAGCTCACAATGGAATCAGACACTGTGAGCCTAGAATTACTCTTCTAAATTTTTGTGTTAAGAGCAAAATCAGAAGAAAAAAGTACATTTGGTAGAAATACCTGAAGGAATCAGATATTGAGGAGTCAGCATGCTGGAGGGAGGTGAGCAGGGTAGCAGTCATTGAAGGGTGACCCTGCATGTGTGCCTCTTCTTCCTGTCCAGACCTTCCGTGCTGCGTCGTCCTCCCACACCCCTGTGAGCGTGGCTGCTCTGGAATGTTGACCATCAGGGCTCAGAGGGGTGAGCAGAGCCTGTATTCTTAAAGCAGCCAAGTGCCGCATGTGAATCGGGAACTAGAGCAGAAAACGTAGCAAGCGATGATTCTGGGCCTGGGTGGCAGGCAGCATTGATGTACAGAAAGATCGGGACAGCTCCATCAAAGGGACATTCTCTAACCCAGTGTTAAAATGTCACGTGTATGTTGGAATCCCGAAGTGCAGAGGTAGAATTTCTGGATCTTAACTCTTGGTAACTTCTGAGGTTACAGCTGTACAACAGGAGAGGGTCCACCTGATGAGTTTGAGGACACCATCTTATGGAAGGAACCCTACAAGGGAGATGGCTCAAGGGCGTAAGCGTTAGAGAATGTTTCTTCTACTTAAAGAAGTTAAGCGAACTATAGACGATAAGGAGGTGGGAACTATTTCTCTAAATATGTACCATGCAAAGGTCTTCCTTAGCTATGGGGAGGGGACATGCTGCGGGGCGTTTTTTCCTGGGAAAACGTAACTATGGGAGATGATGTTTACGAGACTTTGTTTCACCTGCAGCCTTGAATGAACACACCTGTAGCCTACAGGGTAGACCTGTATCTCCTGCCAGAGCCAGTCAGATTGGTTTGTCCACTCCTTAACCAGATGACCTACTCTCCTTAGAGCCTCACAGATTTTGAGTTCACACCACCCGTCCCAGACATGACCATCTGAACGCTTAGGTTTCTGTTCTCCACTGCCCTGATGATCCTTTTGAAATAATTCTGGCGACCTACTCAGAGCAACTCAGCGTGTTGATTGAATTGTCACTGTGTACCTACCGTGAAAAATAATTTGTTATTTTTATTCCAAACTCATCTTCGTGGCAAGTTGGGCTAATGGTCTTTGCACTCAAGAAGGAGTCGTTTACCAGTTTTTTAGCCATATTTGGCAAGCTGTAGTAAACGGAAACCCTTCTTTTCTTTCCCTTATTCTTGCAGTTGCTCACATATTGCAAGATTTTCTGACTTCTTTTAGCTTTGAGACTACTGCATCTTATGAGAACTAGACTGGCGAGATAGGCTTGCCAGCAGCTCACTCACTCCCAAATGCTTTGGTTTTGAGAGTTAGGAAAACTCTTGAGAACTTAAGGGAACCAAACTCAGGAATCCCAAAGTTGGTTGCGTCGTGCCATTTAGGGTTTAGGGCTGACCATAGGACCTGTCTGCAGCCGAGTGAACTAGATGCCTTTGAGTTTGAATTTTTGTCACATACTGAAATGTAAGTCAGCCCTAAATAATCAAAACACTTTATTTTCTTTTTTAATAGGAACTTTCTGAAGAAAAAGTGGTGTGTAAAACATTTGATATTTAAGACAATAAAGTTTTTATCATAAGACTTTTGTTTGATCCATTTCTTTTAAATTGAGGTGGTGACTTCACTTTTGTCCTTGTCTCTGTGTCCCTACCCGTTATACCCAGGCAATTTGTGGTTTGTGACTGCCTGAACCCAGAAGAAATGAGCAACTCAGAGCCACTTGCTGATACAAAGACGTGCCCTCTGTGGCTGGTGTGTGTGTGTGTGGCTGATGTACAGGAACAGTGACCCTGGCATTGGGTGTGGTGACTGAGACTGGTGTCCAGAGCCAGCTGCTGGGTGTGAGCTGCAGCTTGCCACTTGCTAGGTGTGTGACTGGGAGGTTGCCTCACTTTCTGTGACTCCGTCCCCTCACTGTAAACTGCAGGCTACTAAGGGTGGTGCTAGGGATGAAGTAAGTTAATGCACGGGAAGTGCTTAGAATAGCACCTGGCACAGAGGGCTCCGTGGATGTGAGCGAATATTATTCCCAGTATAACTTCAGGGATTGGAGGATGCTAAGCAGACATTCTGGAAGTTGGATAGCTCATCCAACTGCTGCCGTGGAGAAGGACTCTCCTGGGGCAGACCAGCTGCATCCTAGGCTACCAGGATCTGCCCTCTTGAACATGGGGCTCCCAAGATCACCATGGACATGCCACCCAGCTGATGTGCCAGGGAAGGAGAATGTGGTTCACGGAGTGTTGTAGGGACCAGACCTGGAAATGGTGTGCCTGGCCTCCCTGCCCACACTCACTGGTGGGAACTGGTCATATGGCCATACCAGACTGCGAGGGGCTGTGATATACATTTGTACCCAGGAAGACCAGGTAGTCGTCCTCCAACTTCACCTGGCAGACCACACGCACCATTTTCCCAAAGGACATGGTCCTAGGTTCAGTCTTGGTCTCCCAAGTTCAGTCACCAGTGGGGCCCTGTCCTCTCCTTCAGTTCTTGGTGCAACTCCTGTGGTCCAACAAACTCTGAACTCAGGTAACTTACCTGATCCTTCCCTATAGACAGTGATGGAGCAGGGACCGAATAACTGCAGTAGCAAATCCTACTAGGAAACCAGAGAATCAGGGAAATGCACCTGTCACTGCCCCAGCGATTAGGAATCACACAGGAATGACACTTTGAAGAGATTTGACTCTGAGCATCCTCCAGAAGTAACTCCCTTGTTCGGGGCCCCCTCTGAGTAGATGTTGTGTCTCCTCGGAAGTTGCATGTTTCCCCGTCGCGCTTACTGCTGGTGCACGTCTAGGGACCTGACAGTCTCTAGAGGCTTGGAAGGCTCACTGGTGTCTTCGGCAAAACAATTTACTCAGGAGGCTTTGGAATTTTTGTTTCCAGTCCATTCTGCGTGCTAGTAACCACACCTGTAAGGCCAGTGATCCTTCAAGCCTGATCCATTGCTGGCTCTCTTCCTTTCTGCTCCCCACCTACCTTGAGTTCATCTGAAATATATTTGGGAAAACCTTAATATGATTTTTGTTGCAGAGCTATGTCTTACTGAGCTTTGGTATTCAAAGTCTTGTTTCAAACTTCTCTCTTATCTGGAGTATAGATAAAGGAAATTGTGTGTGTGTGGTCTGGGGATCAAATCCAGGGCCCACACCTGTCTAGGCAAGCACTCTACCACTGAGCTCTACCCTGGGCCCAGAAACTGATTTTTTTTTTTTTTTTTTTTTTTTGGTACCAGGGATTGAACGCAGGGGAACTTAACCTCTGAGCCACATCCCCAGCCCTTTTTATTTTTTTATTTTGAGACAGGGTCTTGCCAAGTTGCTTAGGGCCTCACTAAATTGCTGAGGCTGGTCTTGAACTTGCGATCCTCCGTGAGCCACCACACCTGGCTCAATTTCCTTCTTAATCACCAAACAAGTATCATATTCAATTTTTTTAAATGAAAAGTGTATTTAAAAAAAAATACAAAATAAACTACAAGTCTGTCTGGGTTTATGGCCCTGCCCTGGTTCTCTTGCCTAAGTGAGGGGTTCTTTACTTGCCACTCAGCCAGGCCGTGCGCAAAAAGCCTTCTGAGGCAGAGCAGGGTGCTGGGAGTGTGTTCCCCCAGGGAGAACAGTAGCTCCGGCAGTGTCTGGCCTTGGCCTGAAGCTCTTGGGAGAACAATATCATATTTTAGATGTTTGTGGTAAACCAAATCTCATTTCAGTAACAATTTCTGAACTCGTTAATGTAGGCTAACTGTTAAACCAACCCCAAATATCAGTAGCCTAACCCAGTAGAGCCGCTTCTCCTTCAGCAACTGTCCAGCGTGGCACTGGTCAGGAGAGTGGGAAGGGGTGCAGGCAGTGCCCTCCTCCACGCTGCCATTCAGGAGCCAGGCTTCCAGGGCTCTGCCATTTTCTTGTGACCCCCATGGTTGCCCTCATTCAACTGGAGATGACGGAGCAGAAGAGACAAGCTTGAGGGGTCTTTATGAGCCAGACCTGGAAGCAGTGTTTATGTCAGTCAGCAAACAGATCTGGTCTCAGCTAGCCGAAGAAACTTGCACTTTGGTGTCCAATAAGAAGAGACGTGCTCCCTCAGCGTTCGCAGAGAGAGGAACATGATTCTCTCCTGTCCCACCAGGGAGTAGTCGTCTTGATACCAGTTACATGCTCACAAATTGCGACCCATAACACTGAACTGTTCAGCGTTGACTTCCTTATGGTTCAGAGTCTTAAAACAACTTCCTTCATATCCTAAAGCTTCTAAATGATGTGTCTGTGTATAAACTAATTTAAAGTGATTAAAAATTTTGCAGTGATTTTGAGACTTTGAAGCAATGTCAAATAACCAGTTTAGGTCACAGCTTTGTGTGTAGATTCAGGCCATTGCTCTGTAATGGAGCAAGATCTCCGTATCCACACACCAGCTGTTTATATGGGAGCAGCTAGCCCAGCGCCGTGGCGCACACCTGGGATCCCAGCAACTCAGGAGGCTGAGACAGGAGGATCTCGAGTTCAAGATCAGTCTCAGCAATTTAGTGAGGCCCTAAGCAACTCAGTGAGACCCTGTCTCAAAATAAAAAAACAAAAACAGGCTGGGGATGCGGCTCAGTGGTTAAGCATTCCTGGGTTCAATCCCCGGTATAAAAAAAAAAAAAAGAAAAAAGAAAAAGGTCTAAATCCCAAGATGTGTAGCAAGGAGAACTCTCGCCATCTCACGTGAAGGGTGAGATTGTGGCCTGATGACTTGTTCAGAGCTGGTGGTGTGCTAATAGGATGAACCTACCACCAATCCTGACTAGGGAGTTTGTCCTAAAACAACAGGGCTAGTGTGGCTTGGCTACTCCTGGACAGTCACTAAAAGCCCAGTTTTCCCTGTCCAACCCCAGATACAGGAGACAAGGGTGCCCTGAGCCAGCAGGACTGCATCACCCGCCTGCTCCCGCTTCCCCCAAGGAGAAAGTGTCTCCTGCAGCCTTCCAAACCTGCGCTCCAAAACCTTCACTCCTCCCTTTCGTGACCTGCATCCGACCCATCCTAAATCCTGTCTGGTCATTTCTACAAGCCTGGTCCCAGGCACCCTCCATGCTCCCCTGAACTTTGGTGACAGGTCTCCCTGTTCCTACTCTTCTCTACTCACATTTTGGGCTCTGTTCGATTGGGGGCCTCTCCTCAAAGCCCCCAGTGGGCTCCCATCTCACTCAAGGCACGTGCCAGTGTTCACGATGCTGCCAAGGCCCCTACTTACCTCTCTGCCTCACCTCCTGCCTCCCTCCCTGCCCCCTCCAAACCACCCTGGCTCCAGAACACTGTGCTTACTCCCACCTCAGGCCTTGGACTCCTGGTCCTCGACCTGGAAGGTTCTATCCCAGGTGCCTTCATGGCTTCCTCAAGTCTTTCAGGTCTCTGGCCTCACCCCACAAGACCCTTTCCTGCTACTTAATCTAAACTGTGGCTACGTTCCCTTCCTGCGTCACTTCCCTTCCATCTTTCTCCTCAGCACCAGCTGCCACCCAGCACACTCTGCACTGGACTCATGAATCCTGGTTATTATCTCTTTCTCATTAGAAGGTCAGCGCCAGGCCAGGAGCACACCTGTAATCCCAGGGGCTCAGGAGGCTGAGGTAGGAGGATGACAAGTTCAAAGCCAGACTCAGCAAGTTGGTGCATCCTAAGCAATTCATCAAGACCCTGTTTCCAAATAAAAACTAATAAGGGCTGGGGATGTGGTTCAGTGGGTAAGTGGCCCTGGGTTCAACCCTTAGTACCAGAGAAAAGAAATGTAAGCTCCAGGAGGGGAGGGGTCCTTTCCAGCCCTCCCCCCTCATGCCTAGGAGCCGTGCTTTATGCAGGGCAGCCACCCGTGTGAGTCTGGAGTAAATAAATCCATGAACATCACCATGCTGCCTTAGGTTCCCCGTTTCAAAGGCCCTGACGGGTCAGTGAAGTCAGTTTGCAGGTGCAAAGACTTTAACCCTAGAGGACTGCTGGCTTTGAGTTGGATTGATTTAAGACAGATGACATATTAAGGTTAGTAAGTATGTGGACTTCCATGTGAAATAGTATTTTTTTTGATTATTTATTTATTGGTACTAGAGATTGAACTCAGGGGTACTCTACCACTAATCCACATCCCTGACCTTTTTTATTTTTATTTTGAGACAGGGTCTCCTTAAGTTGCTTAGGGTCTCCCTAAGTTGCTGAGGCTGGTCTTGAGCTTGCAGTCCTCCTACCTCAGCCTCTTGAGTTGCTGGGATTACAGGCAGGCACCACAATGCCCTGCAGGGTTTTTTAAAATTATGATTATGCTCACATATAAGACTGATTTAAGACATTGACAAATAGTACTTCTCTGCTAACGGCTGCATAGACTCTGATCAGAGCCCTTACCCATTGCCTTCCTAGAATAGAAAGACCCCGTTGGGTGCAAAGAGAAGAAACCTTACATTTGTTCTTGATTCTCTTTCTGACCTTTTACTTCCATGGCCACCTAAAAATTTTCTGTATCCCAAGAATTAAAAACTCATCAGAGGGCTGGGGGGCTATGAGCTCAGTGGTAGAGTTTATGCTTATCAAAAAAAAAAAGGGGGGCTGGGGAGATAACTCAGTAAGTAGACTGCTTGCCTTACAAGCACAAAGCCCTGGGTTCGATCCCCAGCACCGCAAAAAAAAAAAAAAAAAAAAAAAAAAAAAGCCCATCAGACAAAATAATAATCAGAAGATATTCATGTAAGACATGGAGCTGGTGCTGTGGATGCAGCACCCGGTGAGCAAGCAAGGGTCATGTTCCCGTGGAACGGACATCGAAGCAGTCTCTGCAGAGTGTCGGTGAGCCACCCAGTGCCAGGTAGTGTAAGTAACAACTTGCTGGGAGGGACTCGAGGCACCAAGGAGAAAGGTCTTCTGAGGAGATAACGTTTCAATCGAGACCTGACTGACAAGAAGGCTCCTGCCAGGGAGGGTTCAGGATATGTGAGGTTCGACTGAAGGAACAGAGGCCCCAACTTCCTTTTTCTTTTTGAAGTACTGGGACTTGAACCCAGGGCCTCATGCACGCTCGGCAAGCACTCTACCACTGAACTATGTCCCTGCATTGTTTTTTATGTTGAGACAAGGCCTCTCTAAATTGCTGAGGCTGGTGTAGGACTTATGATCCTGCCCCAGCCTCCCGAGTCACTAGGATTACAGCTGTGTGCTACAGCGGCCCATCCAAATTGCAAAAACATTACCACGGACATTTATATTTGATGTGTTACAGCCCAAGGCAGGCGTTTCTGGTTGGTGGGCAGCTCTCCTCCATGCCAAGTGGTGATTCAGGGCACTAGGCTCCTTCCCTCTTGTGAATCTGACATCCCTTTGGCTTCTTCCCCCCTGGTGGAAGTTGAAACAGCAGGGCAAAGGGATGTCCACTCGGGCTGGCAGCACCTCAGGGCTGACCATGTCCCACTGGAGAGGACTTTATCACCTAGCCATGTCTGCTGCCAAGGGGACTGGGAAGTGTCCAGCATACAAGACTTTGGCGGACAAGTAGAGACCTTGGCCACACTTGAGAAGAGCATTCTCAGCAAAGGCCGCAGGTGTTGACAGAATAGTGCATTTATCAGAAGGTCGACTGCGGATGGCCACACATCTGCAGAGAGATTAGGAGATGCGTCAGGAGAGGGAGGCCAGATCCGGGGCCTTGGAGTCCAGAGAAGAGAGTGTGGCTTTTGTTCTTGTTTGTTTCGCAGTGGTGGGTATTGGACCCAGGGGTGCTCTACCACTGAGCTGCATCCCCAGTCTTTTAATTTCTGATTTTGAGACAGGGTCCTGTTGAGTTGTCCAGGCTGTTCTCCACCTTGCCATCCTCCTGCCTCAGCCGCCCAGTAGCCGGGATGACAAGCGTGGGCTACCACACAGAGCATGGCTTCTATTCCAAATGGCACGACAGGAAGCTGTTAGAGACAGCCGAAGTTCCGATTTTTACCAACTCGTCATGCTGACTCGATGATAATGAGGAAAGAACTGGGTGTTTAATGCTTTAAAATGCAATGACCTGGGCTGGGGATGTAGCTAAGCTGGTAGAGTCTTTGCCTCACATGCACAAGGTCCTGGGTTCAATCCCCAGAACCACGAAAATTAAAAAATAAATAAATAAAGCAGTGACCTAGCCAAGGGTGGTGGTGCATACCTGTAATTCGAGCTGTTCAGGAGGCAGAGGCAGGAGGATCACAAGTTCAAGGTCAGCCTCAGCAGTCTCAAAATAAAAAATGTAAAGGGCTAGGTGTGGTTCCACACACCTGAAATCCCAGTAACTCAGGAGGCAACAAAGAGACGTAGACCCTATCTCAAAATTTAAAAAAATAAAATAAAAAGGGCTGGGGATATGGCCCAGTGGTTAGGTGGCTCTGAGTTCAATTCCCGGTACCAAAAATTAAATAAATAAAATGGTCTAGATTAAGTGTCTGCACTCAGGTGTTGGAGTTAAGGTGTGGGACTTGAGGTGGCTGTGGTTACAAACAGCCAACGGCCCCCACCCCATCTTCTCTCCAGTGGGGATAAAGTAGCTTCCCAAGCCTGGTTGCCAGGCAAATGTTTACTCCTTCCTTGAGTTGCGAGAAAAGGGAGGAATTCGTTCCTTTCCTCCACCTTTCTTTATCTTTTGGGCAGAGCTGGGGATGAACCCAAGGCCTCACCTAGCAAGGCCAGCCTCTACCACCGAACTCCACCCCCAGTGACCCCTGTTTTTAAAACAATCCTGTTCTGTCCAGTGATTTCTTAGGGGTGCGGCAGGATGAAGCTGCCAGAATTTTTTTTCCCTACTCCCCCCCCCACCCCCCCCACCCCACCCCCGCCTACTTTTTCTTCACACATCTTTGGAAAGAGCACAGGAGACCTGGTGCTCCTCTCTGGGGTCTTTCCTCACCTGACAGTATTTAGCACTATGAGACTTGGGGAAGACAATATTAAAAAAAGAAGAAGAAGAACAAAATCATTTTTCCATGTCACTGATTTGGGAACTAAGGCAGGGTAACTTGCCTGAGGCCCTGGCATGAATCAGCAAAGGCTTTTGATTCTTGATGCCTTTGACTCAGAGTCCCGTGCACTTCCCATGTGACTGGTGAAGTCTTGTGCAATAAATGAATGGGCTTCAAGTTGAAACCTAATGACCCCCAGCGACAGGACTGATAGGCACCTTGTGTTTTTCAGTTACCTGCTTTGGGATGGACAGGCTAGAACTCTAGACATGGAGCAATTACCCACATATGAATGCAGACTTGGCCTCTTCTCCTTCCCTGCAAGAAGTTGGTCACACCAAAATGTGTTTCTCTTCTGCCCTGTACTCACACACCTATGCCAACCTTAGGAACCCAGGAGGCAGGGAGACCGCACGTTCCTCCCCAGGCTGTTCAAAGTTGAATGCATGCAGATGAGAACACTATGGCAGAGATGTCACCACCTTCCCATACCACAGTCCAGGTGTATAAACTGGGAATAAAAATACCTGGTGGATCTGCCACAGACAGCCAGTCGTAGGAATGTGTTGCCTGGCAGAAGGTGGCTTGTCGTTCCACAGCAAGGAAGGATCACAAAGTTTGCTGGTTCAACTTTGGGCTGAGTGGGTTCCCTTGAGCCAGTGCTGCGCCTAGCAGACTGGGGTGTGTAGACCCAGCCAGTATGGAGTGGGAGGGGGGCACAAACACCTTTAGACACCTGGCTACTTCTTTTTGTCATTCAAAGTAACTTGTCCCCTGCCCTCAATCTTCGCTCTGCCTACCCTGGGACTACAGCCTCAATCCCCACCTGTCTTTATTCTGCCCTCTGCCCAACTGCACAGAGGCCATCTTTAATTTTCCTAATTCAGTATGAATAAGAAAAGTGCCCTGAGTTTAGTTACTATACAGACTTTGCTTCTTTCCTAAAGGTCAGACTGAGTCTTTAGGGTTGCCTCCTAGAATAGTGTATAAAAATGGAAGGACCCAGAAAAGCAGATGAATGTTTTCTGGAGTCAGATTCCTGGGTTGCTCTCTGGGCTCCACCACTTGCCGTGTGATTGTAGGCAAACTACTTAACTCCTACCCCTCAGTTTCTTCATCTGCCCAAGAATGGCCGTATGAGCCCACAGAGCCAAAGGTACCTGACGCACGGCTCAGCAGGAGGCCCTCGTTATTGGTGGTATGGGCCACTCTGCCCTGGCCCAGAGGTGGTACTGAAGGCCCGCGATCCCAGCTTCCTAAGAAGAGCTTCTCTTTCCTTTCCTGAGTTTATTTTGTCCCCTTATCCAGTCACGTAAAAACAAAATGACTGCCAGGTACAGTGGCACAAGTTTGTAATCCCAGTGCCTCGGGGCTGATGCAGGAGGATCACAAATTCAAGGGTAGCATCAGCCATTTAGCAAAGCCCTGCGCAATTCAGTGAGACCCTGTCACAAAATAAAAAATAAACAGGGCTGGGATGGGGCTCAGTGGCAGAGCGCCCCTGGGGTTCCAACCCCAGTATCATGGAAACAAACCATTACCACCTCGGGTCTCTTCCTTAGAAAACTAAGGAATGGGGGCCTGGAGCAGTTTCAGATGTTCGCTGGGGTAACTTGAGGGGTGGGACAGCCTGAGAAGGGACAAGGAAAGACTGGGGAGCCAGAGCGCAAAACTGTGCTGAGAATTAAAGGAAGAGACTGATGAATGTGTGAGGATATATTTATTTGGGGACCAAATGAGAGAAGTGAGCCAGGTAGGAGACTGAGAATTTTTTTCTTTTTTGGTACTGAGGATTGAGCCCAGGGGTGATTAACCACTGTGCCACATCCCCACTCCTTTTTAAAAAATATTTTACGTAGAGACGGGGGCCTAACAAAATTGCTGAGGCTAGCTTTGAATTTGCCATCCTCCTGCCTCAGCCTCCCTCCTGGGATTATAGACCTGCTGCACTGCGCCCACCTGGAGACTAGAATTCTTAAGTGAAGATTTGGAGAATTTGGGGATGGGATGGAGGTGAGAATGAGAGAGTTGAGACCCTCCAGATGGTGGGTCTGAAAAAGTGGGCTAAGGGTGGGAAAGGCCTTAGGCTTGGAGCAACTGGGAAGTGGCCAGCTGATGAGCCCAGGTGGCCTGGGATCTGGAGGCAGGACCAAGGTGGGGCATTGGGGCTTTCCTCTTTTGGCTGAGGGGTCCCTGCGGCCTAGGTCTGAGCACTGAGGAGGCCCAGAGGGCCCAGGTGGGGTCTGCCTAGGAGGAGCCCCAGAGAGAATCGTGGGGGGGCGGGGTCTGTAGGTGAAGGTCCTGTGGAGTCTGTGGGTGAGGGGTTCTGGGGCACAGGTGGGTCTGTGGACACAGGTGGTCTCCGGGCAGAGGTCTCTGGGCACAGGTAGGTCTGTGGCGGGGCCCAGGTGCGGTCTGCAGGTGGAGGTGTCCTGGGGCACAGGTGAGGTCCTGGGGCAGAGGGGTTCTGGAGCACAGGTTGTCTGTGGGGGCAGGGGTCCCTGGGCACAGGTGGGTCTGGGGCCCAGGTGGTCTGAGGGCGGGGGTCCGGGACCGAGGAGGGTCTGCGGTGGGGTCCGGGGCCGGGGCGGGGCTGCAGCGGGGCCCGGGCCCAGGGTCTGCGGCGGGGTCCGGTGTCGGGGCACAGGGTCTGCGGCGGGGTCCGGGGCACAGGGTCTGCGGCGGGGCCGGGCACAGGGTCTGTGGCGAGGCCGGGCACAGGCCCGGCCGGGGGTCCGCCGCCGTCCCCCTGGCCCGCGTGCGCGGCCGCCTGGCCCTGGTGCCGCCCCGCCTGACATCAGTTCCTGCCGCCGCCGCCGCGCAGCGCCCGCGGCCTCCTTCCCCGCCGGCCGCTCGGGAGCCGCCGGGCCGCGGCGGAGCGAGGGCCCGGGCGAGGCGAGGGCCGGGCGGCGGGCGCCGGGCCCCGCGGCCGGCACGACGGAGCCCCCGCACGGCCGGCGGCAGCGGTTGGCGGCGGCCCCGGGCCCCCGGCGCGGGAAGCGGCGGCGGGGCGGCGGCGGCGGCGGCGGCGCCATGGAGCCGCGGGAGGTGAAGGACCGGATCCTGGAGAACATCTCGCTGTCAGTGAAGAAGGTGAGCGCGGCCCGCGGCCGTTGAGGGCACGAGCTGGGGCCGTGTCCCGGCGCCCTGCGCCCGCGGGAGCCCCGGCCGGTCGTGCCGGGGGCCGGGGGACGCGGGGCGCGGCCGGGGCCGGCCGAGCGGGGACCATGACCCGGGCCAGGGCCCGAGTGCCTGTCCGGGGCCCGCGGGGCGCGGCCGGCGCCTCCGGGAAGGGGCCTGAGCGAAGGTGGAGTTGGCACCGAGACCCTCAGGCCGGCCCCAGGCACGCGCGCGGGAGTCCCCGGACCCGACGCCCAGAGCCCCGCGGGGCGCTGAGTTAGGTCCCCGGCCCGCAGAGGACCGCGCTCCGTGCCGTCCGCGCAGCTCGCCTCGCCTTTCCTGAGGGCGAGCGTGGCTTCGAAGGAGAGACCGGAGCCACCTCCCAAGAAGCCCGACCAGACGTGACCCAGCGGCCCCGGGAACTCTGAGCCCTGCCCACGCGGTGGGTCCTGCTGTCCCTTACTGGGGGCGCCCAGGAGGAGCAGGGACTTCGTTAAAAAGCCGTGCATCCTCCCCATCAGAAAAGGCTGCCGACCTTACAGCCTCATCTGGGTCAGTCGTGGCTCCAGAAAGGCCAAGGATTTTGCTTTTACACTTTAAAAAATAAATGTGGACGGTCCCCCGACAGAAGGTGGTGGACTCGGCACCAACGATGTAAAGGAGGCTCGCTTGAGGGCAGAGATCCACTCGGTAAATCCAGCTGCTGTGCGGGAAGGAGCCGGGTGTGCCTTGTCAAGACGCTCGTGAGTTAGCCCTTGGTCCAGGCACCTCGTGTGGAGCTGTCACGCAGCCCAGAAAATATAAGTTGCTCACTAGAAACTGGAAACCCCTCCAGGGTGCATCCCAACCCAAGGCATGTCTAGCAAGCATCAGGGCCGAGAAGTAGAATTCTGGGAAACTGAATCCTCACCCTGGCCTAGTAACCCATAACCTTGGGCAGGATCCTTAACCTGCCTCCGTTTCCCACCCTTGACACAGGGATAAAATTAGGGTTGTTGTGGAGATTTTATGGCAGTATGGGAGGGTCTAGTCTAGCAGGTGCTGGTGCCTGTCTGTCCGTGGTAGAGCCGGCTCTGCCTCCTCAAGGTCTGAGGTGGCCAGGCACCTCTTGCCTGCCAGGCTGTTATATAACTCCATTTGTACTTGGTAGCACTTCCCGGGTGCTTGTTTCAGACAACTGCCACACGACTCTTGCATCCTGAAGTGTGTTTGGTTTTTGGAATGGGGGTGTCTGCTTCTAATGGGAATCAGTGCAGCTACAGCAGTAGACGTTGCAGGCTAGCCATCCGGAGGTCAGATTTGTCCTCGAGTCAGTCTCAGCAAAGTTTGTTATATAGCACTTGAGAGTTGCTTTGCCTTTATTTCACTCCTACCACCAGTAAAATGGTCTTATTGGGGTTTTTTTTTGTTGTTGTTGTTTGTTTTTGGTACTGAGGATGGAACCCGGTGCCCCTCTACCACTGAGCTACATCCCCAGCCCTTTTTTATGTTTTATTTTGAGACAGGGTCTAAGTTGCTGGGGGTCTTGCTAAATTGCTGAGGTTGGCCTTGAACTTTTGATCCTCCTGCCTCAAACTGGGATACAGGCGTGAACTATCACTGCTTCTTTTTTAAGGATGTTGCAGGAAGAAAACGAGATGTATATTTCTACAAAAAAAAAAAAAAAGAAAAGGTGCGTTGGGGCTGGGGGTAGAGCACTTGCTTAGCATGAGCAAGGCCCTGGGTTCAATCCCCAGCATCTCAAAAAAAACAAACAAACAAACAAAAAAAAAAAAAAAACAAAAAGAAAGAAAAAAGAAAGGTGTGTTGTGTAGTATTGTGTTTGCAGAGTATTTTGAAACTTTTTATTGAAAAGTACATATAGAGAAGTACACAGATCCTAAAAGAACAGCTTAATGTGTTCTCACTCCCACATATCTGACCTCTAAGCCAAACAATATGACCATCAGCCTAGAAGTCCCTTCACCCCAAGAAACTGTGTCCTCAAGGGCTCTCCACCCAAGCAGTACTGTTGAGTTCAGCTATTTTCCCTTTCTTTTTCTTCCTCCTCCTCCTCCTCTTCCTCCTCCTCTTCCTCTTTTCTTCTTGGTATTAGGAGTAGTAAGAGTATTTTTGGTATTGGGGATTTAACCCAGGGGTGCTTTACCATTGAGCTATGTCCCCAGCCCATTTTTATTTTGAGACAGGACCTCACTAAGTTGCTGAGGCTGGTTTTGAACTTGTGATCCTTCTGCCTCAGCTTCCCAAGTCGCTGGAGTTAAACAGTTGTGTGCCACTGTGCCCGGCTAAGTTCAGCGATTGTCATGCTGTCATGTACTGTAACACCCAAGAGGTGAAATAGCTGTTATCCCACCTGAATCTCAGGGAACCGTGTTCCTGTATGGAGGTAGGATTCTTGGGGGCTAGAGAGAACTAAAGTTGGACAGTTAGCACAGTGGATCAAATCCATGAAACTAAAAGACGAGTTCCATGTGTTCTGGAAAGGGAGCTAATAGCAGAAACTAACAAAGCCTGTAGTTGCTGAGTTGTTCATAGTTAGAGAAGCATCCCAGGCAGGGATGGTGTTCACATTTTGTTTCTTTCTTTTTTTGATTTTTAAAATTATTATTATTATATTAATTAATTTAGTTTTGGTACCCGGGATTGAACCCAGGGGTGCTTTACCCCTGAGCCATATCTCTAGCCCCTTTTATTTTTTATTTTGAGGCAAGATCCCACTAAGTTGCTTAGGGCCTTGCTAAATTGCAGAGACTGACCTTGAACTTGCAATCCTCCTGCCTCAGCCTCCCAAGCCTCTGTAATTACAGCGTGCTTCACCGTACCCTATATGTAGGCATTTTGAATGGCATGTGGTTCTACTAACAGCATCATCTCCAGGGAAGGGAAGACAGTGATTTTTAGTGAGTTTTGTCCTGTTTTTGAGGAGTGAGAACCGACAGTTTGTATGTTGGTTAGGGGGGAATTTAAAAAATAACTAGGGCACTGGGGGTGGTGGCACATGCCTGTAATTCTGGGGACTCAAGGGTCTAAGGCAGGGAGATCACAAGTTTGAGTTCAGCCTGGGCAATTTATCAAGACCCTGTCTCAAAATTTAAAAAAAAAAAAGGACCGGAGATGTAGCTTGGTGGTAAAGCACCCCTGGATTCAATCCCCAGTACCAAAAATTAAAACTAAATAAGCAAATAAATAAATAAATAAAATAGCTTCCCTCAGAGAAGGAAGGATTACCTAAGTCTTGAAAATTTGGTAGAATTAGGAGAAAGAGAAGGAACAGGCATTCAAGCTAGAAGGAGTGTCCCCAAGGAAGTAGAGCCCTCCAGGTGGTCTTCTGAGGACAGTGAGGAGACAGATCGATCTCAAACTTTCAGAGGGTTCTGCTAGATGTGGCTGGGACATGCTCTCTGGGGAAGCCATCCAGCCTTAGCTACGGACACAGGCTGCAGAGGTTCTCAGGCCTGGGCCTGGGTCTGGAGTCTGGGTTTGTCATTGACCATGACAGTCCTGGCTAGTGTCAGTCAGGACCTGCTCAGAGTGTTATAATGAGAATTCAATTGCACGTGATGATTAGCATGCGGCCCGGCACCTGCCTAAACACCACGGTAGCTGCCATTATTACTTGTGAGCAGTTTTCCACCACGCTTCTTATAAGCTTCTTCTTAAAGACCCGATGGTAAATATTTCAGGACATACGGTCTTTGTTGAAATGATCTAGTTCTGCCCTTGTAACTCAAAAGCAACCACGTGTGTATGGGCGTGGCTGTGTATTTATTTACAAAAATAGGGAGCAGGCCGTTTTGGCCCACAGACGGTATTTTTATTTACACACACGTGTGCACCCAAAACAGTCCTCGCGAGGCAGGTGCAGGATCACTTTCGGGCCTGTGGTTAACCAGATCCGTCACACTGCATGTCAGGCTGTGGCGTGGATGTGGACCTGAGTCCCGTCACGTGGTCATGTGTTCAGTTATGTAAGACATTACTGAGCTCCTGGAGTCGCTGTGGAGGCAGATAAGGTCTCTGCCCTCATGGAAGTGACATTCTAGTAGAAGATGAGAAATAAATGAGCGGATGGACAAGTGGAGCATTTCAGATGGTGGCATTACGCAGGCATCAGGCAGACCTCGGGGCAGGCACTGGCAGGGAAGTCCGAGGAGGAGCTGGCCAGGTAGTGCTCCCCAAAGCAGAGACATTGCCTCCAGCAGGGAACCTTAGCCAGGCCAAGAGAAGGGACACGATCTAAGAAAGCAGGTAGTTTTAAAAACACCGAAGGGCTCAGAGGACCTCGAATGCATAGGAACCGCCCCTGTTCCCCTCTCTCTGAGCAGGAGGAATGAGCCCTGATGAGGTGACATGTCCAGTGTTGCTCCCGGGTGGGACTGACGACCGCTGGTCATGCACTTCGGGCTCTGGGAGGCTTTATTTCTGGCAGGCATGCCGCCTGGAGCAAGAGGCTCCTTGTTGTCGGGATCAGGGTGGCAGTGACAGGGAGCCGTTGGCCACCTAGCCTGTCAGTGCTGCTGAAGCTCTGCAGGGCAGGGCCTCTCCTCCAACCTCCCCCTCCCCTGGAGAGGTGAGACCTGCCCGCACGTTAAAAATCAGGTGGGCAGCTCGTTCCTGGGGAGGGTTGCTAGGTGTGTGTGGAAATTACATTGACCGGTTTAGATCAATAGTTTTGTTCTCTGTGGCTTCAGGGAGAAATGTTCTGAAAGTCCCCAAGGACCCAAGTCATCACAGCAAAGAGCTGAATAAAATAATCCCACACAGGCAGTTTTTTAAGGTGGGGTGCCTTCTCCCTGCTTCCTCTTCCCCTGGGTCCTGGCCTTGGCCATGGCTCTCTATTCTCTTTGCCTTGCAGAATAGAGGCCAGGAGGAACCAGAGGCCCCTGGTGGGGCAGAAAGCCCCAAGCCCGTGGGTCACCCGACTGGGGCCCAGGAATAGATGCGGGTGGAGAAGCGATGGCATTTTTCCTGAGCTCGCCCGTTGGTTTGGTTTCGACGTGGTTCTCCTTTTCTGAAATGTTCCTCTGACGTCAGGTTTCTGTTGGGAGCTCGTCACCCTGCCGTCCTTTCTGTCCACCTCAAGCATTCCCAGGCCTGCCTCTCCATGGCGTGACTCTAGCTTAGGCCTGTGCAGATCGGAAGGCCCGGGGTGGTATTTGAACTTGGCGGAAGCTCACCTGCGTCTGGGGTTAGAGGACAGCAGGCCGTGTCCTGGCAGCAGTGGGCTTGTGCTCAAGTGGGAGGGGCAAGGCTGACTGGTCACTTGGCAGTCACAGTGCACGCTCCCGAGCGTCAGATGGAGCCGCGCCTATTCCTCTGAGTCTCCCTCAAAACTCTTCCAGCTGGAGCCCAGGATGAGAAGAAATCCACAGGAAAACTGGAAATCTGATGCCAGCTGGCAAAACCGTCGGCTGGAAACCTAACATGGAGCCAGGCCGGGGGTCAGGGCAGGTTTCAGTGCCGGAGCGGGGAGGGGCCGGGCGGTGCTGTGGCACTAGGGACTCGGGCACCGAGGCGAGAGTGCAAGGTCGGCCTGGGCAGCTCAGCGAGACCCTGACTCAAAATAAAACCAAGAAGCCTGGGCGTGTGCCTCGGCGGTTCAGTCCCCTGTGCTGCGGAAGAAGGAAGGAAAGAAGGCAGGAGGGAGAGGGGCTGGGGTCAGAACGTGCGTGTCGTGGGAGAGGGCTGGCGTTGGCATCGGTAGGTACCTTCTTGCTTCTGGAATCTGGTGCTCATCTGGGCCTCAGGATTCACCATCATGGCAAGGGTGTGTTGCCACCAGAGCTGGCAGTGCCCTCGTGTCCAAGGGGACATCTCCCTGTGCTAGAAAGCCCTCCAGGAGCCCATGAAGCCTGCTCAGTGGCATCTGGAGTCCTGCCCTGCAGGGTGGAGCGGAGCACTGGCCTCCTGGAAGGCCGGGCCGGGTGGTGGCGCTGGCCAGTTTGGGCAAGCTCTCCAGCCAGTTCTCCCAGCTGCACACTGAGGGACACCCTAGTGCTGCAGAATCGGGACAGTTTCTTGGAGAATCATTTAGGTTGGGGTCACTGATCCGCTGGTCACACAACCACCCGGGGCCCGAGAGCGTCTCCTCTCCTCTTGCCAGTGGAGCAACTGGCCCTGTGCAGAGACGCTCTTCCCCATCTGTGCATTTGTGACTTACTGTCTCCCCTTGCTCATGGGTGTTTGCAGACATTATAAAGATGCATGAGGGAGTATTTGTTTTCTCTAGTCCCCTCCTCCCTTGGTGACTGTGTTTAACAGCAGCAACCAAAAGAATCTCAGCAACCCAGTGCTGTGGGAGGACAAGGAGGGCCTGTTGCGCGCAGGACGGCTCTGCTGCCTGTTGACACGGGCGAGAGTCAAGAAGTGACTTGTCCAAAGTCAGAAGCTTGCAGGGTTGCAGCTGAGATAGAGACGTTTTTCTGGCTCTTGCTGGGAGGTTTTCGTGTGTGTCTTTTGGTGATATTGGCCCACCAGGTGCTCTTGTAGTTGTAGATGACAGAATGCCTTTATTTCATTTATTTCTTTTTATGTGGTGCCAAGGATCAAACCCGGGGCCTCGCATGCTAGGCAAGTGCTCTGCCACTGAGCTGCAGCCCTAGCCCTCCGATCCTTTTAATTAAAAAATAATTTTTTTTTATTTTGAGACAGTCTTGCCAGGTTGCCCAGGCTGACTTTGAACTTGCAGTCCTCTTGCCTCAGCCTCCCGAGTTGCTGGGATTACAGGAGAGGGGTGAGGCAGGAGGATGGCAAGTTAGAGGCCAGCCTCAGCACCTTCGTGAGGCCCTGTCTCGGAGTAGAAAGGACGGAGGAGGAGCGCGACGGTGGAGCACCTCACTTCAAACCCTGGTACTAGAGAACCAGCCGACCAAGTGACCAACTGTGGATTGTGGTCCGAGAGGTTCCCACCGTGCTTCCTTACCCTGGGGAAGATCTGACTGCCCCGCCTGGGCCTTGGAGTGGAGGTCACGGTCCCTGCCATGGGATTGGACAGTGACTCTGGGGCTGCTTTCCTCTAGCACACCGGCCACCTTGCTTAGGCGCAGCAGCAGGGAAAGGAAGTGAGGGCCGGACCCAGAGCCCGCGAGGCTCCCAGGTTTCAACAGACGGGCTCTGTGAGGCTTTGAGGAACTGCCCTCTTCCTGCCAGGGCACGGACAGCTCAGCCTGGGGCGCTCAGAACCGGGCAGGCTCCTGCCAGCCTCCGCCTCCAGCCCTGCAGTGGAAGAATGGAGTGGCCCCGGGTGTGCCAGCGTCGTCCAGGCCGGCCTGGCTTCTGGGCCTCTGGTGTTTGCCTGGGAACCTCTTGGCAGAGCCCCACCATTTTCTGCCCACTCTGAGAGGCACCCTTGGTCCCTGGTGCCAGGGTCCAGCAGTGATGGCGCCTTGAGGCCTGGGCTCTCTCCTGCCTGAAGGGAGGAGCATTTAACTGTGGAAACCATGTTCTGTCAAAGTACCCAAGAGACCTAGTCCTTCTTGGCCGCCCTCGTTCCTGCGCCCCAGAGGATGCACAGGAAAGGGAACCATGGATAATTCAGCAGCTGCCTCTTTTTCTCTCAGCAGAGCCGTCGGCAGAGCAGAGTGCCTAGTGGGTCTCCAGCTAAGGGACCAGCAGCAGTGATTTGGGAGGTTGAGAAAGAAAACTGTGGAACTGGTCCTATATTTGGTGGCAACTAGCTGATTAAGAAGCCTCAGCTTCACCAAACTTGCTTATAAACAGTGCAGGCCGTGGCAGACCAACCTGGGAGCCAGCCAGTTCACGCCGCCTGGCACAGGCCCTTCCTGGGCAGGGGCTTGGCCACCCCCGGAGACCTCAGCTGAAGGACGTTGCTTTTCATGCCCATTTAGAACCGAGGACCATCTTCTCCAAAGCAAGGGAGCTGCAGTTCTTACGCAGGGAGGGCTTGTGAGTTCTCCAGCTCCATCGTCTACTCTCCACTGTGGGTGCTGTCATTTCCTGTCCAAGGAGGGGTGGGACTCAAGAGAGTAAGGCAGAGCATCACAGTGTCCTGGGCTTGGTGGAGCAGCAGTCACCAGCAGCCGGAGCCTCTGTTGACACCTCCCGCCATCTAGGATGTTCCTGCCCCTGCCCTGCCCCGCCCCTGCCTCCCATGCCCACAGGCCTCATCCCTGAAGCCCTGGGATGACCCAGTGCCCCCTGCTCCGCCCTCCTGGTGAGGGTCCGAGGTGAGCACTTCCTGGATGGTTTTGCAGGTACCCACTCCCCACCCCACCCCCACTCAACAACTGTTTCTTCCCACGTGGGATGGACGCCTCCAGCACTGGCCACCTCGTGGAGGGCGCCTGGCTGAGCTCGCAGTCAGTAGAGGGACCGTCAGATGGAGCCTGAGCCCCAGTCTCCCTGCCTGAACTAGGAGGGCTCTGCCGAGTGGTTATTTTTCTGGCTTTCCAGCATGTTCGGCAGTCGGTTTCGCTCACTGACAACCCACCCGCCCTCTCTGGCTCCCTTTGCACTTCCTGCTCTGGCGTTCTTACTGAGTCCTGGGAAAAGTCTCCAGCCAGCTCCGGCCTCGCCTTGGACCCGCCAGATTCTCTACAGAAAGGCCCTGGCGGCGGTGTTCCGGGCCGAGGTGCTGTGACGGGCATAGCCCTTAAGAAGCTTTGCTGAGACCGAAATGTTAAATTGCTGGTCTGCTTGTTTCTGCGGGACTGGACTGGAGCACTGCCTGAGGCTGGCCTCTGGGACTGATGCAAGATGGGCAGGGGCGAGGTGTCACGGCGGCCTCCCCAGGGGAGAAGTAGGTAGCTCTGACCACACCAGCCCTTCTCCAGCTGCCGTGCTCCACACTAGGTCTCTTGGGGTCCCCCACTGAGGAGTCCAGGCATCAAGGTTTAGGGGCACCCTGACTCCCGAGGTAGTAAATGGTGCACATGGCTTGAACTCTGCCTTTCCTCTGGGAACCTGCCCTGGAGAGGAAGAGTGTCCCAGGAGATCCAGTGGCCATGCTGAGGTAGGACTCCAAAACCCAAGGCAGGCCGCACCTGTCACTTCTCCCACAGTGAACCTGCAGGGCTGTCAGCACAGGCAGCCTGGTAGACTGAGTGGACTCGGGGGGGTCTCTGCCACACAGTCTGTCTGTAAGGTTCAGTTGAGCCAGGGTCTCACAAAGTTGCCCAGGCTGGCCTTGAACTTGCAGTCCTCCTGCCTCTGCCTCTGGAGTTGCTAGGATTACAGGTGTGCACCACTGTGCATGCTGATTTAATTCTTGGTACAATTTGAGGTGAGGAAGAAACCCTTCAGTTGAGGTCTTTTCTGCTTGTGGGTTTCCGTCTCCTGGACCTAGACTGTTGAGACTGTCCTCAACTTGCTGTCATCTAAATAGTCTTGGTCTCCTTGGAACCAGTAGGGAGGCTGCTGTTACCTGGTGATCTCCCCGGGTAGCCAGCCGTGCCTCAGGTGGCACCAGGCTGAGTTTTTCCTACATCCGTAGGCCTGCTCTCCATGTGTGAGCCGGGACAGGCATGAGCAGGCACCGCAGAGGAGCCCTATAGTGGTCAGCAGGCCAAGCAGCCGTGTGTACAGCCCAGCTCTGTTCGCATGCAGAGCCTCCTGGTATTGTTGGAGCAGCGATTTTGTCCTCCCCTATAAATATAGAGGTGTGACCCCCACTCCTCCCCAGGGTAGCCTGGGAGTCAGTGGCAGAGTTGGCATCCAGATCTCCCATCTGTTGGGCTGGCAGCATCAAATCCTCGTGTGTCTTGACTGACTAGGGAGAAAGAAAGGAGGTCACCATCTTTTCTTCCTTTCTTCCTTTCTTTTCTTTTCTTTTTTTTTTTTTTCAGCTTTGAGGGTTGGTTTAAGGGGTGCTCTACCCAATTTTATTCCCAGTCCTTTTTGCTTTTTGAGACAGGTTCTTGCTAAGTTGCCCAGGCTGACATTGAACTTATGATCCTCCTGCTTCAGCCTCCCAAGTAGCTGTAATTAGAGGTATGTGCCACTGTGCCCAGCTGTACCCATCTTTTCATTTGCCCATTTGTACTCTTTCACAGCTACCTTTGAGTTACCTATAGTGGAACAATCTGGAAGGATTTCTTGGCCCTAGCTATGGCACTCTATAGTGTTTTGTGTTTGTTTGTCTATAACAGAGAGACAAAACAGAGGGCCGGGCTGTGGCAGCCCAAAGCAGAGTGGGGCTAACCCTAGTTAAAATGCCCTGCACAGGCATTCTTGGCTTGCTGGAGTGTGCTGCCCACACTTCCCCGAAGCCACGGGCTCTGGTGTAATCACGTGATGGCCAGTCTTCCCGGGGGACTCAGGAGCACTCTCCTCCTGGCTGGGAAGAGGTCTGGGATGAACCGAACCAGCTGTCCCAGGCCCGATGCACACCCCAAAATCAGACAGATGAGCCCTGTCGCCCATCCTGGGTGTGGTTTGGGAGTGCGCCTGGCAGCTCGTGGACCTTGGGAAGCACAGCTTCTAAAGGGCACTTTAAGAAGGAGTGGCCTGTGCACCTCAGCTGACCTTGCTTGTTTCTAAATTTTCTTCTGATGAGAACTTTTCCATCCTCCTGCGGTCAAGTGCACCAGCCCACCTCTGGGCTCACATCCGTGGCCACCTCTCCTAGGACAGAGAACCCGTCTTGTCTTTCCTGTTTGGGGACTTTCTGCCTCACTCCACTCGCTCTTGTTCTCCCAACACCCCCTTGGCAAACTGGTCAGAGGAGTTTCCTGTATCCGCTGTCTGCTGTGGGGGCTCATTTGTTTCTCTCCCCCTCCTTCCCGCCTCCCTCCCCTTCTCCCTCCTCCCCCTCCACCCCCTTCATCTCCTGGGCAGGCTCATCAGTTATGCCCGCATCCCCGTGTTATTCTGAAGCAGATGCCAGACATCCATAAGTACTTCAGTATGTATTGCCCCATGACGAGGATTCTTTTCTCATGTGACCCAGTACCACCTTTGCATCTTTAGAAAGCTGGCCAGGCACAGTGGTGCACACCTGTCATCCCAGTGATTCAGGAGGCTGAGGCAGGAGGATCGCAAGTTCAAGGCCACCCTCAGCAACTTAGCAAGACCCTGTCTCAAAATTAAAAAAATAATAATAAAAGGAAAAGGAGTGGGCTGTAGCTCAGTGGTCTAGCACCTCTAGGTACAAAAAAAATTAACAAAGGTCTGCTAAGTTTTCCAGTTCCAACTGCTTCATCCATTAATGTCATTTCTGGAAATGCCTCGCTTGCTGAAGCAGGTTTCCCACACGCTCCCACAGCTGTGCTGCTGTGTCCTGCCCCTTCCCCCCGGTTTCCTCCACCGAGTTTTCCAGCGTCTCCCTTGGGAAAGGTCCTCAGCTGCTCAGCCCCTGGGACCCAGTGGTGCCGTCCCTTGGGAACTCTTCACTCGGCTTCTGGAACAACCCGTCCAGTTGCCCTGCCCACTGACTGGGCTTCTGCCTACCTGGGAGCCTCGGGAAGATGCCGGCTCCCGGGCCCCAGCTTGCTTCTTCCTCAGTCTGGCAAGGGACCTGGTCATGATTCTCAGGTTCCCCAAGGGGTTCTGGGAAGCACTTGGACCAGGACCCAGAGGGGAGCTCCAGCAGCTCACCCTCAGATGCGCCTGGTCCTGCACCCCTGAGATGACCCAGCCCCCTCTGTGGCTCTCGGTGCCACCTCAGGGCTGGTGGCACTCACCTCTCCCAGTCCAGTCCCACTTCGGCAGCCGCCTCCCTGTCACCCCACGTAGGCCTGGCAGGCCTCGAAACGCACTGCCTTCCTCTTGCTCAGACCCGACACCACAGTCTTTGGCACCTCCTTTTCCCTCCTGATCCACATCTGACGGAGGCCTCCCTGGTGCCACCTCCAGACCCCAAATGGACCTGTCCCACTTCTTCCAGCCCCTCAGCCTGCCCACCTGTCTCCGGGCCTCTGCCTTGGCCTTCCCATGTCTGTGCACAAGCCACGGGGTGGCCTTGGCCTGCCTTTGGTCACGTCGCTTCCCTGTTCTCACCCCGCCAGCCACTTCCCATGTGACTGGTAACGCAGCACGCTGCCCTTGCTGTGGCCAGTGTAGCTGTCCTTCCTGACCTTGTCTCGAGCCACACTCGTCCCACACAAGCCTCCTCACTGTTGTGCCTGCCTTGGGACCTTTGGCTTGCTGTTCCCTAATGGGGCACTCTTCCCCCGTTAGGGAAGCTCCATGGCCTGCTCTTGGAGTCCTCTCCTCTGGCTCAGTTTGTTGTTTTGCAGTGCTGGGGATAGAACCCAGGGCGCTCACACTGAGCGACATCCCCAGCCCTTTTGATCTTAAGACAGAGCGTCACTGAATTGTAGAGGCTGGCCTTGAACTTGTGATCCTCCTGTGTCAGCCTCTGAGTCACTGGGACTATAGGCGTGTGCCACTGCACCTGACTGGCCCAGTGTTTATAACAGCCTCCATCAGCTGCCTTGCTTTTTTGGTGGTGGTTGTTGTTGGGTTGTTTCGTTGGTTGGTTCTGGGAATGGAACCCAGAGCTTTGTGCATGGTAGGCAAGCACTCTGCCACTGAACTGCTTCCAGTTATTTAGAGACAGAGCCTTGGTGATTCTCTCTGCCGGCCTTGAATTTGAAATCCTCCTGCTTCAGCCTCCTCAGAGCTGGGATTACAGGTGTGCACCACTGTGCCTGGCCCTGCCTTTTTAATTATTTTTTATAGCATTTATGGTTCCCAGATGCTATATTATATATTTGCACATAGAGAGTTTCACAGAGACCTCTGAAACTGTGAACTGTGAGACCTCTGCCACTAGAAGGTAAGTTTTATAAGGACTCAGGAACTTTGTAATAGTATCTACTGGGCACAGTGACATACACCTGTAGTCCCAGCTACCTGGGGGACTGAGGCAGAATTTGCAAGCTCAAGGCCAGCCTGGGCAACCTAGTGAGACCCTATTTCAAAAAAAAAAAAAGAAAAAGAAGGGCTGGAGATGTAGTTCAGTGACAGTGCCCCTGGGTTCAATCCCTCGTACTGTGAAGTAAATAAATAAATTTAAGAAGAATAGTACCTGATGTACAGGAAGTAGATGATCAGCAACATTTTTGACCTATATGACTCAACTCTTCATGGCTTGAGCCACCCTTTTTGGCCACTGCTGAACTGAATTTCGAGCAGGAGACACCTCCCAGCCCAACCTGTCCCAAGTGTGCTTGCCTCTGCTGCTCCCGTTCTACCCAGAGGATCAGTAAGTTTTTTCTGTAAAGAGCTGAGTAGTCAGTATGTCAGGCTCTGCCATAGATGATACCCAAACAAATGTGTGTTCCAATAAAACTTTATTTGCAGAAACAGGAGGCAGGCCCCACTCCACACTCCCACTGACAGAAAGGCCCTGCCCCTCCCCAGATCCACACGGACGGAAGTAAACAGAGTGGCTTGACTTGTCTGAGCAGCAGGGTGAATTTCTTCCCAGGAGTGCGGATCTCTTCCTGAGCAACCAGGGCTTGTTTTGACTCAGCAAGATGCGTCCTTGCTTCTGAGGGAAGCTGGCGCAGGGCACGGGGGCGGATCACGGGCACACCTTCTCAGAGGTGGCCTGGCTAGTCTCAGTTTTTCCTGCAAGGAGTCACAGAGCCAGTATCTACTGTGGGCTCTTCATTTCTCCTGATTGAAGAAGGGACACTGTTCTTCTTTTCTTGAGTTCTCCTGAAACATGTAAGGAAGGGATGCAGGTGGCCTAGCAGTTGGTGTACGTGATTGACTCGGTTCCAGGACTCATTTGGTGAAAAGACCTGGCAGAGCTGGGCGTAGTGGCACACGCTTGCAGTCACAGCTACTTGGGAGGCTGAGGCAGAGGATGGCAGGTTTGAGACCAGCCTGGGCAACTTAGTGAGACCCTGTCTCAAAATAAAAAGAATAAATACAAAGGACTGGGGATGTAACTCAGTGGTAGAGCCCCTAGGTTCAGTCTACACGATCAATAAAAAAGAAGAAGAGAAACGCCCAGGTTTGAAATCTAGCTCTGCCTCTTAGAAACACCCAGGTTTGAAATCTAGCTCTGCCTCTTACAAGCGCGGCGACCTACTTTGTGGGGTTGCTCTGATGAGTAAATATGCTCCTGAGCTCACCGTCGTCTAGCCGCCGGCACTCGAGTGTTTACAGGGTGTCATGCCTTTGATCAATACAGTGCAACTGTCACCTAAGCCTCGTGACAGCCTTTATTAGGGAGGATGCAGGTACTAAGCCCATTTTACAGATGGGGAGACCGAGTTTAGAGAGGTCACACAGCGAGTGAGTTGCAGAGACAGATCGACCCTAGAATCCACACACTGACCAGCGCTCGTGAATGTGGGCTCTCGCCACAGGTGCCGCTGGGCTACCAGATGGCCCTTGTGTCCCAGGCTGAGCGGTTGTATTCGTCTGGGTTCTGTTGTTCGGGGGTCCTCGTTTGTGTGGTGTTTGCTCTCTTCTACAGCTGTCCTTTCAGAGCTTACTGGTCTTGCTGGTGGTCACTGGCTGTGGCCTCTCTGTGGCTACAGGACAGCACATCTGCTGTCTATTTACCTTGGTGCCATGCTTTGCTGACCAGCTCCTGAGGCACAAGCTCAGGCTATTGACACAGCTCCCCAGGCCCCACATTTTCGTCTCCTCCTCCCCCTCCCCCTCCTCTTCTTTTTTTTTTTTTTTTTTTTGTGGTGCTGGGGGTGAACCCAGGGCTTTGGCAGGCAAGGGCTCTGTCCCTGGCTGCACCCACCCTATATTCTTACAGTATTGATTCCTGGACTTTTTTTTTTTTTTTTTCTTTTTCAAGATCTGTGTTTGGCTATAACACAGATTCAGGATCTTTTTGTCCCCTGAGATGATGGGAAATCTTTACCAACCTCTGTCTGTAAAGAATGCCTGAGGAAAACTGGGCGTGACAGTATCTGCCTGTAATCCCAGAGTCCCTGGAGGCTGAGGCAGGAGGATCACAAGTTCAAGGCCAGCCTTAGGAATTTAGTGAGGCCCTAAGCAACTTAGCGAGACCCTGTCTCTAAATAAAATATAAAAAGGGCTGGGGATGTGGCTCAGTGGTGAAGCGCCCAGTAGGAAGAGCAGGGTTAGAACCCCTGCTAGCGAGCAGGAGGCGAGTCGCTGAGAGCAGAGCATGGCTGTGCCGTGCCGTTGTTGACCAAGGACGTGGGTCCCCGTGGTTAGTAGTCTTCGCTGCTTGTGGAACACCTGCTGCTTGCCTGACCCGTGCAGTAGTGTCCCAGAGAACCGTTGGCACTGGACTTGCACGAATGCAGCCGTCCCTGCCGCGTGGCTGCTGAGCATTTGGAATATGGCTAGTGCATCTGGAGCTGATTTTTAAAATTTTGTTTAATTTACATTTAAGCTTCAGTAGCCTCATGGGGTAGAGGCTACTGGATTGGACAGCTCAGCTCTAAAAAATCCCTTTAACCCTGTTACAGATGACAAAAAATGAGGATTAGAGGGCCAAGTAATTTGCCAAAAGTGTGCGGCTCTGTAGTAGCAGAGCCATGTGTCCTGCCTCCTGAGCCCTCTCCTCAAGGTCAAGGTGAAGAATTCCTGAATAGCTGGGTGCAGTGGTGCATCCTATGATCCCAGCTGCTTGGGAGGCTGAGGCAGGAGGATGGCAAGTTGAAGGCCAACCTGGGCAACTTAGCAAGACTCTGTCTCAAATGAAAAATATAAAGGACTGGATGTAGCTCAGGGTTAGAGCATCTGTGGGTTCAGTCCCCAGTATGGGGGGAAAAAAAAACACCTTAATAAATGGGGTGGGAAAAATAAATAAATAAATAAATAAATAAATGGGGTGGGGATCCATGTTCCTCTACAGGAAGACTCAATATTACAAAGATATCATTTCTTTCCATAGATAATCTCTGGATTCAGCATGATTCTATTAAAAATTCAGAAGGGAATTATAATGAAATTTGATTCTAAAAGAATGGACTGGAATAATCAAAACAGTTTTGAAAAAGAGTAGTTGGGATAGGGGAACGAATGGATTTATTTTGCCCATATCCAAGTGATGAATAAAGTGAAAATAATTAAAAACAGGACAGACACAAGAATGACAGTAGATCAATAACGCAGAATAGTCTAGAAAGGGGCACATTGAATCACATCCATCGGGGAGTGCTGGGCCACTCGTTTATACAAGGAAATGGGTTTTCCTTCCAGAAAATAATGAAGCTGGATCCTTACTGCCTACAGTGCATAAAGATCTGAACATAAAAGTGAAACCAAAGGTTGGGGCGTAGCTCGGTGGTAGAGAGCTTGCCTAACGTGCACAAGACTCTGGGGTCAATATTCAGCACTATAAAATTATAAAACACAAAGTCCTAAAGCTGTGCACCTATAATCCCAGCTACTCAGGAGACTGAAGCAGGAGGATCTCAAGTTCAAGGTCAGCCTGGGCAATTTAGTAAGACCCTGTCTCAAAAAAAAAAAAAAAAAAAAAGTAAAAAGGGCTGAGGGTTTCGCTCCGTGGCCAGCGCATGCTGTCGACCTGGTGAGGGCAGCAGGAGGACTTGATGCACCAACACACCTCCACGTCGCCTGTGTTTTCACGATAAGCAGCTGTTGTCTGTGGGATAATTTTATTTCGTTACCCTGACTTGAGAAAGGAATCTTAGTTCCTGCCTATCAGTTAAAAACTGCATTGAGGGCCAGGGCCACCTTCTCTGTTCCCATGTACACCCACACGCACCCTGTCCTCCTTACTCAAGTGTTTTGATGGCCATGGCTACTTTCATAATCAAGAAGACAAATAAACCTTGTTTTGCTTTTGATTTTTTTATTTAGTTAGCTGATTATTTCTTGCAGTGCTGGGGATTAAACCCAGGGCCTCTCACCTGCTAGGCAAGTACTCTACCACTGAGCTTCTCCCCCAGCCTTTTGTATTTTTTATTTTGAGACAGTGTCTTACTGAGTTGTTGAAACTGGCCTTGAACTTACTATCCTCCTGCCTCAGCCTCTGGAGTCTCTGGGATTACAAGTTTTTAATTTTTTTTTTTTAAGTTCTTTATACATGTACATAATATTGGTGTTCATTGTGACATAATTATGTATTCATGGAATATAATTCTCAGTACTTCCCTTTTTCCTTCCCTTCTCCCTCCCGTGTTCTCTTCTCTCTGCTGATTTTTTTCTATTTATAGCTTTTAAAAAATTAGTGCGTCATGGATATACAAAAAGGCGAAATTCACTGGTGTATTTATGTGTGTGCACAGGGAAGTGTGACAGATCCACCCACTGTTGCTCCCGTTCCAATCTCTCCTCCCATCCATCAGTCCTCCTCTACTGTGTGATCTCTCTTCTGTTTTCATGGAAATCCCCGGCCCCTTCCAGGTTTTGCTTCTTCAATGAGGAAGTCACACTACATCTCTAAGGACCATTTCAGCTCTGACATCTATTTAAGATGTTCTGATCTCACATTTTGAAATTAAAAAACAAGCCCTTGCATGACGGTGGTGCACGCCTGTTATCCCAGCAGCTCAGGAGGCTGAGATAGGAGGACGGCAAGTTCAAAGCCAGCCTCAGCAATTTAGTGAGACCCTGTCTCAAAATAAAAAATAAAACAGGCTAAGGATGTGGCTTAGTGGTTAAGCACCCCTGGGTTCATGGGTTCAATCCCTGGTACCAAAGAAAGGAAGAGAGAGAGAGAGAGAGAGAAATTTTTTAAAAAGTGCTTCTTCCTTAGCACCTGTGTTGTACTTGAGCTGCAGCCTGCAGGGGTGCCCCAGCCACGCCAGAGGCAGGGCGGGTCTGGCGGGTTCCCATTCTCTGTCTTTCAGCTCCTGAAGCCTTTCTTCCTGGGGCTCCCCTTGGCCTGCCTGGGGGATGGGCAGAGCCCGCAGGACTGAGGTCTGTCCCCAGCCAGCAGGGCTGCTGGGCTTGCTGGCCACAGAGAAGAGAGGCCCTATTTGTCGCGGTTGAATGGCTGGCCTCTCTCCAAGAGCACGTGCTTACTGGTGTGTGGACGCGGTTTGCCTGCCGCAGCTTTGGGACCACTGCTTCCAGGAAACGCTTCCGAGCACCTTTGTCCCGGCAGCCTAAACCTGGGACAGGATCCGTGCTCTCGTGCACTTCTCCCTCTGGCAACAGCCAGTCAGGATTTGCTGCCCTGATTGTGGTGAGACTCTGTCCCAGGGCTCTGCGGGACAGGTCCTCCGCCATAACTGTAGTCGCAGGGAACGCAGACCCCGAGCGGGGCTTTCCTGGCCCCAGCGGCCCCTCCAGCTGCCAGGCCTTCCTCGCGGAGCTGGCTCTGCGGTCGCCCACCTGCTCTCCAAGCCTCTTGCATAGTCAGGCCTGGGAACAACGTCCTCCGTGGTGTGGGGCACGCTCCACAGCCTTCGCCTTGCCGGTTTCCTCAGGCCAGTCCACTGCCCCACATCAGCCTTCTGGCAAGGACATGGGCCTTAGTGTGCGCGGAGGGTGACCAGCTCCGAGTGCCTGTGTGGGCATGGGCATGGGCGATCTGCACGGATGGTACCGTGCGTGGTGCCCCTGGCCTGAGCCGCGTACCACCTGCCCCCAGTGCGTGGCTGTGACCGCCTCACCAGCATCACGTGGTCCTCAGGCCAGGCGCGTACTGAGGGCCTTTTGGGGACAGGGCTCTGCGGAGACAGGCCTTGTGCTCTGGGACTCCAGAGTCGATTGGCAGCAGGGCAGGGCGTTTCAAGGTAGACGGCTGGTCTCTGCACACGTCTGGCAGTGGTTTCCTCAGTACCTTCTTGATTCCAGAACTTCTGGGCCCCCCTCTTTATCCAGTTTTTGTTTTTGTCCTCCAGCTGCAGAGCTACTTCGCTGCGTGTGAGGATGAGACCCCTGCCATCCGGAACCACGACAAGGTCCTGCAGCGCCTGTGTGAGCACTTGGACCACGCGCTGCTGTACGGGTGAGTGGGGTGGCAGGCCTCCCGCAGCCGTGTGGAGGGCCCCGTGCCCCGCAGGACATGCCTGGCCTCGCCTGCCCGCTTCCTTCTCGCTGGCCGGGGAGCTGGTCTTGTGAGGCAGCCTCAGCTGTCAACCAGCAGGCGGGCGCACACGCGTGGGGAGGGGCTGGCGCAGTGCACGGTCGCGGGGCCCAGCCTGCTGTCCTGTCCCCAGGCTGCAGGACCTCTCGTCGGGTTACTGGGTGCTCGTGGTGCATTTCACCCGGAGAGAGGCCGTCAAGCAGATTGAGGTGCTGCAGCACGTGGCCACCAACCTGGGGCGCAGTGAGTAGGACCAGGGAGACACAGGACGGAGGCCAGCCACGCTCCCGCCCCACGGACAGCTCAGGCTCAGGTCCAGCCCAGTCAGCCATGGGAGACTGCCTTGTGGTGTCCAGTGGCAGGGGCGTCCAGTGCCAGCACCCTCCACAAGGCCCCGTCTTCCCTGCGTGGGACATTTCGTGGGTGCCTTGGGTTGGGATGATGGGGAGAAGAGACTGAACTGCTCTTGGAACCCAGACTCGGTGCAGGGGAGGACTCCGTTTGCCGTCCCCGAGCTGGGATCCAGGTTAGCCTGCAGGGCCAGACGGCGTCCACGCGTAGCTCAGCCTGGCTCACGTGTGCCCCGCCCTCTCTCAGGCGTCCCGGCCAGCGTGGGCAGGGCCTGAGGCTGCTGGAGAACCCAGTCCTCAGCAGCCCTTTCTCTCCTTTCTGCCCTTGCTCGGCAACGGGGAAGAAGCCACATCCCGACAGACCTTCCTTCCGGTTACTCAGCCTTTGCTTGCAGGCCGGGCCTGGCTGTACCTGGCCCTCAACGAGAACTCCCTGGAGAGCTACCTGCGTCTGTTCCAGGAGAACCTGGGTCTGCTGCAGAAGTACTACGTCAGGTGAGGGCAGCGCTGTCTTGCCAGCCTCCAGCTCCCCTGAGCCTCACCCCAGAGCTTCCTGGAACATGCAGATACCATGCTGTGCCACATCAGAGGCCTAGCCGGTGTTGTGTGCTAAGGACACGGTAGTGATGACCAGAGAGCCCTTGGAGGCTTCCTGGCAGAGTGGCGGCCTCCTCCGGCAGCTCTGGGTCCTGCCGGGGCCCTGACTAAGCCAGCCATCTACCTTTGCCTCAGCCCTGGCTGGGGTCGCTGCGGGGACAGATTATTTACAGCAGCTGCCGAGAGTCTGACAAGGCTTACGCCACAGGCTCTGCCGTGTCACCCAGACCCAGGAGGAGATGCTGGGAGGAAGGGAGTGGGGAGGCCTGCCCCAGCTGGGTGCCATGGCAGGGCTGGGGTGGGGATGTCACGAGTCCGGTTGCAACACAGCTGGCTGCTGGTGCAGTTGGGCCGAGCTGGGAACCAGACCCAGACGCACCAGCGTCCCTTCTCGTGTCCTACAGGAACGCCCTGGTTTGCAGCCACGATCACCTGACACTCTTCCTGACCTTGGTGTCTGGGCTGGAGTTCATTCGGTTTGACCTGGATCTGGTGAGACGCCGTGGCTTCCACCAAGGAGGAGCAGAGAGGGCCGGGGGCTGCGGGCTTCATTTTTCCCTCTGGCCGGGAGCAGGTGTGGCTGAGCTTCAGCAGTGCTTGGTCATTCAGGAGAGGGAAGCTTTCGGGGTCCACGGAAGTTAGGGCAGGGGAGAGTCTCCCTCAACTCCCTGTGGCAAGGATTCCTGGCACAGGTGACGTCTGTCTCTCAAGCAGCACAGAGAAAACCACATTCCCAGAAGCCTTTGCCTTTGTGTTTCGGGCATAAGTGTCTGAGAAGGACAAGGCCATCCAGCCCCGTGTTTCCTGGGATTCCGGCTTCCCAGCCACGGTGCCCCCGACACCCTCTCCAAATTCTCCGGCAAATTCTCCCTCACTACCAGCCCTATGCAGCCTCCCCTTATCCACCAGACCCAGTGGAGTCCCGAAACTGCAGAGTGCCAAGCCCTCTAGAGAGTGGCCTTTCCTACATATTCATACCCAAGTTCAAGTTTAATTGTAAACCAGGTGTTGTAATAGGGTGGTGGTGCCTAATAGGGTCTGTAATCCCGGGGACTCAGAGGCAGGAGCATCGCAAGTTTGAGGCCAGCCTCAGCAACTTAGAAAGACCTGTCTAAAAAGAGAGCTGAGGATACAGCACTGTGGTTCAGAGCCCCCGGGTTCGATCCCCAGTCTCTCTCTCTCTCTCTCTCTCTCTCTCTCTCTCTCTCTCTCTCTCTCTCTCTCTCCCCCCACCCCCCCACACAACAACAACAACAAACTATAAAGAAACAACAACTAATAGTACAGTAGAACATTTATAACAATGTACTGTTATGAAAGTTCAGACTTATGAATTGTTTATTTCTGAAAGTTTCCATTTAATATTTTTGGAATCTCAGTAGCTAAAACCATAGAAAGCAAAACCATGGTCAAGGGTTGACTACTACACAGGTGTGGGGCGACCCACAGCATCACTGGACTTGGCCTGTCCGCCCGTTCTTGTCATATCACCCTCCCTGTGCCTCCCCAGGAGCACTGACCAAAAGGGAACTTGGCAGTGGTAGGAAGCGGAGAAGATGAGCGCTGAGCAGGAGAGCAGGGAGTACCCGGGCTCAGGTGCATCCTGACTGTGCTTGCTTTCTCTCTTTCTCCCTCCCTCCCTCCCTCCCTCCTTCCTTCCTTCCTTCCTTCCTTTTTCATACTAGGGATTCAGCCCAGGGGTGCTTTTGCCACTGAGCCACATCCACTGTCCTTTTAATTTTTTTGAGACAGGGTCCCCTGGTTTTCTTAGGGGCTCGCTAAGTTGCTGAAACTTGCCATCCTCTTCTCAGCCTCCCGAGCAGTGTGCTCCCTGAGCTGACTCTTTCCTCCATCTCTGTGACGCTGGGAGAGGCGCTCAGGGCCCCGTTCCTGCTGGGCAGGCTCCCGCACGACAGTGCCTACACTCCATCAGCCAGAGTCAGCAGCCGGAAGTCCTGACCCGTCATGGCCTCTTGTTAGCAGTTCACTCTGCACCCGCGGCGTCAAGCCACTGATTTCCACTCTCCCCAGGATGCCCCTTACCTGGACCTGGCCCCCTACATGCCTGACTACTATAAGCCTCAGTACCTGCTGGACTTCGAAGACCGCCTTCCCAGCTCTGTGCACGGCTCCGACAGCCTGTCCCTCAACTCCTTCAACTCCGTCACCTCCACCAACCTGGAGTGGGATGACAGCGCCATCGCCCCTTCTAGTGAGGGTGAGTGGCCCTGGCAGAAGGGGACTGTGCCTCTGCCCTGGGATGGACTGGACCCTCTTGTCACTGGTTGGTGACATCACTCTGGGTGGTTTTGATTCAGTGGTTGAGATTTGCAGTCCAACAAAGCCAGCAGAGTCCTGTGATGGCAAAAGAATGGATTCCAGGCACAAAGAGCCAAAACGAGATTGTATGAATATTAGCCACGTTTCCAGAAGCTTCAGTCCCAGGCCCAGGGCGGAGTTCTCAGCAAGGAGGGATTAGCTGCAGCGTGTCCTGGAAACCCGTGCCTGATGCTGTGGGCTGCGCCACCCGAGGTTCTAGGCTCAGCCAGCCCCGCAAGGAGGGAGAGCCAGTAGGCCAAACGTGCAGGGGTGCTGGTTGGGGTTCTTGCGTGTACCTGGTCCTCTGAGCTCCTCCTCACTTGCTGCCGTGTTAGGGCCGGATGCACCCGGGGTGCACAGCCTGAGGAGGAACTTTTGGGTCATTCTGTTCAGTCCAACAACCCATTAGAACAACCGGGTTTTCTCAAACCTTAGGCCTTGGTGTTCATTTCTGAAACTGGCCATTACCCCAACTTCATGCCTGAGACACACTGGTCCCTCTTTTATCGGTCCTGCCGCACCTCCAGGGAAGGGGATTCTAGCAGTGCCAGCCCTCGGCCTCCCTGGGGCTGCCTCAGCATGAAGGCCTTGACCTTCCTCTTTCTTTGCTTCTGCTGTGCCAGGGGTCATTGTCCCGGCCGGTGGGGGTGGGCCCTTTCCACTGGTGTGCCAGTGGAAGGCGCCACTCCTCTCCTTGCTGTGGGCAAGGAGCAGGCAGGGGATGGTGTTGAAGCAGCCGCCAGGCCACCCACCGATGAGCCCACCTCGTCTCGGCAGTTGTAGAGTAGACTCGGGCTGCAAGGTGGGATCTTGCTGCCCACCAGGCAGGGAAGGAAAGGGGCAGAGGGCAGACATGAGGTCAGGCCGCGGGTGCCCAGGCGTGTCTGCCAGAGCAGTTCTGGGTTTGGAAAGCAACGCCCACAGAGCTGCACAGCTGGCCGCAGGCCCCTGCCAGGAGCCGAGCCGCCAGCTCCCAGTTAGAGATGCAGAGTCCCCGTCGCCTCTCCTGTTTCCCCGGTGTCCCCCCACCCCCGTCGCCCGCCCCTCCTTCCACGCCTGTGTTTCTAATCTTCAGTTTTGTCCCCCGTTTTTGTAGATTATGATTTTGGAGATGTGTTTCCAGCAGTGCCGTCTGTACCCAGCACAGACTGGGAAGGTGGGACAGAGTCCGCTGTGACCTCTTTTCCTGTTTTGCGATGTTTCCATGCCAAGCTTGCTGCATGTGTCAAGATCAGCTCCTTATTACTGACGATAATGCCCTGATCATAACAGCCGGGCCTGACGTCCTGTCGATGGAATTCTGCAGGAGAGCTTGGCCCTTAGCCCAGCGCGTCCCTCCTCCCCGGCAGCACGCCTGCCTCGCCCAGGGCCCCGGGAGTCACTAAGTGACCGTTTCGGGGCTCCTAGATCACCCTTCCTGATTCCAGGGCCAGTTGATACTTGGGGTGCCTAGGGAGCTGCTCATCTGTGGGGTGCTCGCGGCCCCACCCAGTGAGCAGAGGCTGTTCCGGAGGGCGAGGCCTTCCCACACGGGGCTGCGAGCTCCTTGGGCTAGACGTGGGTCCGGGAGAGAGGGCTTGGTGTTGGGCCCGTTCCTGAGGGCCGCCGCTCAGGTCCAAGTCGGGGAGCTGCCCGAGCCCCGAGCACAGCTGGAACTGCCTTCGGGAGGTCCTCTTGGGAGTTTTAAGTTGAACAAAAATACAGTGTGTCGACCCCCCATCTGCTGGGTGGCGGCAGTATTGGGGTGTCCCCTGCCTGTCACCTGCCGCCGGCTTATTCATAAGGCAGTTGCCCAGAGGCCGCGGTCACTCAGAGCATTTCTGAGGTGAATGCTTCCTCCTTAAATCTGAGGCCATCCCAACCCCTTCCCAAATAGCTTCCTGCCTGGAACAGGGGTGGTCCCATCCCCAGGATAAGGAGCAGGGGTCCCCCCACCTTATTAGAGGCATGATCTCCAAGTAATGGGTGACAGATGGTCTTTCCCAAGTAATTCCAGTATGAAATAGCTTAACTTTGAAGGAAATAAGATATAGCACTGGGAAAAATAAGTGATGTCACTTGGCCAAGCGAGTGGCAGGGTTTTAGTTTGCTCAGCCTGAGCCCAGAATTCCATCAGGACTTCCTCCCCCTCAGTCTGTCTGGAGCACATGTGCCGGGCGTTGGTTTTCCCTCTGACGCTAACAACTAACCCTTCCTGACGTGCCTGTTAGCCCTGCGACCAGCAGGGCCCGGTCTTCCTCCGCAGCCCTTCGGATCCTCGCGGCCTGAGGACTAGCTGCCCAGGCGCAGCGCTTACTCAGGTTAGGGCCCAGGGAAGGTGAGATTTTTCTCCACCAGGACCTCTTGCTTTCCGAAGTTCCTGGAGCACTGAGCCTAGCACGCTCACCTCCGGAGGCTCTGTCTTCTCCTTGGGTCTGGAGGAAAGCTGGACTTGGAGGCAGCTTGAAATTCAGGGCCCTCGGGCGGGATGGGGGTGGCCATTCCATGCTCCTTTGGCTTCTTTTCTCTTTTAGCACTGGGAACTAAACCCAGGGGCATTCTACTGCTGAGCTGCAACAACCCCAGCCCTTTTGAATTTTTATTGAAACAGGGTCTACTAAGTTGCTGAGGCTAGCCTCAAACCTGTGATCCTCCTGCCTGGACCTCCCAAGCCTCTGAGATCATAGAAATGAGCCACCGTGCTCAGTGGCCTTTGGCTTCTTTTCAGGGCTGGTGGCATCACAGCCTTGCTGCCCCCTAGTCTCCAGGAACCCCTGCCCTGGGCAGCTACGCACACCGAGGAGGCATGGGGGCAGGACTCCGAGCCAGGGATGGCTCTGCAGCCAAAGAGCAAGGCTTTCTGAAACCAACTGGGTCCTGGGCCCCAGGGACAGAGGAGAGCCTCGTAGGGACCTAAGCAGAGCCTCGTGGGTCTCCGGTGTTTTCCGGCATAGCTGGAGACACTCCCAGCTCCCTCCCGGTTCCTAGAGCAAAAGCCAGTGCTCTTTTTAAAAATGGCTGACGTGCAGGATCAGCAGGCAGCTGCCTCATGGTTTCCAAGTTCCACTAGGAAGGTGACGGCAGATTGGGCTCTTCCATGGGGCTGAGGGGAGCATGTTTGCCACCTCTCTCCTGGACAGCTAATGGCCAGCAAATGGGGCAGAAGCAGCCATGCCCCTGGCCATTAATCCTGCCCACGTGGCTGCTCCATCTGGGCCTCAGTCTTCTGCTTGGCCAGCTCCCCTCTACACTGCGGCCGGGTGCTTGTCATGGTGGCGCTCCCTGCCCATTCCAGGGACTTGGGGTGGCTGGAGGCTCGGGGGAGGCTGCTGAGGCCAGCTCTGGAGGTGCAGTGCGTGAGGGTGACCCCGACAGGCCCCATCAGCAAGCTGAGCTCTGAATGGAATCAGGGCTCAGCGCCACCCTTGAAGGGGCAACCGGCCTGCCCTCTAGGAGTGCGGGTGGGTGCTGGGGAGGCAAGCCCACACCCTCTGCAGGCTGCAGGGCACCGGGGAAGCCCCCTCACACTCCTGCTGCCTGTCTGGTCCCCCCACTCTCTCCAAGGGCTCTGAACCTTCTGTCTGCCACCCAAGGCCGCCCCCTCTGGCTCCCCACCCAAGCCGCTCAGCCTCGCCCCCTGGTTTTCTCTGTTTTCTTCCTCTGTTCTCCGCGCTTCCTTTATGTTCTCTTTTGTCTGCGGGGCCTTTGGAGGACTTCTGGTATCTTCCGCCAGGGGGAGTGGGCTGGAGCGGGTGTCGGGCTGCTCTGGCAGGAGCGCTCTGAGCTTCATCTAGGAGGTTGCGGCCTGTCCTCCCTGCCTCCCTTGGAGGTAGCAAGGTCACCCTGCCCAAGGCCTTGAGCCTGGAAGCTGCTTCACCACCCACCCTGAACTGCCAGACCGTGAGCTCCCGAGGAGCCTGGGATGGCAGAGGTGGCGGTCGGGTTGGGGCCTCTGCTCTTGACACCGGCCGTCGAGTTGGGCCCCTGCAGGAGTCACTTGCCTCCCCCTGAGATGGCTGTCCTCCAGGGGCCCGGCGGGGTCTGATGGGCAGTCTCCTGTCTCCTTGTCCTCCCAGACGGAGACCTCACGGACACCGTCAGCGGCCCCCGCTCCACTGCCTCGGACCTGACCAGCAGCAAGGCGTCCACCAAGAGCCCCACCCAGCGCCACAACCCCTTCAACGAGGAGCAGGCGGAGACCGTGTCCTCCTCCGACACCACCCCCGTGCACACCAGCTCTCAGGAGAAGGGGGAGTCCCAGGCCCTGGGCCTCCTGGACGCCTGCGCGGAGCTGGAGGTCATCAGGTCTGAGCCCACTGCTGCCTCACTCTTAGACCAGGGCAGGCCCGGTCTCTCCTGTGGTGGCGTGGCCCCTCCAAGGAGACTGAGAAGCAGCCCTGTCACCCCCAGGCAGCCCTTTGAGCAAGAGGCGTCAGCAGGCCATTCCTCCAGCCACAGCAAAGTAGAGACAGTGGTTTAGACAGCAGACCATACTTCCTAAGGTCCTGGGGGGCGACATGGTCCGTTCCAACGAGGGCCTCTTCCAGGTTTGCAGACGTCCACCCCATGGTCTGCAAGGGGCAGAGCAGAGAAGGAGCTCTTTGGAGCACCGGCCTTTCCAGGAGGACGCCCGCCTCAGGACCGCTCACCTCCCAGAGGCCCCCGCCTCCTGATTCCACCACATGGGAGTTAGGGTTCCACGTTTGAGTGGAGGGACACAAATACTGGGTCCGTGGCAAGGCCCAAGACCTGGAGACAGGCGGCCACCGCGGCTGGCTTCTGAGGCTGTGCCCGGCTGCTGGGGCATTTTGTTTGGTCCATTCGAGATCAGAAAACACCTTCAGATTGGACTTCCTCCTGAGGAAGTTCTTGGAGGTCCGTGTACCAGTCCTATTCCAGCCTGGTTCATTAGAAGAAAAGTACCTTTGTCAAGTGGACAGGGACATAAAAGGGAGGGAGGAGGTCAGTGACAAGTTGGGGCTCTTGGCCAGAGCCTCAGTGGAGCGGGGGCTGCCTGATCGCCCCTGGGCCCTGTTTTAGAAGTCTGCACCCTGAATGAGAAGAGAAGCCCGGACACCAGTCAGACACGCTGGCCTGAGGCAGGGGCACTGGTCCCCAGGGCCTGGAGCCAGGAGGCCCACCCCGCAGGCTGGTTCAGCAACAAAGCAGTGGTGCACGCCTGTAACCCAGCAGTGTGGGAGACTGAGGCAGGAGGAATGCAAGTTCAAGGCCAGCCGCAGCAACTTAGCAAGGCCCTGTCTTAGTTAAAAATAAAAAGGGCTAGGGCTGTAGCTCAGTGGTACAGCGCCCTGAGTTCAGTCTCCAGTGCCAAAAACAAACAAAAACAAAGCAGCCTGGCGTGATTTAGCCAGACCCGTTCCATTCCACCAACATGGAATCAGAATGGGGTCAGGGCTTTGTGCCCAAAAAATGGGCATTTCTGGGTGATTTATCCATGGTGACACATCCATGGTGACACTTAGCAGATAGTGGGGTCAGAAGGACACGTACCCACATCCTAAGAGAAGACCTGAGCCCAGGGGCCATTGGTCTGACTAACCACAGCCTGGTTTTATTTCCTAGGGGCACAAACAGTTCAGTTTCATCAGCTGGAATTTGTAGGACCGGTTCAGGGGACTCCCAGGCTACTGCCACCTCTGCCTCCCTGTGCTGTCCCCAGTCCATGACCCTACCCCTGCCTCTGCCAGATTCAGGGACAACTTCAGGGCCCCACACTGCCCAGACCACAGAGGCTGTGGCCATGACCTTGGAGGGCATGTGCCCAGGCTGGCCCTTCTGACCCAGGCTGATTTCCCTTGGTACCCAGTACTCGGGTCTAAATCCCTCCCCACTACTGCTAATCCAGGGTCACCAAGAAGAAGAAAACTGGCAAGAAGAAGAAAACCAGATCGGATGAGGAGGCCAGTCCGCTGCACCCCACCTCCAGCCAGCAGAAGTGCAGCAGGCAGCGGGACAGCACTGGCCTGGTCTGCCCAGGCCTGGGGCGGGACTCACCAGACCCTGGGGCCTCCCTCCAGGAGGAGGGAGAGGGACCCAGCAGCGCAGCCGAGAGCAGCGAGCACTCGGAGCTCGGCCAGGTGGGCTTGCTGATCCCCGAGATGAAGGACACCTCCATGGACTGCCTGGGACAGCCCCTGAGCAAGGTCATTGACCAGCTCCATGGGCAGCTGGACCCCAGCACCTGGTCTTCCCATGCTGAACCCCCAGACCAGTCCTTTCGGACCGGCTCTCCCGGGGATGCCCCGGAGAAGCCGCCATTTTGCGACTTTAGTGAGGGGCTTCCAGCCCCTATGGACTTCTACTGCTTTACCGTCGAGAGTCCAAGCACTGTTACATCAGGTGGCAGCGACCATGACCCTGCAGGGACTGGCCAACCGCTGCATGTTCCTGGTGGCCCTGCGGCTGCTGGCCAAGAAGAGGGAGGGAGAGAAGAGGGAGAGGCGCCTGGGCCGCTAGAGAACGCGCCACGGCAGGCCCAGGAGCTGGAGACCCAGGAACCGGACACCCAGTTGCCCCTTGTCAGTGAGGAGCCTGTGCCCGAGCCCGAGCCCGAGCCTAGGACACAGGAGGCTCTTTGTCAGCTCAAGCAGGACCAGCCCAGCCCGTGTCTGAGCAGCGCTGAGGACTCTGGGGTGGATGAGGGCCAGGGGAGCCCTTCCGAGGTGACACACTCCTCTGAGTTCAGGTGAGGGACAGTCGTGGCTGGCACAGGACTCTGCCAGTCCTTGAAGCCAGATACATGGGGACATGGGCTCTAACCTCTCAGTGAATTAAGCCCGACAACTGGAGGAGCCAGTCCCCTGTGGGAGGTGGGAAGGAATGTGCCCAGCCTGGCCCTCGTCCTCCTGACGCTTGTCCCTCTCACAGAGTGGACAACAATCACTTGCTCCTGCTGATGATCCATGTGTTTCGGGAAAATGAAGAGCAGCTGTTCAAAGTAAGTCTAGGGGACTTGGTGGCCAGCGAGACACAGCAAGGGCCCTGTCCCAGAGGTGGCATCCGGGGCCCACACCTGACCTGTCTGCCTGGGCCCCCAGATGATCCGGATGAGCACTGGGCACATGGAGGGCAATCTGCAGCTGCTGTTCGTGCTGCTCACGGACTGCTACATCTACCTGCTCCGGAAAGGTGCCTGCCGCCCCCGGCCGAGAGCGGGTTGAGGTTGGGACACCCTCTCCCAGCCTCGCCCCCTCGAGTGGCATGGGAATGAAGGGCTCCCAGGAGGGGGTGGCTAGCCGAGCGTGGGCCCGAGCCCCGCCACACTCACCCCGTGTCATTCTCCTGCTCCGTCACTGCAGGTTGCAGGACAAGGAGGGGTCCCCTCTGCCAGGGGCTAGGTCTTAGAAAATGGGGCCGGGAGGGGAAAGAGGCTGGGGGTAATAGGCATTGGGGTCTCCTCTCTCAGGGGCCACGGAGAAGCCATACCTGGTGGAAGAGGCCGTTTCTTACAATGAACTGGACTATGTGTCGGTGAGTTCAGGCTCCGAGCTGGCAGACCACCTAGCCCAGGGTGTCCTGGCCACCCGCCCTGGGAGCGCAGAGCAGGGCCTGTCCTGAGGATGGGCACCAACCTGACTCTCAGAGAGGCTTCTGTCCCTGTGCTGGGGACCAGAGCCAAGCGCGAGGACACCTCTGACTGCCCCAACTCCTGCTGGGCTCCGGCCTCGGGGCCTCACTGGTGGCCACCCTGGGGTGCTCCCTCCCCGCTGCCCTGGCCGGGCTGTCTGGCTGCACTGTCCTTTCTGGCAGGCGGCAGCCAAGCCCCATGTGGTTTCTGGCAGGTTGGCCTCGACCAGCAGACGGTGAGGCTGGTGTGCACCAATCGCAGGAAGCAGTTTCTGCTGGACACAGCTGACGTGGCCTTAGCCGAGTGAGTGTCGGCCCCACGGCCAGGACTGGAGAGCCGGCACCTGCCATTCTGGGGTCATGGCACGGGGAGGAGGGTGGGAAGTGGAAGATACCAAAGTGAAAACAAGCGTGTTCCCTCAGAACCCACAGTCTGGTCAGAGGAGGGACGGTGGACGGTCACTGACCACTGACTCATGTGGCCAGCCTAGGTGCTCTCAGGGCCTTGTGGCCCACAGAGGCCAAAGGGACTAGTGCGAGCTTCTTATAGGAAGGAAGGCAGAGCCCTGCTGGCCAGGGCTGCCCTCAAGTAGTTACCTGTGACAATTATATGTCATGAGGCCACGTCACAGCCCGACTCAAGGTCCCTCGCTCAAGTCCTGCTGGCAGCACCTCAGGTCTTCCTCCACTGTCAAGATCCAAGGCCCCTGGGCTCTTAGAAAAGCATCAGGCCTTTTCTGGTCACCGCTGGATGACACACACCCAGCCCTGCTTTGGCTGGGTCCCTCCCCGTTTCTGTGACCCCTCCAGACCAGGAGTTCTCAGGACAAAGCCCTGTCCTTTGAGGCTGTTCCCCTCTGACAGCAAAGCCCACTTCCTATGCAGGTTCTTCTTGGCCTCTCTGAAGTCAGCCATGATCAAAGGCTGCCGGGAACCGCCCTACCCCAGCGTCCTGACTGATGCCACCATGGAGAAGCTGGCACTGGCCAAGTTTGTGGCCCAGGAGTCCAAGTGCGAGGTGAGGGCTTGGGGAGGAAGCCCAGAGCAGTCCACGAGGGCCAGTGGCAGCCAGCCGTGGGCTCGGGTCAGTGCACGCGATGACTGGCATCTCTGTCACTTCCACCCTCCCCGTCCCGTCCCGCCCTCGGCGGGCACTCCTGATCCTGCGCCATGGGTGAGCTGAGTCCCGGCCCGGCTGCCTGCCCGGCACAGGCCTCGCCCACTCCGTCCGCTGTCCCCACCCAGGCGTCCACTGTGACCGTGTACTTCTACGGCCTCGTGCACTGGGAGGACCCCGCGGACGAGTCCCTGGGCCCCGTGCCCTGCCGCTGCTCGCCCCCCGAGGGTGCCATCACCAAAGAGGGCATGCTGCACTACAAGGCGGGCACCTCCTACCTGGGCCGGGAGCACTGGAAGGCCTGCTTCGTGGTGCTCAGGTGGGAGCCCCGGCCGGCGCCGGGCACCTCTGCGGCAGGCCCCTGGAGAGCGGTCTGAGGGAGGGGCCTCCCCACTGCAGGCCCAGGGGGACGCGGTCCAGGGCTGCAGGGCTTCTCAAAGCCAGCGAGCTGGGCCCAGGAGTGCCCGGTGCCCAGGTGGAGGCCGGGCGGCCTCGGAGGGCCTGGAGCTGCCCAGGTCTGCTGAGGCCGCACTCTGCTGTCCCTCCAGTTCCCTTTTGTCCTCCCTTCCTGGAAAGCAGGCCTGGCTTCCTTTGCCTTTGTGACCACGGCCACTCTGGGGGTCCCTGGGATCAGAGCGCGCCCGCCCCCTCTTGGCCAGGCCTCACCGCTACTGTACTGTGTCCCTCAGCAACGGCATCCTCTACCAGTACCCCGACCGCACCGACGTCACCCCCCTGCTCTCCATCAACATGGGGTGAGTGTCGCTGCCCCAGGGCGTCAAGGCTAAGCCTGGGGCCCTCCCATTTCCCGGCCAGCCGACCTCTGTCCCCCCACCCAGCAGCTCTGGTGCCCTGTGGTTTGCAGGCTTTGAGGCTGAGGGGAACCCCCAGGAGGCAGGGTGGGGACAGGAGCTGCCGGCCTGGAGCGGGTCCAGTCTGCCAGGGGACCCGCGGCCTGGCAGGAGGGAGGGCGGGCCAGCAGGGCAGCTCTGAGCTGCCACGTGTGGGTGTCTTAAGGACTGGCGGTTCTGGACCTCGGGAGAGCCAGAGGGCCAGGGCAGCCTTCCCAGGCCCACCTGCTCGGCCGACCCCAGGCCCCTCCTGCCGCCGGCCTCCTCGCCCCTGGTTTACCCTCCTCCTCTGGCCCAGGGGGGAGCAGTGCGGTGGCTGCCGGAGATCCAACACCACGGATCGGCCCCACGCCTTCCAGGTCATTCTCGCCGACCGGCCCTGCCTGGAGCTGAGCGCCGACAGCGAGGCCGAGATGGCCGGCTGGATGCAGCACCTCTGCCAGGCGGTGTCCAAGGGGGTGAGCGTCTCCGCCCCGCCCCCACCTCGCCTGCCAGAGCCCTGCAGGACCCCGGGGCCACCTCAGCACCCAGCCCCAGTCATGGGCAGCCTGGGAGGACACAGGTGGGGGACCCCAGGGAACATCCCAGGATGGACCCCGGAGCTCAGGTGCCCTGTGGACTAGACCACCCTCCTCCCCACCCACTCTCCTGAGGTGGGCAGAACGGGCTGGACCCGGGCAGGGAGGGCAGAGAACCACCTGGGCCTCTGGGCTGGACGGCTCTGGACACGCAGCCCACCTCCCCACCTCTGCCAATGCCTCAGGTCACCCCCCAGGGAGCCGTGCCCAGCCCCTGTATCCCCTGCTGCCTGGTGATTGCGGAGGACCGCCTCTTCACGTGCCACGAGGATTGTCAAACCAGTTTCTTCCGCTCCCTGGGCACAGCCAGGCTGGCGGACATCAGCGCCGTCTCCACGGAGCCGGGCAAGGAGTACTGTGTCCTGGTGAGCAGCGGGGGCGGGTGCGGGCCCTGCCGGGGGAGCCCCCTGCTCACCGGCCACTCTCCCTAGGAGTTCTCCCAGGACGGCCCGCAGCCCGCCGCCCCCTGGGTCATCTACCTGAGCTGCTCCTCTGAACTGGACCGGCTCCTGTCTGCCCTGAACTCTGGGTGGAGAGCCATCTACCAGGTACCCAGCTGCCCAGGAGCCCTGGCTGCTCCCGGGACCTGACCTTTCCTCTAGGATCCTGGGGACAGCAGTGTACCCGCAGCTCTGGGACAGACACAGAAACTTAGGGCAAAGGGGCAAAGCCCTGAATTCAGTGAGTCTGGGGAGAGCTGCGTTTCCCAGCCCAGCTGCAGTCACCAAGCTGGGCAGTGCTGCTCACAGTGGGCCTGGAGCTGTGACCAGTGGCACGCAGCCCAGTGGGAGGGGCTCACCAGTCCAGAGCAAGGGACTTGCCCTGCATGCACTGCAGCCCAGACAGCCTGAGGCAGAGAAGGGCACAGACGGACGGTCGCCAGGCAATGCTGCTGAGAGCACAGGGCCACCTCCCTGGCCACCTGGGAGAGGGGACTTCCCAGAGAGGAGGTAGTCAGGGTGCCCCCATCAGCTCAGGCCCCCCCAGAGCACAGGAGGATCTAGCGGCAGGGAAGCTGCTCTCTGGGGAGGCCAGTTAGGCGTCCATGGCCATGGCCGATCCCAGGAGTCCCGAGGCCCCTGGAAGGATGGAGCCACGAGGATTGCAGTCCTCAGGGGTCCTGCCTTGTCCCTGACCCAGGTGGACCTCCCGCACAAGACCATCCAGGAAGCCTCCAGCAGGCAGAAGTTTGAGGATGCCCTGAGCCTCATCCACAGCGCCTGGCAGCGAAGTGACAGCCTCTGCCGCGGCAGAGCCTCCCGGGACCCCTGGTGCTGAGCCGGGCTGGGCGCCATCCCAGGAGGTCGGGGAAGGGGAGGCAGGCTGAGCGGCAGGCTCAGGGTCGCTGTCACAGTGCTGCTCGGGAGCCAGGTCTCCGCGCGCACGTCCTTAGCCGGCTCCTGCCCCAGGTGGCTGGAGGCGGGGTCTCTCCACTCCCAGGGATCCAGAACGTGCCCAGCTCGCCTGGGCGTCCTGCTCAGTGGGTGGTGGCTAGAGGCTGCTGGGGACAGAGGGTCTGAACCAGGCGGGCCTCCCAGGTCAGGACCTCAGGATGGTGACGAGAGGAACGTCCATCTATAGGGAAGCAGAAGGACCAGGAGGCAGGAGACCCCACCCCGGGTCAGGGGCCTGGGCAGAGGCTCAGGGCCCCCAGGTCCTGAGTGCCCAGCTACCCTTGTTCATTTTTGAACACTCCGTGGCCGTGCAGGGCAGCTACAGCACGGTGTCTGCGCATGCTCCTTCTCACTACCCACCCCACGCACAGCCGCCCACCTCGCAGAGCCCAGTCCGGGCCACCAGGGCGCCCTGCATGCCGTGACCACCTCCCCCAACTTAGCAGAGCCCATGGGACCTGGGGTCATTCAGCTCCTTTTGCCAGGAGCAGAGAGAGGGGAGGGAGGAGAGGCTGGGAGAAGCGCAGAACCCACCACGCTCAATCTCCCGACTGTCCCCTGCTTGACTTGGACTGGCCCTTCCAGAGTCCTGGGGAAGGGGTCGGTGGTGCGGGTTTTGTTTTTTAAAATAAAATAGACATGTTATATTGCCAAAACTCTTCACTGGCCCTTTTTGAGCAGGGCAGGGTGGGGTGGTCTCCAAACCCTCCAATTCTGCAACCACACCTCGTCACCTGCTCCGTGCCTGGCTGTGGACACAGAACCCATCAGCGGTGGCTGCCCCCATGGTGTGCACCGTCCAGAAGGGCACAGCCCAAGGAGTCTCTGGGCCTGACCTTCTCCTCCCTGTTTCCTGCAGCTGCCACCATGAGGAGGGGCTGGGGCTGGTGGGCGGTCCTCCTGGCCAAGTGACTGCAACCACAGCCTGTACGTTTTAAATCTCCATCCCACTCGGGGGCCCTGGCGTCTGGGGTGGGCAGGGATGGGACCCCGTATTATTGAGTGAAGCCCAGTGTTAGGCACACTCTTCCGTGGTCTTCCAAAGACCCTTCTGAAGTAGGTTAGCTGTACAGTAGTCCCATCGGAAGAGCCACCTTCTACATTCCAGTTATCTGAGATCAGCTGCAGACTGGAAATGTTAAACAGGCTGGGTGCAGTGGCACACATCTGTGAGCCCACTGCTCGGGAGGCTGAGAGAGGAGGATCACAAGTTGGAGGCCAGCTTCAGCAACATAGTGAGACCGTTTCAAAATTAAAATTAGGACTGGGAAGCAAGTCAATGCTAGAGCACCCCTGGGTTCAATCCCTAGTACCAATAAATAAAGAAGGAAATGTTGGGCTGGGGAGATAGCTCAGTTGGTAGAGGGCTTACCTTGCAAACACAAGGCCCTGGGTTCGATGCCCAGCACCGCAAAAAAAAAAAAAAAAAAGATATTAAATGGGAAATTCCAGAAATAAACAATCTTCAATTTTTAAACTGTGCACCATTCTGAGGAGGCTGCCGAATCACTGCCCCTCGTCTGCTGTGCACTCAGCTGCGCGCTGGTCACCCGTTTGGCCTGGTTTTCAGATGGCCTGTGGGGGGTCTAGCAGCATTCTGGGTTTACTTGATAATGGCCCCAAAGCTCAAGAGGCGATACCTGACAATCGGGACATGCCGAAGAGAAGCTAGAAAGTGTCCCCTTAAACGAAAAGGCCGGACCGCCGGCATAGCTCAGTGCTAGAGAGCTTGCCTGGTACGCAGGAGGGCTGGTTGGTCCCAGCGCCACCACCAAAGAAGAAAAGGCAAATAGCTCTGCTGAGCGCCAGAGCCCTTCTCCCTCCTGCCCTCTCTCTCCCTCTCCCTCTGCCCCTTTGCTCTCGGCTGAGCTTGGGACCACAGGCTGTGGGAACAAGACTGGAACACTGAGGCCAGGAAGGGGAAGGCACACAGACTCTGGGACCGAGATAGGGTGGCCACTGTACGGCTCCTACACCTCATGCCAGGGGTCTCCCGGGACACTTGCCTCATGTCTGGGGCTCCCAGCTGGCGCAGGACAGAGGCCAGAGGGAGGACAGAAAGACCTCGGGCGGGAGGAGGTGCCCTTGCTGTTTGGCAGCTTCGCCCCGCCCCCACTCTCCTTCCAGTCCCAAGTGACCTTTCCCCCAGATCCCAGGGTCCAGCCCCGCCCCAGAGGAGGCTGGGATTGGTCCGAGCCTGAGGAGGCGTGTTCTGGGCTCCACAGACCCTGGTGGGGGAGCGGACAGAGCAGGTGGATTTCCAAGATAGACCAAGGGCGCACAGGAGCCGCCGGTACCTGCACCCACCAGGAACTCTGTCCTCTAGACATGGCCCCGAGCGCCCTCAGTCCCCAGCCCCGTGGTCCCACAGGGGTGCAGACTGTCTAAACACCGCCGCCCTATGGCTCACGCCTCGCCCCTGAGCCAGGCACGGCTGCCTGGCCCGGAGGCCGTGGAGACCGTGCCCCCGGCTGTGGACTTGGTCCTGGGTGCGACAGCCTGCTGCCTGGCCTGCGTGGTCACCAACCCCCTGGAGGTGGTGAAGACGCGGCTACAGCTACAGGGGGAGCTGCAAGCCCGGGGCACATACCCACAGCCCTACCGGGGCCTCCTGGCCTCCGTGGTCGCTGTGGCCCGCGCAGATGGGCTGCGGGGCCTGCAGAAGGGGCTGGCCGCCGGCCTCCTCTACCAGGGCCTCATGAACGGCGTCCGCTTCTACTGCTACAGCCTGGCAGGCCAGGCTGGCCTCACCCAGCAGCCAGGTGGCACCGTGGTCGCGGGCGCCGTGGCCGGGGCGCTGGGAGCCTTCGTGGGGAGCCCTGCTTACCTGGTGAGTGCCTGGTCTCCACCCTGGGATTTGATCCCACAGGGACTCCGCAGCCACCAGGGCTTCGTGGCCCCATTGGGGTGGGGCCAGCCGGGTGGGGCTGCTTCCTGGGAATATCTGGCCCAGGCCTGGAATCTGTCCCTTGCCCTGACCTTGGCTCCCCTGGGATCCCTGCACTGCTGCTCCTGAACCAAGGAAAAGGGCAGAGGGTGGCAGGAGATGTGTGGGTTCAAACCCTGTTGGGTCACCTTTCCTCCGCGTGGCCTGGTGTAAGTTAAAAATAAAAGCCACCACTGAGCGGGGCCGTGGCATCCCGGTCTGGGCACCGGGCAGTCAGCAACTCACTCGGCCATTGAGGAGTAACCAAACCGGGTCCCAGAGAAGGTTAAGCGACTTGCCCTGAGTCCCACCAAGGTGCAGAGAGGCCGACTCGAGTCTCGCTCGGAGCCTGGGCCGTGCAGGCCAGGCTGAAGGGCAGGGCCCTGTGGGTCCTGCAGAGGGCCCTCCACCAGCCAACTGGCACTGCAGGCCCTGCCTGGCCCCTGCTCCCGCAGGTCAAGACACAGCTGCAGGCCCAGACGGTGGCTGCCATGGCCGTGGGGCACCAGCACCAGCACCAGGTGAGCCCCCGGAGTCCCTGGGCTGTTCTGGCTCCCGGCTGGGTGGAGCTGTCCAGTGACCCTGCACCCTCTCCCCGCAGAGCGTCCTGGGGGCCTTGGAGACCATCTGGCAGCAGCAGGGCCTGCCGGGGCTGTGGCGGGGCGTGGGTGGGGCCGTGCCCCGAGTCACGGTGGGCTCGGCTACCCAGCTGGCCACCTTTGCCTCCGCCAAGGCCTGGGTGCAGGAGCAGCAGGTGAGGGCTGGGGACACCTGTGCCCCCCGGCACAGACAGCAGTGGGAGGGCCACCCGCCTCCTTCCACACGGGAAGTCCAGGGCAGTGACAGATGGGGCCCTTGAGAAAGCCGGGAGCTCTGGCTCTGCCTTCGGTGTTGTGACCCTGACCCGGGGACCCAGCAGGAGTTGAGGGCGGTGTGACCCTGAGGTTGTGAAAGAGCTAAGGGCCTCCCCGCTCAGCCAGCCCCTCCACCTCCGTGTGTGCGGGTCACCACAAGGGCACATGGAGGGCGGGTGCTGGGGTCAGATATCTGTGCCGTCCCCACAGTGGCTCCCAGAAGACAGCTGGCTGGTGGCCCTGGCCGGGGGCATGATCAGCAGCGTGGCAGTGGCTGCTGTCATGACCCCCTTCGACGTGGTCAGCACGCGGCTATACAATCAGCCTGTGGATGGAGCTGGCAGGGTGAGCAGGGGGCGGGCCGGGAGGACGCGGGGAGCTGGGAGTAACCCCCACACACGTACGTGCGCACACACACGTGCAGCCAGAGCCTGGTGGACACATGACACACGCGTGTTAACTGGGCTTGCTGGGTGAGCAGCTGTGTCCCAAGCATGTGCCAAGCACTTGGACATCCAGCTATTATTCTTTTTCCTGAGGAGGAAATTGAGGTTCAGAGAGGTCAAGTGATTTGCCTGAGGTTACTCAGTTGCAAGGTGGGGGACCTGGGATTGGAATCACGGCCTTCCGGTGGCACTGCCAGTCTCACAGATGTGACCAAAACAAGGGTGCCCCTGTGCCACTGGACAAGCCAAGAGCCCTGGCAGCGGGCTGTGTCTGCCTGAAGGAAGAGGCCCTTTTCCTAGGGTCACAGGCTGCAGCATCGCCTTTGCAGCCTGCCAGCTGGGGACAAGTGCCTTCTGGTGTACCCGCAGAAGCCGTGGACACATAGACGGGCCTGATGTGCCAGCTGGGGCCTCGCGGGCCTCACAGTGACACCCCGCCCTGTCCGTCCGCAGGGCCAGCTCTATGAGGGCCTCCGGGATTGCCTGCTGAAGATCTGCCGGCAGGAGGGCCCCTGGGCGCTCTACAAGGGCCTGGGCCCTGCCTATCTGCGCCTGGGTCCCCACACCATCCTCAGCATGCTCTTCTGGGACGAGCTGCGGAAACTGGCCCGGCGGGGGGCCCACCGCCAGGGCACCTAGGCCGCGTCCCTCACCCCCACATCCGGACACGGTGTGGCACTGGCCGGAAGTGACGCCTTGCCTCCCTGGGACAGACCATCCCAGAGTGACCGCAGGCCCAGGACCCGCCGCAGGTGGGGCGGTGTGTGGCAGCTCTGGCCAGCGCAGCCCGCGCGGAGCATCTGTCCTGCCCCCCGCGTCCCGGCCGCTGCGGCCCACGCCCTGCTGGCCGTGACGGATGCTGGGGGAGTCACACGGAGCCGGAGGGGAACTGCCTCAGCCTCCTGGGCCTCCATCACGTCCGGCGAGACTCCTTCGCTGCGGCGGCCCAGACTGCTGCCGGACAGTGGGGCTCGGCGTGTGGCGACGCGGGGCACCGCCAGGCTTCACTAGGGCTGCCTGATGGGGCCGCAGACGCGGGGGCTGGAACTTGGAAATTCGTCCTCTCACCATCCGGAGGCTGAAGTCTGAGACCACAGGTGGCAGGGTTGGGTCCCTCCCTTCCTTTCCACGCGGGGCTGGAGCCCAGGGCCTCCTGCACACGCGCAGCGCAGGCTGCTTTCTCCTGGGCCCTGTCCCCTTGGCTCTCGGAGTCTGCCTTTTCCCTGGGTCCCACACAGGGACAACTGTGTCCTGTCTCCTCTTACAAGGATTTGGGCCCACCCCAGTGACCTCGTCCTCACCAAGGGGAGATCACCTGTCTCCACATACAGGCTCCTCCCAAGGCCTTGGGGGTTGGACTTCAGCGTTTGCATGGGGGCAGGGCACAGGGACACGATTCAGCTGAGACCTCATGGAGGGCTTGTACTGTGGCCCTGCGTTTGCACAATTCTGATGATTCAGAAAGGAAGCTCAGGAGCCCCTGGTTCAGACCAGGAGGCTGAGGCCCAGGGACGGGGTGCCTGCCCAGGTGAGCAGCAGGCCCCGGGCCCTTTCCCAGACTCGGCCACACTCCTGCACAGGCCTGCTCAGAAGGCCTGCACTGGTCTTGGTACTACCAAGGGGGCACCAGCTCCCTGGTGGGCAGGACAGGACCAGCCCGGTGCCGCAGCTTCCCTACCGCGCCCTGCGTATGAAGAGCGGGCCCTGCAGACAGCCCCCACGCACACTCCGAACCAATAAAGTTTTCTACTTCTTTACCTCAAGGACTCCCTCTACCCGGTCACCACCCCGGCTCCACTCCCATCTGGGAAGCCAGCCGGGGTTTCCAGCAGGACAGCCCCACCCGCCTGACCAGGCAAGGCCTGCCACCTGGCGGACACAGGGGGAACATCAGGATGGGCAACCTGGCCCCTGCAGGGAAGGGCTCACACAGAACCCCAGCCAGAGATTGTAGGCCACCCACTGAAAGGGCAGAGTCAGAGCAGAGATGAGAGAGCTGGGCTTGCAGCCCCCATGGAAGAGCTGCAGAGCCCAACTCGGTGTCAGGGGAGGCCCCAGCCTCCCCAGCCCAGTGGGAGAGAGAAGCCCAGAGCTCAGGCAGGGGAAAGAGAGAGTCCTACACCTCAGGCTGTGGGGGAAAGAGAGACCCAGACCTCAGGCTGAGGGGTAGAGAGAGCCCCAGACCTCAGGCTGGGGGAAGAGAGAGCCCCAGACCTCAGGCTGTGGGAGAGAGAGCCCCAGACCTCAGGCTGAGGGGAAGAGAGCGTCCTAGACCTCAGGCTGTGGGAGAGAGAGCCCTAGACCTCAGGCTGTGGGAGAGAGAGCCCCAGACCTCAGGCTGTGGGAGAGTCCCAGACCTCAGGCTGGGGGAAGAGAGAGCCCTAGACCTCAGGCTGAGGGGTAGAGAGCCCCAGACCTCAGGCTGTGGGAGAGAGAGCCCCAGACCTCAGGCTGGGGGAAGAGAGAGCCCCAGACCTCAGGCTGGGGGAAGAGAGAGCCCCAGACCTCAGGCTGAGGGGTAGAGAGCGTCCTAGACCTCAGGCAGTGGGGAGAGAGCCCCAGGCCTCAGACTGAGGGGAAGAGAGCGTCCTAGACCTCAGGCTGTGGAAGAGAGAGTCCCAGACCTCAGGCTGGGGGGGAAAGAGCCCCTAATTTGATCCCCAAGGACCAGAGGACACAGCCACACTTCAGGCTAGGGGTGGCGGGACTCAGACTTAAGAGGAGGCAGGGCAGATGGAGGCTGGGGCTTCAGGAAAGCATTCTGTGGCTCAAACTCTCTGGGAGAGTAAGACAAGCGGACACCAGACTTTACCAGGGAAGGGACAGAGACTAGAGGCCAGCCCAGGGACACCCCTTCCCCACCCCAGGCTGCCCAGACGGGAGCACCGGGCAGCAGGTGGCTCCGTGGCGCCTTGCCCCTGGGGTGGGCCTTGCCTTCCTGCTGGGTTACGCCCCAGCTCTCCTCCCTCCCTGGGCCTTTGACCCCTCCCAGCTCCTCCCCTGCCCTCCACCGACACCTTTGGCCTGTGGCGTCATTGTCATCACCGGGTCTGTCCCTGTGGCGACCTGGCTGGAGGCTGGGGTTGGTCGGGCTGCCATGTTCTCCCTGCCGTCCCTCCTCTCCTGGCTCCCCAGCCTCCCCTCCTTGGAGTGGGGCTCCAGCCTCCTGGACAGCCTCCTGCAAGGTGAGCGGCCTCCACCCCGCCTGGGCCCCGCCCTCCCCGCCACGTGGGCCTCCCCCGCCCTCCCTCCTGACCGCACCTGCCGCCACCTTCCCCTCCCCTCCCGCAGGCCTCGTGGGGGCCTTGGGCGTCTCGGTTCTGAACAGCCTCCTGAAAGTCTACTTTTTCGTGGGCTGTGCCAAGTGAGTGCTTGCACCCCATCCCTCGGAGTCCCTTGCCCGGCTCTGGCTTCTCTGGGCAGGGCGGGAGGATCACTCCTCCTCTGGCCTCCTCCCTGGGGCCTCAGGCCGGGCCCAGGCCGGGGCAGGTGGTCTTGCTCCTCTGCCCCTGCCTGCTCTGCCTCCACAGTGACCCTGAGCAGCGGCCCCAAAAGGAGCGGCTGCGGGCCCAGCAGGCCTGGCTGGAGACCCTGCACCTGGCAGGGTTGGCCCTGCTGCTGACCGTGGTGGGGGCCCGGGTGGCCGCCCTGGTGGTTCTGGAATTCTCCCTCCGGGCCGTGTCCACACTGCTGTCTCTGGGCAAGGTGAGCAGGGGGTCACGGGGCCCGGGCCCAGCTGGAGCCCCTTCTCCTAAGATTGAGAACCCAGGTCGCAGCTGGTTCCTGGGGAGGGGACCACCCAAGTCGCATCTCCATTCCCAGCCGGTAAATGGTCCCAGGAAAATCGTGGCTGTTCTGTCGTGAGCACCCCACCTGCCAGGCCCTGCACGAAGCACTCTGAGGCTTCACCTGCCCGCAGCTTGGGCGCCAGGCTTGCTGCCCTCGGGTGGCTCCTCCCTGACCAGCAGCCAGTGTCAGGTTGACCAGGCCCCCCAGCTCTCAGGAGGGCAGGAGCAGGGACCCCGCGGGGGCTCAACCTGAAGCCAGGGCTCTCTCTTTGAGAATGGTCCCCAGGTCCCTTGGGGCTCGGGCCTCCCGCAGGGGGGCCTTGGGACCTGAGGGCCACCCTCCACCTGTGTCCTCCCACCAGGGGCCCCGGAGCCCGGAGCGGCTGCAGCTGTACCTGCTGAGCCAGTTCTCGCTGGGCTGCGGGCTGGGCTGCGGCCTGCGCTTCCTGCAGGAGGGCGCCCCGCACAGCACCCTCAACCTGCTGCTGAGCCTCGGGCTGGCCGCACTGCTGCGCTCGGGCGCCCGGCGCCTGCAGCGCCACGTCTGCCTCCTCTACGAGCTGCACAGCGGCCAGCGTTACTGCGGCGTCTGCCTGGGCCTGCTGGCCGGGGCTCACGGCCTTCCCCGGCTGCTGGGCCGGGCCCTGGCCGTGGCCTTTGCCGTGGGCAACCTGGCCGCTGTGGCCCTCATCAACCAGGACTTCCTGAGCACCTCGGAGGCCGTGCGCTTCTGGACCCCGCTCACCATCTGCTACACGCTGCTGGTCATCCACATGCAGGGTGAGGTCCCGGGGGCCGGGTCCATCTCATCCGCAGTCACGGCCCACGTCTGGCCAGCCCTGTCATCCCAGGGCACCAAGTCCAGGGGCGGAAGCCGCACAGTGAGGCCACTCAGAGCAGATTCAGCGAGTGGTGGGAGCCCCAGGGCGTGGTGCCCGGATTGGTCTCCAAGGCTACGCAGGACCCTCTGAGGGGCGAGGCTGACGGGGCCGTGGGCAGAGAATCACAGGTGCCGAAGCCCAGGGTGCGAGAGGGCACGGCACCCTCAAGCCACTGACGCAAGTCCAGCAGCTTCACCCAGAGGACACTGGGAAGCAGGGAGCCTGGCCAGCTTTTTTTTTTTTTTTTTTTTTTTTTTAATATATATTTTTAGTTGTTGATGGACCTTTATTTTATTATTTTATTTATATGCGGTGCTGAGAATCGAACCCAGTGCCTCACACATGCCAGGCAAGCGCTCAACCACTGAGCCACAGTCACAGCCCCTGGCCAGTCTTTTTTTTTTTGGAGACAGTCTTGCTAAAAGTTGCTGAGGCCGTCCTCAAACTTGTAATCCTCCTGCCTCAGCCTCCCAAGTTGCTGGGATTACAGGTGTGTGCCACCATGCCCAGCCCGCTCAGGTTCTTAAGTGCCTAACTGAAAGCCCTGACAGCCAGGTTGGGGGTCTGAGGAGAGAGCTCTGCAGGATTCCCAGCAGGGGAGAGTGCTCTGGTCTCTAGGGAAGAGTCCTGGCTGCAGAGGAGGGATAGGGTGGGCAGGGCAGGGTGAGGGAGGTGTTGGGCAAAGGCCCTGAGGTGGGAATAAGCCTGGCATGCTCCAAGGACAGAAGGGAAGCCAGGCTGGTTGGGGCTGGTGAGCAAGAGCAAGTCAGAGACGTGGCGCAGCCGGGCGTGGGCTCCAGCCAAATCGGCAGGACCTGGTAGGCAGGGTCTGGGCTTGGGTTTTATTCCAAGTGCAGAGGAAAGTCCTGAGCGGGATGTCCACAGAGGACTGATCTCCTCTCCTCGACCTGCTCAGAGGGTCACTGTAGTTGGTCGGTGGACGCCGGGTCGTAGGGTCAAGGACAGAGCCAGAGGGCCGCGGGTGCAGCGCAGAGGTGGAGACCCCAACCTGCAAGAAGAGGTGGCGCCCAGGGGGGCTGCTCGGGAGCCACCCCTGCGAGGACCCGCGCGGGCCATGCTGGGGGGCCATGCGGGGGGCCATGCTGGTGACAGGATCAGACTGGCTGCGTGGAAACAGGAAGAATCAGGTCCACCCTGCGCCTGCGGGTTCGCCGGCTCTGCCCAGGCCCGCGGGAGATGGCAGGGCGGACGGGTTCCTGGCAGGTGCCCTGTGGGTGCCCAGAGAGGAGGTGGGGCGGGAAGCTGGCCCCGGGGAGGGCTGGCGGTGACAGCGGTGCCGTCCTGCAGAGGAACAGCGGCAGCAGCGCCTCAGCCCGCAGGGCCAGGTGCGGACGGTGCTGGTGCGCATGGGCAGCCTCTTCGTGCTGCTGCTGACCGTGGGCCGCTGGCTGGACCTACTGGGCGTCCTGGTCTCCCTGCTGGGCGAGCTCTGGTGCCTGGTGGGCGCCCGCACCCTGCTTGACCTTTGCCAGATCCAGGTGAGCACCACCCGCCACATGTCCCGCGGGCCCCCAAGCCCTGCTCCCAACAGCCCCGGAGCCTCCGGAGGCCCAAGCTTAAGGAGGACCAGGGTGACCTCTCTTGGTGGAGGGCGGAGGGAGCGGGAATCTCAGGCTGAGTTGTCCCCCAGGTCGCCCCAGTGCCCACAGCCTGCTGCCACCCGCACTCCAGAGGCGGACGGTCTGGGGTAACCGGGGTCTGCGGCCCCCGGGGGGACGGGGCAGTGGGTGGTGTCCTGGATCTTTCCTCCCGCCTTCCCTCAGGGCCTTCCGACCCAGAGGCCCTCAGAGCCAGCTCCAAGCCAGTCCCTGCCCTCCACACCCGCCGGGTCCCAGAAGACGGCCCCCTCCTGACCGGCCCAGGGAGGAGCTGGCGTCCGGCTCAGGCCCACGTGCTGACCCGCAAGGCCCTGATCTTGGGACACTGCCTGGAGACAGAGCCACGGGGCTGGCCCCCACCTGGGCCTTGTCCCCCCCACACACACTGCAAGAGGAAGGGGAGGGTTGGGGGATGGGGACCCTGGAGTCCCTGAGTTAACCCTTCTTCTCAGGGGGCAGTGTTTACAGCCCCTCAGACCTGATTTCTTGGGCAGGGTTGGGAGGATGGCGGCCAGTTGCAGCCTCGGATTGGCTTCCCCCTTTACCAGCAGCCCTCCATGAAAAATAAAGATGATTTTCTTAAACTGCTTAGAATCACAAAGACACAGAGAGGGAAAGAGTTTTCAGAAGCCACACAGCAATTCCGGTGGAGTCCTCGGGTATCTTCCTCAGGGCTGGCTCGGGTTAGGTGTGCTCCTAGGGAACAGGGCTCCTGGCAGACAGAGGAAGGGAGCCCAGGGGTCAGGTGGAGGGTGTAGCATTGAGGTGGCCGAGGAGGTAGGAGCTGGACACACAGCCTTAGGTGGACAGTGTCCCGTCCCACACTGCGGAACTGCTGGAGAGGGCGTGGAGATGCGAGGGTCTCTCTGGTGCTCTTGAGTCTCCAGTCCTTGACCCTGACTTGCCTATGACCATGAGAATCCTTCCCATCTCAGCCCTGTTGAGGGCGAGATCAGGGAGATCAACGTGCTGGGCATCGGCTCCTCTGCCTACCTTCTGGGTGACCTTGAATGAACCCCTGCCTCTCTGATCCTGTCAGAAGAATCTCCGCTGTGTGGTGCTCACCTCGTGCTGGGTCTTTTTATTATCCCATTTCATTTTTACATCAACCCCTAAGGTCATAACTATAACCCCTTTTTACAGATTTGGAAACTGAGGCTCAGAGAGGTTAAGTACCGTGCCGGGGGGCACACAGAGGTTAAGTAAGCTTCAGGATTTGAAGCAGGCAGTCTAACCCCCAGGGCTCCCTGCTCTCTTTTGGTTTAAGATTTGGGGGTGACCAGCAGGCTCTGGAATGTGGTTCTGGCTGCCTTTCGTCTGTGGTAGCCTGAGGCCCCTCGACAGGCATGAAATGCAGCCCACTGGGCGGTTGGGTTCCATGGGGATCAAGGCCCCAACTCAGGGCCCTGTCCTGGGGAGGCCCTGCGGGACAGAGGCACCCCACTGCCACGGGCTTCCACGGGTTGGAGAGCCAAGGTCATCTGGTCGTGGCAGGGAGGAGCTGAGGCCCCCTCCGGTCTCGGATGGCAACTTCCTCTCTGCAAAAACCACCACGGTCCCCTGTAGGCTGCTGCCTGGGAGTGAGCGGGGATGGCCTGGGACTCTCCACTCCCCACCTCAGCGCCGTCTTGGGGTTCAGGACAGGCTGTATCCAGGGCTAGGCCGGGCGGTTTCAGCCCCTTCCCCCTTGAATGGCCACCCATAGGACAGGGTGTGGCCGGGAGGCGGGGAAGCGCCTGTGGAAGCCCCTCCCCAGAACGACCCAGAACCCCTTCCCTCTGGGCAGGAAACCAGGCCAGTCTCGGAGGAAATGGCTCCGCTGCTGGGTGCGGCCGCCCCTGCCAGACCCAGACCGGACTCTGGGTTCCAACCAGGGCCGAGTGTTTTTGCTGGAAGGTGCCCCAGTCTCTTAGGCCCTGGCACCGCCTGGGACCCATTGGGGACAGGGTTTGGAGGGGGCTGGACCCAGCAGTCTTTTCCTTTTTATGGGCACAGGGACTCTTTTCCAAACAAAGTGATCTAATTTTTATACCCTTGTCGGACACAAAATCATTTGATAAGAAAAGAATTCCATTCCAGCCCACGCGTCCCAATTTTTAAGTGAGGCATTTAGCAGGTCTCCCGCCAAATGGGGGGAAAATGGCCTCAGGTCCCAAGGGCGTGGGCGGTCTGAAGCGCACGTTCGGTGAAGGCGAGGCGTTCGGTGAAGGCGAGGCTCAGACGGCCTCCTCCACAGGGACCCCTGGGCTCTGGCTGGGGTAGGGGGACAGACTTCTAATGAGAAGGGAGCTGAGCTCCTGGCAGTGCACCTGCCCTGTTCCCGCCCCAGGATGGCAAAAATAAAGGGCCAGCGTCCCCCGTCTCTGCTTAGAGCAGGTGGTGGCCGCTGTGGGCTGGGACTGGCTGAGCCAGCCTCCCCCTCCTCTTCCGAGCGGTGGCTCTGTCCCCGGGAACCTGCGTTCCTTCACCTGCCGATTCCTGCGTGCTGTGTGGAGCCGGCAGGGCCGGACTACAGACACCGAGGTGCCGAGGTGCACAGCCCCCTCTCATGGGGTCCCCCTGCAGGGACGGAAACAGGGTGATAGCAAGTGGCACCTAGAACTGCGGAGGACGAGGACGCGGAGCTGCGCGAGAGTGGGGAGCACGGGACGGTTGGAAGCTGACTGTTAGACGCGCTGTGTAACAAATGGCCCCCAGAAGTGCAGCAGCCGGGAACTAGGGACACTCGCCGTCTTGCTTTTTCTTTGGCTCAGGAATCTGGGTGCCGCTCGGCTGGGCCGTCTGGCTCAGAGTTTCCTGCCAGCTGCGGTCAGGAGTCAGCCGGGGCTGCAGTGCCACCACAAAGCCGGGGACTTCCCTCAAGTCCTTGCCCTCAGAACATGGCGGCTGGATTCCCTCAGAGGGGAGAGTGGCACCCCAGGGTCTTTGCCAGATTCTTTTATGAGCAAATCTAGTCTCTACCCTCTGAGGAGGGGGTTGCCCACTTGGTAAATCCCAGGAGGCCGGGTCCTTGGGACAGTTCCAAGGCTGCCTTCCCCCAGGGCCTCTTTGAGGAGGGGAGGATGTTTGTGCAGTGTGGACCAAGCCAGGCAAGAAACCGAGGGAAGAAGGTCCAGGGCTGAGGACCAGCATGAGCAAAGGCCCTGAGGCGGGAGTAGCCCAGAGCGTTGTAGAAGCCTCACAGAGGACGGAGTTGCAGGAGGGCAGCCCTGGAGGAGGGCAGGGCCAGAGCACTCAGGGACATAGTGTCAGGCTTTTATCCCCCACAGTGGGTGGGAGCCAGGGGGGTTTTATACAAGAAAGTGACACAGTCTGAGGTACACGTCAAAGGATTCCTCTCACTGCTGCCTTTAGAATAGACAGTTTAGAAACACAACAACCAGTTTGGAAGCCTCTGGAGTCACCCAGGTGGGATGATGGATTCACGGGCCAAGGGGATGGACTGAAGCCCAGGGAGGTCTTAGGACTCCAGAGTGGTCTGAGGGACTGCAGAAGGGTTGGCCTGACTGTCACAGAGCTGGGCGAATCCATTTCCCCTTTAGGAAAAAGAATATGGAATTCTTCTGAAAAGGGATATTTATTTGGAATGAGAAATGAAAACACAATTAATTATTGGAGACTCAGAGATTTGAGTTCATCCTTCTGACATCTCTCTGGGTTGTTTGCCAGGAACATTTGAAGGAATTGCTTCCTGAGCGTAACCTGGCCTCCCTCCCTGTCTACAACACTCCATAGCTCCCAGCAATACCCAGACAATTTGAGCGTGGGTTTCATTAGCCTCTCGGCAAGATCACCCTGGGGTAAGAGAAGTGGGAGAGGCAACAGGCAGCCCCAGGGTCCAGCCCATTGTGCCTTTGGAAGGAGGGGTCTTAGGGATTGGGGGTGGGGTGGATGGGGCTGGGAGGGACAGGGCCTCTGCCTAGGCAAACAACTGAGAACTGGAGGACCCCCCATGTGGGCGACACCAGAATTCTTTGCTCTCCGTTGGCCAAGGGGCTCTGGCCCACAGGCAGAGGTCGGGAAGGGCCTCCGACACTGTCGCCCCCTCTCTGCTCTCTCTGGAGCCTGTCCTGACTGAAGAGCCGTGGGAACCGCAGCCTGCCCAGAGCTGGCTCAGCCCCCAACCCCGAGGGGATTAAGGCCCATACACTGTTGTCACAGCCAGGTCTGGGGAAGCTGGGCCCCGCCTGGGTGAGGCAGGTGGACACAGGCCTGGGACTGGGGACTCCAGGGCTGTAACTAGGCCCGGGTCAGATCCCCCTGGGCTATTGAACATTTCGCTACAAACTCGGCCCATTAGGTAGAGAAACGGGCCTTGACTGAAGCTCACTCCCTGGCAGACATGACCTTGACCTTGAGCAAGTTACTCTGCACCACGGGTTCCCCCATTTGTTAGATGATGGAGGTGGGATACTAAGCCTGGAGCCGGACCACGGCCTCTCGAGCCCCCACAGTGGACACAACTCAGCTTCAGCCACGCCCTTCTGATGTGAAGGGCCGAGGAGCACTTTGGGGAAGGAGGCACTGACCCAGGCGGGTGGCAGAAGCAGGGACCCATTGTGGAGGGGGAAGGGAAGGAAGAGGCCAGGCCCTCCCGGCTCCCGCCTCCACCAGGCTCCTCCCCCAGGACAGCTGTGCCCCCCCCCACCGGTCGGTCATTCAGTTGCTCAGGGGGCGACTTTTCATCAAGGAATTGCTGTTTTTCTTTTTCTGTTTTTGTACTGGAAATGGAACCCAGGGGCACTTCACCACTGAGCCACCTCCCCAAACTTTTTTATTTTTCACTTTGAGACAGGGCCTTACTAAATTGCTGAGGCTGGTCTTGAGCTTGTGAACCTCCTGCCTCAGCCTCCCGAGAGCTAGGACCCAGGCGTGGCCCCCTGACCCGCTCCATCCAGGCCTTGCGACCCAGGCCTTGTGACCCAGGCCGAGCGTTTTCCTTGCATTATGTCCCGACCTTCTCTGCAGCCTCCCGAGGATCTGATTGCTGGTCTGTCTCCCCAGGAGAAAGCCGGAGGTTGAGGTTAGCGGGATCAGGCGACTTGCTCAAGGTTGTGGTGTCCCAGGAGAGCGGGAAGCTGAAGCTCCAAACTTCCGTTCTTGTGTCCAGGTAAAAAAAAATAAAACAACTCAGTCGGTTGCAAAAAGCCAAGCAAGAGAATTTTATTATGAGTGACAGTGAGGTAAGCCTCAAAGAGCAGGAGAGAGAGGGACAGAGCGCGGGACAGAGCAAGGGAGACCTCCCAGCAGAGAACCACAAGGAAACAGCACTGCTTCCCGTTCAGCGTGGTGGGTCAAGGTTGCCAGGAGGGCCGGCGGCCTCAGTCACGTGCCCCGGGCTGGGGGGGGGGCGTTGACTCTAGTTGGTCGTCTCCAGAACCATCTCCAGATGGCCACAGTGACCACGCCCTGGGGTGGGGGCTTCATCTACAAGTCGGCCCTATGTGCATGTGGCTACGGGGTCAGCGGCCGCATAGAATTTACCCCAGTGTCTTGTGCTGCTCCAGAAGCGTCTCTTCTGAAATGCGAGGAACCCACAGTCCTAAATCCTAATTGCGGTGACCTCAGGGGACCCGCCAGGAGTCAGTCCAGGGCCCTGTCTTGATCTTTCTTTCTTGATCTCTACCTTTGTTTCCGCCTGTTTATTCTCAGGGTTAGAACATCTGTTGTTCTTCTTGCTACTTGATTGCTCACTAAAGGCAAAGAACCGGTGGTCTGCCGTGTCCTTGGGTCACATCCACTGTTTGTTACCAACGACTACCTAACCCTGGGGCTAGCAAGGGGGGGCCCGGATCCAAATTCAGGTGGGCTGACCTAACGCCCACGCCCTCCCCCAGAGAGGAGCACTGTGCTGGGGACTGGGGACACAAAGACCAATAAAACACAAACCTGTTTCCAACCCAGCAGTCTTGGGATGTAGCCACAGGATGTTCAGACTCCCAAGCCCACCAGAACCCTCCATGGAATCTCAAATGTGGAGACAACAGTGCAGAGTTTGAGCCTAGTGCAGTGGCGCACACGTGTAATCCCAGCGACTCAAGAGGCTGGGGCGGAAGGATTGCAAGTCGGAGGCCAGCCTCAGCAGTTTAGTGAGGCCTTGTCTCAAAATAAAAGGTCTAGGAATGAGGCTTAGAGATCCAGCACCCTGGTTCAATCTCCAGTCCTGGAAAAAAAGAATCCTCACAAGGAAGTCACAAGGTACTGCTAGCCCGGGCTGCCGGAGAAAGGACGCTCAGAGCAAAGCCGTCTGCCCAAGTTCACAGGCCTGCAAACGGCAGAGCTGGAGCCGCTCAGATCCTGATGTGAGCTCCCCGCCACCCCGTGGGAACTCCCCTGCCCAGCCCCAGCTCCGGCTGCACACAGGGGGTGCTCAGGGAGTAGGGCTGACCTGAGGCCCAGGAGGCAGGCTGCAGGGCCGAGGGTGGAGGGTGCTGGGAGGCCGGGCTCCGGAGGCTGCCTGCCAAGGAGTGGGCCCCTCCCTGCCACACACCACAGGCTGGGCTGGCGCTTCACTTCCACCTGGGTAGCAAGCCTGCCAAAGGCAGGGCGCTGAGCGGAGGGTCCCTCCAGGGTCTCCGGCCCTGGGTTGGGGACGTGAGCAAGTGCGCCAGGCGCAGATGGAGGGATGCAGGAACCGTCTGCGCTAGTGTTTGTGAGGCTCCCGCTGCGGGCGAGACCCAGGGTGCGCCCTTCCTTCCTGTGTCCCCACGTTTCTGTAAAGGGAAGCCTGCACCCACCAGGAGCAGCCCCGCGCCCCAGGTCACAGGTAGGAAAAGCCTCCCGGCAAGGCAAAGGACACGTCCAAGGTCACAAAGAACCAGAAATGCCCAGCCCGTCTGCTCAGTCCAAGTCTGCCCCTGCCTCCCTCCCTGGCTCCTACCCAGGGGAAGGGCCACCTCCTCAGAGAGACCCTCGTCCCATTCCCACCCCACTCTTCTGTCTCGGCCCATCCTTCATCGCACAGGTCAATTGGTAATTGCTACTTGAAGTTCCTTTACAGCCTCCATCTCCCCCACCTCCCTCTAAGTTCTGTGGGGACAAGGACCCACGGCACTTGGATTGACTCCCATTGGCTCCCGACTCACGTCCCAGGCAGGAGGTGCCTAGCCAGTGTCGGTGGTCAAAGTCCTCCACAGTGGACGGCAGGTGCAGAACACACCCACAGATGTCCCTGCTGCCCTGGATCTTGTCCCTAAGCCTCTCTCCCACCACTTTCCTGCCACCCAGGGTCTCAACCCTAGTAGAAGACTGAGGCCCCTTGCCCACTGGGGCACCTGAGCCTAGCAGGGAGGGTGGGGGAGCAGCTGCTCCGAGCTGGCAGACGAAGGGTGTGTGTTCCGTCCAGCGCACTTCCTGGGTGTCCGTTGCAGGAAGTCTGGCACCTGCCTATCGCTGACACTGACACCAGGGCTGGTGTGGGAGACTCGGCTTGGGCGGCCCCTCTCTCCGGCGTAGCAGCAGAGGAGGCGGATCAGGAGCCCAGGGTGCTGGGCGGCCGGTGAGTGGCGCAGCCGCATGCCACTCCCCTCGGAGTCTCGAGTGGACGCGGGAAGTCTGGATCCTAGACTGAGTCTCTGCCACCTTAGGCAAGGCCCCAAGTCAACCCTTTGGGGCTTCATTGTCCCATTTGGCAGTGCAGGTGAGGTAGCTTTAGGGAACATCATGGAGGTGCGCTGGAGTGGACAGCTCCGCTGAGACCTGACTTGAATAGGCCTCTGGGTCGCCCAGCACTTGAAAAGGAGTGCTGTACCGAGAGCGTCTGAAACCCAGGGGGCTCCTTCCCGTCTCTTCCCATCATCCTTCCCAGAGGAGGAGGCTGTGGGTTTTCTCCAAACAGTGCTACAGAGTGGCCACATGGCCTGGCCAGCAGGGCCCAGGTGGCCTCGTCTGGATGGTTCTGTGGAGGGTGGCAGTTTCCCACAGCCCCAGGACCCGCGGAGCAGCATGCTGGTCTGTTTTGAATCCAGCTCTGCCCCTTGCCCCCTGCTTGGCCTTGAGCCTCTCGGGCCTGGGTGTCCTGGTGCATCAGCCTTGGCGTCCGGGTCTGGTGGGAGTTAAGACCAGAGCCCTGTAAGCTGGGCACACAGGACCCCTGGGAAGGCAGCCACCATTAGTTGCCGCCTTTGTTGTTGCAGAGAGTCTGTGAGGATCACATGCAGAAGGGATGGCAGGAGGGGCCATCAGGGGCTGAGGGGCTCAGGGAGGAGGGAAAGGGTGCCTGGGCAAGCCCCTCCTGAACTCCACTCTACTGAGCCCTCAGTAGCAGCCCCAGCGTGGGCTGCAGGAGAGAGCCAGAGCCCCCCTGGACGCCCCGGATGGCACTGGGTCCAGCACTCCTCTGGCCCCCACCACCGTGGCTTTAATCAAAAGAACAATCTGTTTGCCTCTGAATCAGACCCGGATTCCTTTTCCCAGCAATGTTCTCTGGCCTCCAGGGACCAGCGGCCCATCCCGCCCCATCCCGGCCCCAGAGCAAGGCTGCTCCTCCCCCCACCTCATTCTATCTACTCTGCTGGGAACGGGAGGTGGAGGGAGGGGTCAGTGACAGGGCCCAGGCTAGCAAACCAGGTAAGCAGATTGCCAGCTGGGCCCTGCCCGTCCCACCTCCCCGCCCCACCCCTTCAGGACCCTGGGACCCACCCGCAGAGGCATTAAGGGATCCAGACCAGCAGTGACAGCTCGGGACCGCACACCAAGGTGACTGGCTCCACTGGAGACTCCGAGCACCCCCAGGGGCATTTCCTGAAAGCGTCCCTGACCCAGCATGTACTGAGCGCGGGCTGTGTGCTCCTCCCTGCCATCGACGCCTTTTTATGCCTAGGCCTTGCTGGAGGGGTAGGCGGAGGGACCCCCCAAGAAGACACCGAGGCTCAGGGAGATGGCCCGCAGCCCGGGGTCACACGTTTAGGGAATGGTCAGGATCCCAAGTCTGACTCGTAGGTCCCTGGCTGAGCACCCTCCCCAAGCGGACCGGGCAGGTGGGGTCGCCAACCAGGGTGGCCCCGAGGACGGGGAGAAAAAGGCGCACGCAGGGCGCACAAAGGAGGCGGTGGGGGGAGGGCGCCACCCCCGGCCTGGGCGCAGGGGCGGGAGGAGTGGTCGCGGGAACAAAGGGAGGGGGAGGGGGCGCGGGGCGCGGCCGCGCAGGTGGGGGGGCAGGTAGGGGCGCTTCCGCGGGGCGGGACGGGACCCTCCCCCGAGCGTCACCTTTTATGGTAGCGCGGCGCGGGGCGGCGGGGCGGAGGGAGCGAGGGCGGGAGCGCGGCGGGCGGCGCTGGCGCGGGGCGTCGGGCCGGAGCCGCGGGCGCGGGGCAGGTAAGCGGCTGCGGCGGGGTCCCGGCCGCGTCCCGTCCCGGCTGCACTCGGGTGACAGCGCGGGCGGCCCGGCCGGAGCCCAGCCGCGCCCCGGAGCGTGCCGGCGCGCCGGGAGGGGCGGGAGGTGCTGTCCTGTCCTCTGTCCTTCCGTCTGCGTCTGTCCCGGGAGTGGGGGGAGGGCGCGGGGGGACGGCGGGGGTCGAGTCCCTGCCCCGGGGCGCGGCGCCAGGCACCGGGCGCGCAGGGCGGAAGCGCCCGCACAAAGAGGGCAGCGTCCCGCACATGGATCGCATTAAAGTCCCCGGCGGCGCCCCACGGTGACCCGGCCAGCCGCCCTGCGCCGCCGCCTGAGGCTGGTTTCTGGAGCTCCCGGAGCTCCGGGTGCCTTTCTCCAGCCAGGGTCCCTGGGGGAAGAGAGGCCCAGGGCTGCTCCACTCGGGGCCTCCGATGCTCCTCCGGGCTGGGGAGGCGTGGGCTGGACGGTCCCCAGGACGATCGTGGCTGGGGGCCCCTCCAGCCCAGATCTGAGAATCCCCGGAAGAGGCTGGGCAGCTCTCAATAATGGGAAGGCTGCCCTCCCAGTCACCTCCTGCTCCTCGGCGGAATGACCAGCTGTCTTTCTCTGTGCACTTATCAAGTGCCAAGATCTTGGGCGCTCACTCTCCCTGTGTCCCTCTCAGCTACCCTCATGACAGACTCATGTTCTCGCTTTTTAAATAAAACCAGGCCCAGAGAGGCTGGGTGACTGCTCAGGGTCACCCAGCGGGAAAGAGGTGGGGCGCAACCAACCCAACTCCGTGCCTCTTCCTTTCCCTGGAGGAGAAGGAGGAGGAGGAGGAGGGGGAATCCCTCTCAATGGCTGCAAGGTCTCTTGTGGGAGGGGGGTTGGGGTGCATCTCCCCACTTCCAGCAAAGTTTATTTCTGGATCCGACATAGACTGCTTTATCAAGGTATTAAAGAACAAAGCTCAGAGGTGGCTTGGAGGGGGAATGAGGAGTAGGAAGGGGGCCGTGGGGGCGGGGCGGCCCTCCCCATCACTCAGCCCTTCCCCGCCCCTGGGCCCAAGCCTGCAGCCAGCCCGGTGGCTGGCTGGGTCTCAGCCTCCTTCCTTCCTCTTGACAGGAAATGGCTTTCCTTCCCTTTGTTCCCACTTTCTCTGCGTTCCCAACTGACGCTCTGATTCGCCCTTTGGGGGGAAGAAGGGTGGGGCGTGGGTTCCCCGAGCTGACGGCTGGGAAGCTGCCCATCGGGAACTTTCTCACAAGTACCCGCCCCAGGGCGATCTGGGTGCTGGAGACCAGAGGCAGGGGCAGCTCTTTCCCTGAGGGGACTCGACAGTGCTTCTAAACCCCCAGCTCAGCTCCTTCCCATGGGACCTGAGGGCCCTGCAGTGAGAGGTTTGGGGTGGGGGTTGCCCAGCTGTGAACATCTGGCCTCAGCACTGGACATTTTCCGAGAAAGCAGGCTTATCAGATTTCCCGGAGGAGTGGAGGAGGGGTCAGAGTGGGTGGAGGGAGGTGCAGGGTGTCCTGAAGTTCCGGCAGTCTCTGGGGACCAGTCTAGAGTGTACTGACCACAAGCTACCCGTCTGGATTGGGCCATTCTGGGTTGAGAACAGGCCTGTGAATTTGGGGTTCGTGCCATCTCAGGTCGTAGGACACCTCTGGACTTCTAGGCTGGATGCTGTTAGAATTCCTGTCTGCCACAGGCCATCCCTGAGGTTCTCCTGAACTATTGGGGCTTCCTGGGGCCCTCTGAGAATTGAGGGCACAGTGGACCTTTCTTACAGCTGCCTTGAGGTCTGGTGAGTTTGAATCACATAGCGTTTGGGCCCAGTGCCTGGCACCCGGTAAGTGCCCTTGTGGTTTATTCTTTAAAATTTCAGATGCACTCTGAAAACCAGCTAGAAAGCTAGATTTTTCTTTTCAGTACTGAGGACTAAATCTAGGGGCATTCTGCCACTGAACTACCCACCTAGAACTTTTTATTTTTATTTTGAGATGGGGTCTCACTAAGTTGCTGAGGCTGACCTCCCACTTGTGATCCTCCTGCCTCAACCTCCCGAGTCAGTCCCTGGGATTGCGGGCATGTGCCCTAGTGCTGGGCAAAAATAGATTCCTTAGTTCATAACGAAGCATAAAACTAAAGACTAAGGCAGCCTCTATAAGCAAACATACTTTCAAAATCACCTCCAAAACAAGAAACGAAAGGGAGGCACTTTAGAAGAAATTTTAAATCTCTTTCCTATTATATTGATTTCTTATTCAGAGCAAATTATTATTATTGTTATTGTTATTATTGGTACTGGGTATTGAACCCAGGGGCACTTTACCACTGAGCCACATCCCCAGCCCTTTTTATTTTTTATTTTGAGACAGGGTCTTGCTAAGGTGCTTAGAGCCTCGGTGACTGGCTTTGAAGTTGTGGTCCTCCTGCCTCAGCCTCCCGAGTCACTGGGATCACACGCGTGCGCCACCCCGCCCAGCCCGATATTCCCTTCTCAGCCTGAGCTGTCTGTATTTTTAGCCAAACATATAAACCAGGAATTGGGGGCATACGGTGTCGTTGTTACCCTTCATCAGCCACCAAGAGAGTCTGTGGTGACCAGTGCACTTGGAGGTCTGGGTGGTGGGGCCGAGAGCGGCCACTCGGGCTCCAAGTCCACATCAGGGTCCCTCGGCTGTCCACCTCCTGCCTATGCAGCGCGCGTCTCAAGGTTCACGTGGTTTGCTCTCCTCCCTGAGTACCGAGGCTGGACTTCAGGGTCAGCCAAGGTGGCCCGGACAGAAAGAGCTAGCGAGATAGCGGGCACATTTTTAGCCCTGGACACCACCGCTGGGTGAAGGCGGCCAGCTCACCCCTCCCGGGGCCCCACCTCAGCCTGGGCCCCAGAGGCTGCTGTCTGCAGGAACCGCCTGGGGACAGAGGACGGCTCCTCCCGAGGTCGGGCGCTGCCGCTCCCAGTCTCCACTGCACGCCTGCGCTGTAAACTGTGCTCAGGCAGCAGAAGGGACGCGACGTCGTTGGGGGTCAGACACACTGGTGAGGAGCCGGCAGTGGGTCCTGTGATGGGGCCTTCATCGTCCTGAGGAAGCCGATGGCTGCCCCGGGTGAGGCCGGACTCTAGGGAGGCCACATGGAGGAGACGTGGCTAGAGCTGGGCCTCCAAGCGAAAGCTGAAATTCATCTGGGGTGGGGGCAGGAGAGGAAAAGCAAATGGTAAAACCCTCCCGGCAGGTAAGAGAGAAAGGCCTAGAGAGGTTGGTTAAAATCAGATCAATGCTCTGGAAGGATCAGGGTGAGACGGTGGGACTGGAGACCATCTTTCCCCTCACACTGCTGGGGCCTGTACCGGGGGCCACGGTTTTGGAGATGGGGCAGTAAGAGATTTTGGGAATACCAGGCAGGGGGGGAAAGGATACTGGCTTGTGGATGGGCAGAACAGAACAGAGTGGCCAAGTGCATGGGCTCTAGGTTCAAATGCTGGCTCTACTGCTGTGTGGCCCTGGATAACTGACTCAACCTCTCTGAATTTCTTCACAGGGGTAATAATAGTGCCTACTCCTCTAGCAGCCTTCTGGGGATTTCTGAATTCCTAAGCATAAAGTGCTCAGGGCCACGTGGGCCCAGAGTGGGTCCTGGTAAAAGGTGTCTTTGATTTGTCCTTCTGCCCGCTCTGTCCCCGGGAACCCAGCCCTGCTGCTCTGACGTTCTGTTCCTGTTCTTTGCCGCCACAGTGGAGCCGGCCTGAAAACCTCTGAGGACTCAGGATCTCCCAGGAGAACTGGGATCCCAGGTCGGCGAGGGAGGTGACTTGGGGTGTGGCCCGTGGGCAGGTGCAGGCCCGGCGTCAGCTGCGCTGCGGCTGGCCCCTGAAGCTGTTGTCCTCTTGCTGCTGAGGAACGGGAAGGACGCCTGTGGAGAGCGGCCAGCGCTGCCCTTAGCTCCCAGGGGTGCAGGCTTTGGGGGAGGGGCGGTCCCACCCTGTGGCCAAGTCACCTGGGGGATTCCTGCCCTGCCCCCTCTGTGGCTGGACTGGGTGCTGGGTAGGTCACCAGCATGGTGGGAGGACGCCCCTGTCTTGTTGGGAGGAGGGAGACTCCGTGCCCCTGACTCTCTCTGACGGGTGTGTGTCCTGCCAGGCCTGAGCCGCGCTCTGCCCCTCCCCCACAGGAGCCGACGGGATGTCCTCCCAGCCCGAGAAGAGGGTGGCCTCCTCTGTGTTCATCACCCTGGCGCCCCCGCGCCGCGATGTGGCTGTGACTGAGGAAGTGAGGCGGGCGGCTTGCGAGGCCCGGTGTGGCCGTCCCTGGGAGTCCCCTGCCTCCGTGAAGGCAGCGGGGGCTGGCTCAGTGGGGAAGCCCAGCCCCTGGGTGCCCTCGGGCAGGGCTGCAGCCCCTGTGCCAACTGTACCACCACAGCTCTCCAATGGAGGTAAGAGTGACTTCAGGGGACCAGGGCAGCGAGAGCGCCCAGGCGGGGAGGAAAGAGGTTCCAAGCCGCTCACTGAGGGCCCCCATGTGCTGGGCAGATTCTGGAGCCATTTCTCGGTTATGTGACGATGACAAGCTGCTTCACCTCTCCGTGCCTCAGTTTTCTACTCTGTAAAATAGGAATAAAGAACTGGACCTAGTGGGTGCACGCCTGTAATCCCAGCAACTTGGGAGGCTGAGGCAGGAGGATTGTTAAGTTCGAGGTCGGCTGCTGAGGCTCTAAGCAACTTAGTGAGACCCTGCATCAAAATAAAAAAATGAGAAAGGGCTGGAGACATGGCTCAGTGGTTAAGTTCCCCTGAGTTGATTCCCTGGCACCAAAAACAGAAGAAAAAGTGACAGGGAGCCCGCAGTCCTCTTTCCCTGTCACTCCCACAGGAAGTGTCTGCTGTTGGGTTGATAGGCGTGAGGAGGGGTGACCAGGCCGGGGGCAGGGGGCTTGCTCACTGTCCTACAGGGCACTGCAGAACAGGGCGGTGGGAAGCTAAAGGCAAGGGGCCAGCCTAGGTGGCAGCTGGGCCCCAGGAGCCCCCAGGTGCCTAGTCAGGTGCCCTGCGGCTCCAGAAGGAGACTGGGACAGCCCTGTCCATCCATCACCATGGAAACCCGCTGGCAAGACCCATAGCAAGTGCCAGTTACAGGATGTGGTCAGAAGTGCCACACATGCACAGGGACAGGGTGCAGGGATGTCCGTGTGGCACGCTCCCTGAGTGGAACCTCTACAGCGGTCTTGGCTTCTTGAGGACACATCCCAAGGGCACGCCTGCTCCCTGCTCCCTCGAGGAGAACCAGGACCGGGAACGAACGTCACACATCAGGACGTTTGATCCAGTGGAAAAATACATCCTATTCCTTCTGCGTGGGTGAGGGAGGTCAGGAAATATGGTCGAGGTGCCAGATGGCCCAGGCCCCCGTCAGGGGTTGTTGGAGTTGCAGGCAGGAGACCCCAGGAGTGTGCAACGAAAGCAGACCATTGGGAGGGACAGCATAACGGCCACTGGTCAGTGTGGCCGGTAGCCATTTTGCCAACTTGAGTCCCTCAGCAGAGCACAAGGAATCTTGGAGGTAAGTTCTAGATGAGCAGCTCGGTCCTGAGTCTGGGTCCCCAGTCCTTGGGGTTCGGGGACAAGTCCATCTCCATAGCAGGCTGCCATCTGCCGCCTCTTCCTGTCCTCAGGTGGCCACCAGTGTGACTTTAGCCCTCTCACCTCCCACGCCCACCTCCAGATACACTAGTGCCCAGATGCACTGCCTGGGTCTTAGGCATAAGCTGCTTTTTTCTGTTGACTTCTCTCTCTCTCTCTCTCTCTCTCTCTCTCTCTCTCTCTCTCTCTCTCTCTCTCTCGCACCAGGGATTGAACCCAGGGGCGCTTCACCCCTGAGCCACATCTCCAGCTCTTGGCTTCTCTTTTAAAACCTGTTCTCCCTCCACCTGCCCTTGGCCGCTGGACAGAATCACCTTCCTGGCCACCCGTGGGCCCTGCATTCCTGCCCACCCTCCTCAGCCAGTGGTTCTGGGAGAGGCCACAGCTCTGGGATCTGGGTCCTGACTCATGCGCTCACCCAGAGCCGGATTCCCACACTCCATCAGCCATGTCACTGCGGGGCTTGTTCCAACACAGCTGGGCCCCGCCCTGGGTGCTTCTGACCCAGCACAAGGCAGGGATTTGCATTTCTTGTACTTTCCTGGGTCATGCTGATGCTCTGGCCTGGGGACCACATTTTGTGAACGTTTTTTGAGACCGAGTCTCACTGTGTTGCCCAGGTCTGTCCCAAACTCCTGAGCTCAAGTGATCTTTGGTCCCCAGCATCACAATTATTTTTTTGGTACCAGGGATTGAACCCAGGGGTGCTTAACCACTGAGCCACATCCCCAGCCTTTTTACATTTTATTTTGAGATAGGGTCTCGCTAAGTTGCTCAGGGCCTTGCTAAATTGCTGAGGCTGGCTTTGAACTTGTAATCCTCCTGCCTCAGTCGCGAGTCTCTGGGATTATAGGCGTGTACCACGCCAGGCACATTTTTTAAAAAATGGAAACAATAATTGTCTATCTGTGTTCAAATATCACACTGTATCCCATAAATATGTGCAGTGTGGTCAGGATAATGACACATCCATGGCCTCAAACATTTAGCGTTTCTTTGTGTTGGAAACATTCAAAATGCTCTCTACGAGCTATTTTGAAATGAACGATCAGTGCTTGTCAACCATAGTCCTCTGCCGTGCTGGAGAGCATTAGAAGTTTTTCTCCTGTCCCTCTGCATCTGGAACTAGTTGACCTCGGGTCCATTTTCGGATGAATGGATGTGGAACTGTCGTTCTAGTCCTGAGACGTCATCAAGTAGGCGAGACTTTTGGGCTAGAAAAGTGGTTCTCCAAGTGTGGCCCTTGGACCAGCCTTTTCTTCCCCCAGGGAACTTACCAGAAATGCAAATCCTTGGAGCCTGCCCCAACCCTGCTGAGTCAGAAACTGGGGGTGGGAAGCGTCTGTGTTTGGACAGGCCCCCTGTGCTCCTGACGCATGCTCAGGTGTGCAGAACACCCTTCCCGGCCGCACAGTCCCTTCATCCTGGAACTGAGAACCAGAGGGGAGCCCAGGGGATTGGCTGGGAAAGGGGCTAAGCCGAGGTCTTCAGGAATGGGAAATGGAATTTTCCATTTGCTTTCCCTGGGTGTCTCACATAGGCTGAGCTCACAGGACCCTCGTCTAACTTGTGCCGGGAAATAGGAGGTGGGCAGAGTGTCCCCCACGACCTTTTCGCACTGGGCCGCCACTCCGGTGCTCACCCTGTACCTGGCCACAGACAGAGGGGTCTCCTGGGTGTGTCACGGCCCCTGTAAACTTCCCTTCTGACCCCCTAGTCACCTCCTCTTCTGACCCCCTAGTCGCCTCCTTCAGGGAGCAGGACCCTGGCAATACATGGTAGTGGGCATGGTTCTTGCTAGAGAGAGGGGCTGTCCCCATACTCCACCTCGGGAGCACCCGGCACTCTGTATCCGCCGACTAGCCTGAGGATAGAGGGCCACTCCCCTGGGCCCACTCTGGACCATGTCTCCATCACCCTCGGGTCTCAGGAGCAGCTATGCCAATAGCAGAAATGACTTTGTACCAGGGTGCTTGTTGCGCGAGTGCGTGTGTGTGTGAGAGTGTGTGTGCGCGCTCGCGCGTGTCCAAACGTACGTGGAAGTGGGACGAGTCACCGGGGCCCCAAGTACCCAAATCAGTCCAGCTGTTGTCGAGATGGCCACATTTGTTGATTCCTTTTCTTTTTCTTTTTTGTGGAATATTTTATCGGTTTATTTTCCTGAGATCAGAGCCAGGGCCTCTTGCCTGCTGAGCGCACCCCTGTGGAATAGTTTTTTTAAACTTTAAAAAAATTTTTTAATGTTTTGTTTTAGTGGTAGGTGGACATAGTACCTTTTTTTATGTGATGCTGAGAACCGAACCCAGGGCCTCACGCACGCCAGGCGAGCGCTGTGCACAGAGCCACAGCTCCGGCCCCACCTGGGGAATATTTTAAAGGACACCCCTGCAAGGTGGCATTTCCTGCATTTGTCAGAGTGCATTTCTAAATGTAGCCATTTTCTTACATGACCACGATGCCAGACACCGCCTAATCGATTTACGAAAATGCCTTATGATTATCTAATACTCATTTCATAATTAAATCCCCCTGATGGTCGTAAAAATGCCTTTTCACTAAAGTGGGATGAATGGATTGCGCAGTGTCTAGTCTTTTTTTTTGGTACCAGGGATTGAACCCATGGGTGCTTAACCACTGAGCCACATGCCCACCCTTTTTATTTTTTATTTAGAAACAGGGTCTTGCTAAATTGCTTAGGAGCTAACAAAGTTGCTGAGGCTGGCTTTGAACTTGCGAGCCTCCTGCCTCAGCCTCCCGAGCCACTGTGCTTACAGGCACGCACCCAGCTCTGGTCTTTCTTTTGAGCTGTGTAATCCAGTGGACTATTTAGCTTCTCCTTGACTAGAAAGTGAGAATTACATGAGGTGAGCAATCCTTACATTCAGGATCCGCATATGGGGTATGCCAGTGCGTAGACCAGTAAAAACAGAAGTCAAGTCACAAAGCCAACCCCGTGTATTTCATTTGAAATGTTCTAATATATCCACCTTGAAAAAAGTTAAAAGAAATAAGCATTGTTAGTTTTAATAATGTAGTATGGAACCCAGCATTAAAATATTTCAGCATGTAATCATTATAAAAATCACGGATGAGACATTTCACATTCTTATTTTCAATAAAAGTGATTGACTCCAAAGGTGCTTAACCACTAAGCCACATCCCCACAGCCCCTTTTTTTTTTAAATTTTGAGACAGAGTCTCACTAAGTTGTTGAGGCTGATCTCCAACTCGTGATCCTCCTGCCTCAGCCTCCAGAGCCTCTGGGATTACACGACCGGGTCACATTCTTTTTTGTTTGTTTGTTTGTGTTTTTCACATTCTTTTCTTGATCCTAAGATGTGCAGCATATCTCAGTGTGGCCTAGCTGCAGGTCAGGTGCTCCTTAACACACGGCCAGAGGCTGCTGCGTTGGACAATGCAAACAGATTTATTTTGTGTGGTCATTTTTCTCTGCAGTCTCAATTCCAGGGAAGTCCGCCCCCCTCCTCAGGCTGTGGACTTGTTGCAGAAATGGGAACGGTGTCCCAAACCACCTGCTGAATTTTCCCTTTGCGCCCTGTGGGTTCATTCAACTCGCTTCTCTGTCTCCCAAATTTATTATAAATGGAAGTCAGCTTCTATTTTATAATAACAACATGAGGATTGTTTTATGGGGTTATTTTGAATAGGAACATTTCATGGAGGTATCCACAGCTTCCTATAGTATCACCTGACTCTTGAGACCCCTGTGTCTGCCAGGGTAGCCAGTGGGTTCAGATGATGACATCAGGGCTCCTCAGAAAGCTCCCCACCAGCCCGGGCACGGTGACGCACACCTGTGATCCCAGAAGCTCCGGAGGCTGAGGCAGGAGGATCAGGAGTTCAAAGCCAGCCTCGGCAAAAGTGAGGCGCTAAGAACTCAGTGAGACCCTGTCTCTAAATTAAATACAAAATTAGGGCTGGGGATGTGGCTCAGTGATTGAGCACTGCTGAGTTCAACCCCTGGTACCCACTCCCCCCCAAAAAAGCTTCCCATCGGCTGGGTCTAGTGCACACTTGCAATCTCAGTGACTCAGGAGGCTGAGGCAGGAGGATCACAATTTTGAGGCCAGACTCAGCAATTTAGTGAGACCCTAAAAATAAAAAATAAAAAGGGTTGGGGATGTAGCTCAGTGGTAACCACTGGGTTCGATCGCCAGCACCCAAAATCCCTTATCAATCCTCCACCTGAATGCTGTCAACACCCCACGATCATTACTGGAATCTTCTGTAGTCAGGGTGGCGGTTCCCACGTCTGAGCCACGTCTGAGCCACGTCTGAGCGATGCCTGGAAGGCTTCCTCAGCGCCTTGTGGCTGCCCCACCCTCCAAGTGTCTGACTCTGCAGGACTGACGCAGGCCGGGAGTCTCGCTCTTGACAGGCCTCCAGGTGACGGCAATGTCAGCACCCGGGCTTCAGAACCACCGCCTGAGGGGTGTTGGGCGCGTGTCCCCAGGAGGCCTCCAGCAGCCCTCCAGGTGCTCTGGCTGTGAGCGGGGCAGGGGCGACGGGGAAGGCTTTCCCAGCCGCCGTCTGCTGACCCCTGGCTGTTCCACTCACTGCCACCGTCATGTCCCCAGCAGCCCCTGGAATTGCTCCCGCTGAGCAGTTTAAGACTCAGATCCTGCCTTTTGCCTAAGGACCCTCAGCAACTCAGCGGCCGAGCCAGACGGAGCCCAGGTCCGGGCGACGCTGGGCCTGAGCCTCTGGTCACCTGCTCTTCCGCCTCCTGGCTCTGCAGCCGCCTCCTCTGTCCCCTGGTGGCACTCTGGCCAACTCCTTCTCCCTGTGGTTTCAGGATGCTCTCCCCCTCCTCCCGCCCCGGATGTGGAGGACGCACTTGGTGACCTGGATCTCCTCCCGCCGCCTCCGCCGCCCGCTCCTGGGGAGGCGTCCCCAGGGGGGACATCACTCATTTCAGACTTGGAGCAGCTGCACCTGCCCCCACCCCCACCCCCACCACAGGTACTGCCAGCTCCACAGACGCCTTAGTCCCCTGGGTGGGGACTCTTTGAAGTCCCCAACGGGGTGGTCAAAGTCGATGGACCTCAACCCCCCGGGCTGCATAGAGAACGGTCTAAATCCTCGGCGCCACACTGAGGTCACTGTCAGGATGGGAGGGTCCCCGGGCTCGGGCTGAGGCCCCTTCAGGGTCTCGGGGGAACCTGTTTCTGGGAGATTCCTTAGAAATGGGAGTAGCTTTGCCTGGTGGGGGGTCCAGGGCAAGGAGCGGGGAGACCGGGCGCCAGCTGCCAGGAAGCCTCCTGCTGGTCACTTGAGGCGACTTGCTCCTCTGGGCCTCGGTTTCCTCCTCTGTACAGTGGGGCTGATTGTGGCTGGTGCTGCCCAGAGGAGGGACAGAACTGGGAGGGCCCATGAAGTCCCCGCTGGGTGACTTCTGTCCTGCGTCCTCCCGTCTATGTCCCCACAGGCCCTGGCAGAGGGCCCGTCCGTCCAGCCTCGGCCGGGTCACCTCAGGCCCTCAGAGGAGCTGCCGCCTCCCCCAGAAGAACCTACCAACTTCCCAGAGAGAGAGACTTCCACAGGTATGGTCACAGGCTGGTCCCGGGCCTCGGGCCAGGTGGCTTCCGGGCAGCAGGGACAGCAGCCCACCCACGCCTGCCCGGGCTCACCTTACATCTAGTTGAGCATTGATTTAGTTCTTATTGCCTTGACCTGTTTTCCTTATATCTAAAGTTCTTTTAACTATTAATCTACACCGTTTGCTGTAACAACAAAAATGCTAATTTTTTCTTACTCTTTTTTTTCCTTTTCCTTTTTTTTTTCTTTTTGGTGTTGGGAGTTGAACCCAGGGGATACATTACCACTGAGCCACATCCCCGGCCCTTTTTAAATTTTGTTTAGAGACAGGGTCTCGCCGAGGTGCTGAGGCTGGCCTCGAACTTGCTATCCTCCTGCCTCAGCCTCCCGAGTGGCTGGGATGACAGGTGTGCGCCACCCGTTGGCCTGTTGCTGGAGCCTTAGGTGGTTCCTTGAGTCACCTTGCACAGAGATCGGTCATTTTGCCCACGCACACAGTTCTCTGAGACAAATTCCTAGAAGAGGAGCGCTGTGGCCAAGGGTGCTGGGCTGGTAATTGGGGTACTGGTGCTGAATCGCCCTCTTGGTCATCCTGTCCTGCCCTCCCACCAGCGGTGGCTGCCTTACTTACTCATTGGGCACCACAGGAAGTGCCTTCCACCTGGAACCTTGCCCCAGGCCCCGAGAAGGGAGTGCTTGATGCAGAGTTGACACTCAGGCGGCAGGGAGACTCCTCTCGGCTGAGGCAGGAGTCGCACTTATTTTTCTCTGTTCGTCCTTTGCCTTTTTTGGCTTTGCTTTTTGCAGTGCTGGGGATGGAACCCAGGGCCCCGCACGGGCGAGGCAAGCGCTCTGCCGCTGAGCTCCGCTGCCTGCGCAGCCCTACTACCCTTGACTTCAGCTTGCAAAGGCCACTCACATTCCTTTCTTTTTTAGGTTTTTTTGGGGGTGGGGCACTGGGATTGAACTCAGGGGCACTCAACCTCTGAGCCACACCCCCAGCCCTATTTTGTGTTTTATTTTGAGACAGGGTCTCACTCAGTTCTTAGCACCTCGCTGTTGCTGAGGCTGGCCTTGAACTCTCATCCTCCTGCCTCAGCCTCCTGATCCGCTGGGTTGACAGGCATGCGCCACCACGCCTGGCCACTCATGTGCTTTCCGAAGCTCCTCTTGACCCTTGGTGTTTGTCAGATGAGGAAGCCCTGGGGGGTTCGAGGCCAAGCTCTGGGAGTTCCAGGTGTTCTGAGTAGTGACCGGGTACTGTCCTTCTGGGCTGGGCTTGTGATGGCCTGTGTCTCCTCTACCCCAGACATCTGCGCCTTCTGCCACAAGACCGTGTCCCCCCGAGAGCTGGCCGTGGAGGCCATGAAGAGGCAGTACCACGCACAGTGCTTCACCTGCCGTACCTGCCGCCGCCAGCTGGCCGGCCAGAGCTTCTACCAGAAGGATGGGCGGCCCCTCTGTGAGCCCTGTTACCAGGTACCCCGTGAGGCAGGCCTTCAAGTGCCAGGCACCAAGCTGGCACTTATGTTCATTCCCTACAGTACTCCTGGGAGGTAGGCCCATTTCACGGATGAGGAAGCTGAGACTCTAAAAGAAGAAGCTCAGCCATGGTGGATTCGTTTCCTGTGGCTGCTATAATGTGTTGGTCAGCTTTCCACCACTATAACAAAGCACCTGAGGTGATCAACTTATAAAGAGAAAAGGTTTATTTTAGCTCACAGGTTTCCTGTCCATGATCAGTTGCCCCTGCTATTTTGGGCCTGTTGGTGAGACAGCACAGTGTGGTGGGAACATGTGGTCGAGCAGACCACTCCTGGCTTCTTTCTCCCACTGTGAGGCCAGCAGTGTGGCACGTGACTCCAGTGACCGTCACCTTGCCCCCTTCCGTGTGGGTCTCGCTCTGCTGGCTCCCACAGGCCTCGGTGACTATGCGTAGGGCCCCTTGGTTGATTCAGGAGCACCTCCCCGACTCCGGATCTAACGCCTTCAGTCTGCAGAGCCTCTTTGGCATTGGAGGCAACACAACGCTTACGGTTCTAGAGCTGAGGACCTGCGTGACTGGGGGCATTTCTTAGCTGCCATCCAGGGTCAGCTGCAGAAGGCCCAGGAGCCGAGATTCTACCCCTGACCCATCCGTCGGGGGCCTGCCCTGGTCTTGCCGCTGTCTCTGAGAGCATGGGGTCCAGGGCGTGGCCTGACGGGGACCTGCCACTCCGCGCCTGGGAGGGCTAGATGCCAGACGCTGGCACGTCCAGCCCTCCGCAGTTCGTGGAGAAGCACTCAGTCTGCTGTGCAGATCCCCATGGCCACACCACCTGTGTGCAGGTCTCACCTTGTCCTCACGGATAGAAGAACTGGCAGTTTCTGTTTTTAACAAGTGTCTTGGGCACACGGGAGCTTGGAAACGCTGGTTTCAGGGTTTAGGATATTTGGGGTTGGGACTATTCCAAACAATCAGAATGATCTAATCACAGCCCCATGATGACCATGGCCAGCAGGGCCCAGCAGTAAGAGGAAGGAACCGAACCCCCCTGACCCCACCCCTCTGCTGGCATCCAGTGGACATTGCGGGGGTCGCCTACCTCCTTCCTCAGCTTAGAGCCAGACAGAGGTGAGACCCCTGAGGGAAGGGGGCTTATTGCTGGAAGCAGCCAGGAGGAAAACTTGTGCAGTGTGCAGGGGAGAGAAGAGCTACACCTGCCCCCAGGGGAGTCCATTAGTTCATTTTCTGTTACTATAACAAAATACCTGAGGCTGAGTGCTTTATGAAAAGAAGAGGTTAATTTGACTCACTGTTCTGCAGGCTCAGGGGCTTGTAGTCCGCATCAGTAGGGCTGTGGTGAAGGCCTTGTGGCATATGGGAACCAGTGGCAGAAGGGTGTGCAAGAGGGACCGGTCACGTGGCAAGACAGGAGGCCAGAGCCTGGGGAGGGGCCAGACTTGCTCTTTTGTAACAATCACTCTCATGGAAACTATGAGCAGTACTTTCGAAGGTAGGACCCCCAGTGATCTAAGCACCTGCCACTGGGCTCCACCTCTGAAAGGCGGGTTCCCTTTACCTCCCACACTCCCACATTGGGGACCAGTCCTCCAATACATGGAGCCTTGGAAGGAACACCGAGACACATCCCCACCCTCGCAGAGGGGGAGGTGGAATGCTCTCCGCAGGGCGCCTGTCCAGGTGGCACCGAGTTAACCAGAAACCAGACATGGGAGCAACCTGGGAGGCTAAGGGAGGAGAATTGAAAATTTGAGGCCAGCCTCAGCCACTTAGCAAGACCCTGTTTCAAAACCAAAAAAAGTCTGGGGATGTAGCTCTGTGGTCGAGCTCTTATCTACCACGAGTGAGACCTCGGCCTCAACCCCCAGTACTGCAATGGAAAGAAATAATTCATGTTGTACCTCATCACAGGGGTGTGTGCACTTAACAATTTATTAAAAGGACAGATCTCAAGTTAAGTACTCTTTTTTTTTTTTTGTACCAGGGATTGAACTCAAGGGCACTGAGCCACATCCCCAGCCCTATTTTGTATTTTATTTGGAGACAGGGTCTCACTGGGTTGCTTAGTGCCTCACCTTTGCTGAGACTGGCTTTGAGCTCTTGATCCTCCTGCCTCAGCCTCCTGAGCTGCTGGGAAAGTTAAGTATTCTTAACACAGAGATTTTAAAAAATGAATGCATATAATACTAAAAGTTATTAAAATAAAGAAATCCAAACAGAAGGAAAATCAAAGTAGAAAGTGGAATCAGACCAGAGGAAAAGTTAGTACCCAAAAATGTGTGTTGAAAGGCCTTTCCCACGATTCCTAAAGTAGAACACGGAATTTACCTCTGAGCTTCCAGGTGGTTAAATGGAAAAGGGAAAGGATTTCCAGATCTCTCAGGTGTAGGATGAAGCGTGCCGGCTCCCTGGGGATCCCTCTTCCTGGCTCTGAGGTTTGTTTCAGTGAAGTTTCTCCTGGGAGCTCTGGCAGACCCTGGCCTGGAGCACGTCGCACTAATAAAACTTCAGTGCTCGCTTTGCATCGCGTGCCTTGCTCTGAGCCGAGGGGGACGCTCAGGGCGAAGAGCAATGGAGGAGTCCTTTTGGGTCCTTTATGAGCTGATTGCAGGCCCCTCCTGCACTGCCGGCTCTTGGGCCCCTGTAGCTGGTGACTGGGGGTGGCCTTCCTGCGGCTGGCTCTGAGGCAGGGGCTCTCTGTCCCAGGACACCCTGGAGAAGTGTGGCCGGTGTGGCGTGGTGGTCCGGGACCACATCATCAGGGCCCTGGGCCAGGCCTTCCACCCCGCCTGCTTCACCTGCGTGAGCTGCGCCCGGTGCCTCGGGGATGAGAGCTTCGCGCTGGACAGCCAGAGTCAGGTTTACTGCCTGGACGACTTCTACAGGTGGGAGGGGGCCGTGCACCGGCGCTCTAGGGCGGTGGGCGGGACTGGGGACCAGGCAGAGCGCTCCGCCGTCCCCAGGCCCCAGGAGCACGACTTCCACTCCCACGTGCCAGAACACCTGGCGGTGCCCCTGTGCCGTGCAGGGCACTCCCCTGGAGTCGGCCCAGGACTCACAATGGTCCCGCCAGCCGGGTATGATCCAGGGGTCCACTGTGCCGAATGCAGACACTGAGGCATGCACCACGGATGCCCAGTCTCCTCGCTGGGCTCTGAGCGTCAATTCAGAGCCTTGCTCCAGGGCCCTGGTGCCCAGTGCAGCTGGGCGAAGCAGGAGGGAGTTGATGTCCCTGAGATGGGATCCCTGCCTGGAGCTGCTCACTACCAACAGGGAGGGGCAGATGTACCTACTGGAACAGGAAGGAAAGAAAAACGTCAGTGACCTTAATACAAGTCAGATGAGAGGGACCCACTGCACACTGTCACTTCAGACCTTCCTGGTGACTTCCTCGCCTCAAGCTAACCAAACCCTGGGCCGCGGGGTCTGTTTACACAGATCTCTCCCTCCGCCCCTGCCAGGTGTCTGTGGTTGCGGCTCCAGGTGTGGAATAGCTCTGGGGGGTGAACTTGAGCCAGCCACGCTTCTGCCAGCAAACTGTGGTTCCCTGTCCTCTAGGAAATTCGCCCCCGTGTGCAGCATCTGCGAGAATCCCATCATCCCCCAGGACGGGAAGGATGCCTTCAAAATCGAGTGCATGGGGAGAAACTTCCATGAAAACTGCTACCGATGCGAGGTGAGTGGGACGGCGAAGACCTAGCCACACTGTCACTGCCTGGACCCCAGGAGGCCGGGCAGGCCAGGCTGGGGCTGTGCTGTCCGCTGGGCACTGGCAGAGACTGGGACGAGAGTGGGAAGAAGCAGAGAGCCAGCCTGTCCCTCAGACCGCCTGTGTTCAGGGCAGACGGCAAACTCACATCTCTGCCCGCAAGAAGGCGAACCTGTCACTCCTGGTGGCGACGTCCTTGATGATGGCGTCTTGGTCCTGCCTCTTCTGTGTCTACTTCCCTTCCCTTTCTGCGGGCTGAGATGCCCCAGGTTTTCATCCTCCTGACTTAGAAACCCCGGGAAAGAGAGCGAATCCCAAGCAGGGGAGCCAGACAGGCCCAAGCAGGCCTCCGACGGGCCAGCCTGGGTTGCCTGCCCCCTCTGAGCCCATCGCTGCGTCTAGGGTGCCAGGATGGACAACCCCTGGGGCTGCAAGATGGAGCCCTGTGAAACAGACGACTCGCCGCCACCAAGGGCAGGAGGGGTCCCGGGCAGAGTAACACCGTGCGTGTCCTTCATGGACACATGGAAATGGGTTTGGGGAGAAGGCGGTGGTGGGGTCCGACCAGGGCCGCAGAGTGAAAGGCCTCCTCACAGAGGAGGTGGTGCCTGGACCGAGGCTCGTGGGGCCAGAGACGGGTGCAGCTCAGCCATGGAGAGCTTGCCATGCAGCGGCAGGGCCCTGAGTTCAATCCCCAGTGCCACAAAAGACAAGAAAGAGATGCCAGGCCGGGATGTAGCTCCGTGGGTAGAGCGCTCGCCTCGCATGCACAAGGCCCTGGGTTCAATCCCCAGTTCGAAGAGTCCACGGATATAAAGTCCTGGTGTTGCCATTCTGAAATTCCTCATTTTTTAAAAAATATTTTTTAGTTGTTGATGGACATTTATTTATTGATTGATATGTGGTGCTGAGGATCAAACCCAGTACCTCACACGTGCTAGGCAAGCGCTCGACCACTGAGCCACAACCCAGCCCTCCTCATTTTTTAGCAAGGAGCTGCACATCTTTGTTTTGCCTAGATCCTATCACTGGTCCAGCTGGGGACGCACCAAGAATCCCTTCCCACACCTCTTGCTGCCAGCCCCATGTCATTGAAATCTCCATCTTCTCTGCCAGTGGTGACAAAGGGGGCCGTTTTTTGGGATGTCACTTACGTGGAGAGTCCCAGGGCAAATCACTCAATCAGCCAAGGAGTAATTCTTAGCATTTATTTGCTCCTGTTTATTTAAACAGAGATGTGGGGACTGGGGACAGTGATGCACATCCGTAATCCCAATGACTCTGGAGGCTGAGACAGGAGGATCGCAAGTTTGAGGCTGGTCTCAGCAACATTTAGCCAGACCCTGTCTCCAGAAAAATAAATAAATAAACACAGCTGGGATGTAGGTGGGTCAGTGGTACAGCACCTGCCTAGCATGGGTGAGTCCCGGGGTCCATCCCCAGCACAAGGGAGGACAAAAAAGATACTTGGACCTAAGAGGCTGGTCTCACTGAAGGCATCAAGGAACCTGGAGAAAAACTGATCGGTTGCTCATACCTAGGCTGTCTTTCTTGGTTATAGTTCAAGGTCCACCTGATAGTGTACCTTGAAAGGCTGATGAGGAAAAGCAGGTGTGGTTATCGCCACCACGGCCTTAATCGGTTCTGCTGGTGATTAGCCTTCTCCCGAGCCTGGCTAGGCAGTAACCCCTGCCTGTCCTTGGTGACCTTGACCGAGGCTGCTGAAGTCAGTCAGCATTTGGACTGTAGCAGTTAAGTCTCGAAGATGAGGCTCTCGGGGCCAAGCCGCCGGGAATGGAGTGGGGTGCCATTACTCCAGGAAGGGACGTGGGTTTCCGGGACTGTCCACAGCCCTGCTGGCTTTGGGCTCTGTTGTTTATGGTTGTTGGAAGGGTAACTCTTTCACAGGGGTGGGGTTTTTAATTAGATACCTTCACACACACCATCTTATTTAATCCCAACGACATTCTGGGGAGATGATATTCATTGTCCCCAATTAGGTTTGTCACTTGGTGTCACAACACCAACAAGTGGCCTTTGTGAATGACACAGACACTGGGATTTAGCAGCCGGGTTCCACTCGAGCCTCCGGTGGAGGATGGAGCCGCAGAGGAGCCACAGGACGGCGCCCTGCCCCACCGGCCACAGAGCAAGGCAGATTGTGGATCTGGTTCCTGCTGGGTCAGGGTGGCCACCTGCCACCCCAGAGGTGTCTATCTGGGGACTAGTCCCCTTGACTGGGTCAGCACAGCTTCCAAAGCACAGCTGTGCCGAGACCAGGCCTCTGGGCCGGGATGGTGCCGGTGTTACTGAAGCGGGTGTCCGTGGGAGGCCGGCCTCAGGTGCGGGCTGCGGGCAGAGGGCGAACTCGGTGAAGTCCAGGCCCTGAGCTCCCGTCCTTTTCATTCTGAAATTCTTTTGTGATTTGGAAAATTGGAAATATTAAGGTTTGGGCTGGGGTTATAGCTCAGCGGTACCGTATTTGCCTAGCATGTGTGAGACCCTGAGTTCGATGCCCAGTTGTGTTAGTGTTGGAACTGAGCGCACACAGGACCCTGGACGGCCCGGAGGCCCAGTGGGGTCCCGGCTCCGGAAGCAGCTCACGTGACCTGGGGCGAGCCCCGCCCCGCTCAGCCTCAGTTTCCCCACCTGCACAATGTGGGGCTGGGCTAGGTTCAGCGATTCATTCGCACACATTCACACAGACCCGGTGTCCCCGGCTGGTCGGGGCGGGGAGCTGGTGGTAAGCGGGGTTCCTGCCTTGCACGACTTCAATTCCCAGGGGTTGTCGGGCTGTTCCTTCTCCGGGCCTGCTTGGTTCTCCCTGCAGTGACTCTGCCGCCCTCGCTCACACTCCTGAGGATTGAAGCCCCCACCTGTGGCGTCTGGCCTTCCCTCCTGGGGACGAGCCTGGGCATATGGGGCAACGCAGGCGAGGAGCAGGGTGCCCACCTCGGGGAGGCCGGTCCCCAGCTGGGTCCTTCCTCAGATCCCAAGCAAGCCCTCCCTGGACAGGCTCATGTGGGCAGCTCGCAGGCCCGGGGACAGCCACACCTGCCTTTGTCTCCGCAGGACTGCAGTGTCCTCCTGTCCGTGGAGCCCACGGACCAAGGCTGCTACCCGCTGAACGACCACCTCTTCTGCAAGCCCTGCCACGTGAAGCGCAGCGCCGCGGGCTGCTGCTGAGGGCACCCGCCAGCCGCCGGCCGGCCCTGACCTCCTCCTGCAGCCTCCTTTCCGAGCCTCGCTGGGGACCAACGGGCAGCTCAGCCCAGCATGTGGGGGTGTCCGGAGCTGAGCCACCTGGGGCTCAGAGGTGGGGCAGGGGCACAGAGACCCCAGGCCTTCAACGCCTCCTCCTGCCCCTGAAGGCTCCTTGCTGTGACCATCACGCCCGGAGTCCCCTCCAGCCCCTCTCGAGTGCTGACCCAGGGGGCACCCGTGTCCCCAGCAGAGGGTGCTGAGGCCAGCTTGGCGTGCAGGGCCAAGCTGGGTGAGGAAAAACTCCAAGGTCACTTAAAAAGCGCTTTTGAAGAATTTTGAGGCTTAAATGATGGGGAACAATATTCTTCAGACTTGGGGAGACAGATCTTTTTTTCTTTTAATCATTTGCTTTTGGGGGGGATGAAATCTTAAGACAGCTCTCCCCCTGGTTCATAAATGTAGAAGAATGTGACCTACTGGTGACACAGCCTTGGGCTTCCCACCCCCGAGTAAGGCTGGGCTGGGGCAGGAGCAGGGACATCAGCAGCCCCTCACCTGCCCTCTGGCCCTCCTCCCGTGCTGCAGCGAGTCATCGAGGCTTGGATTAAGTGCCTTCTGTATGCTGGGCGACAGGGACAGGGCCGTGTCTTTCCTGCAGTCTTACCCGGGACTGTGCAGGCCACACCCACACACCCACACTCCTCAGGAGGGGTTTGGGGCAGGTGTCCCTCCAGCCCCCAGTTGCCCACCAAGTCTCACTGGGGCCCTGCAGCCCAGGCTGCCCTGTAGCCACTGCCTCCACTCGGCCACACCTAGAAGGTTCTTCCCTCTTAAGGAAAACCGCTGTTGCTTCCTAACATCACTAGGCGTCTGGCGGAAAGGTCGACACGAGCTTGGGTTCTCCACACACCACACGCACCTGTGAGCACTTGGGTCTGGGCCCTGGGGTGGAGCCGCGAGACCCACACCTCAGCACTCACAGCCACTGCCACAGTTTCTATGGTAACCGAGGACCTCCTGTCCTGCTACTTGGCTAGCTTCATGTCCTGCCTTCTTTTATTCCTTCCAGCCTGGCCTCCTGCTAAGCAGTGAACCCTTCTAGTGACACGTTCGCCAAGTGTGAGTTGTGTCTTTCTGGCCTACACGTGCAAATAAATGTGTCGCTCTCAGAAGCTGGCCTGTGTCCCATCCACGATCTTGTGGGGCGGGCGCTGGCCTTTAGTAGTAGCCCTGGAAAAATGCTTGTGGCACGAGTGCCCAGGAAGTGCCCGCACATCCTTCCCCAGAACAGGGCCCAGCTGGGCAGACAGGGAACCCCATGCCTCGCTGTGCCCCGCACCTCACGGTGAACTGGACACGTACCACCAGCAGTGGGTGGGCTACAGGGGCCCTTCAGAGCCACCAACCCTGTAAGAGAAGCAGGGCCCACTCGGGGCTGCGCCCAGGCCCACCCCCCCTGTGAGCTCGCCCGCCTGCAGGCTGAGACGGTGGGCCGGGTGCTCCGTGGGAGGGAACAGGAAGGAGCACCAGACTCAGGGCGGGTGACCTCAGACCTGCCTCTGCTGCTCCGTAGTGCGGACCAGTTATTAAGCCTTGACGTCCCCCTCTGTGACCTGGGACCAGGGTTGCAGTGACGAAAAGAGGGGTGTCATGCCGGGTCTGCCTGGCCCGTGCGTCAGGGCTCCATCATGCAGCCGAGACTCCTTTGTCGACAGCCCCGTGGGTCCCGGCGGTGCCCGTCCATGAGACTGCTGGGGACACGGCTCGGTCAACAAAGCTGGGCCTATTAGGCCACAGGACGTGGGGCACTCGGGGGCATCCTGGTCAGCAGGTGTGAGGAGGGACCCCCAGCACTTGGAGGGACTGGAGGGTGGACTTCAGGAGTGGGGTCTGCGCTGTCGGGAGCTGGGGCCTCGACTGGCGGCTGGATCCTTGGGTTCCTCAGGCGGCAGCGCATTGAGGCTGGGAGGGAAGAGGCGGTGGCCACCCTGGGGGCGGGGTGGTCATTTTGGGGGTTGACCCAGAGGCACAGGGCCTGCGACATGTCCGCTGAGTGGTGCTGCTTTTGACTTGGACTCATGTCCTCATGTCAGAGTGACCTTGTCCCAGCTGGGCAGCTGGAAGGGCCCCTCCCCCACCAACTCAGCAGCCGCTGCCTCGGTTGCCAAGCGTGGTCTGGGTTTCCAGTGTGATTCCGCGTGTCCTCACCGGTTTCTGGTTGGTTGTGTTCAGGGAGACGTTACCTGGATGAGGTTGTGGGAGACGCCTTTGCTTTCTGGCCTGCACATTTGTAAATGACTTCATCAGGGGACACTTCTAGGGAGATTCAGCTGCGTGTTTATCTGCCTCCCTCCTGCCCCGCCCCCCACTCCTCTTTTCTTCCTCCTGCTCTTCCTAGGAGAGCTTGTGCCAAGTACCACGCACGGACAGAGCACCTGGGCAAAGATAGTTTCCCTTCCCTTTGAACACAGTTCAGGGACAGAGATGAAATATATTGTGTACCTCAGCTTGGCGAAACATCCTGGTAATCCCAGCGACTCTGGAGGCTGAGGCAGGAGAATCACTAGTTCAAGGCCAGCCTCAGCAACTCAGCAAGACCCTTAGCAATTTAATGAGACCCTGACTCAAAATAAACAATGAAAGGGCTGGGAACTGGGGCTGTAGCTCAGAGGCAGAGCTCTTGCTTAGCATATGTGACACCCTGGGTTTGACCCCTAGCACTACATAAAAATAAAAACAAAATAAAGGCGTTCTGTCCATCTACAACTACACACACACACAAATTTTTTTAAAGGACTGGGAATGTAACTCAGTGGTAAAATGCCCCTGGGTTGAATCCCCACTATCACCAAAATAAAGCTTCAAAGGATATTTCTATATCCACGTTCATAGCAGTGTTATTCACTGTGGCCAAAATGTATGATTGAGCCAGCTCAGTGGAGAGCCAGTTCAAGGGTCAAGGGCCCCTGGGTGCAATCTCCAGCAACAACAACAACAAAAAAATGAAATCTTGTCATTTACAGGAAAATATATGGAAGACATCATGTCAGGTAAAAAAGTCGTAATCCCAGCTACTTAGGAGGCTGAGATAGAAGGAAGATCACAAGTTCAAGGCCAGCGTCAGCAACCTAGTGAGATCCTGTCTCAAAATAAAAAGGGCTGGGGGCGTGGCTCAGTGGTAAAGCAACCTGGGTGCATTCCTAGTACCAAAAAATATATATATATATATATATATTGCAATAGCAAATTTTATGTTATGAGGAAGGGGAGAAGGCTGTGCTGGCAGGGAAGGATTCCAGGAAAGGCAAAATAACAAACTAGGAGGAGGTAATGTAACATCCCCAGTGTTTATTGTGATGCTATTCACAATAGCCAGAATATGCACTTGGCCTAGATGAACGGATGAAGAAATACGGGGCATATACACAACGGAGTATTTGCCATAAAAACAAATGAAGCCGGACGCTGTGGCGCCCGCCTGTAATCCTCGCAGCTCTGGAGTCCGAGGCAGGAGGACAGTGAGTTCAAAGCTAGCCTCAGCAAAAGCGAGGTGCTAAGCAACTCAGTGAGACCAAATAGAAGAAAAAGTAGGCCCAAATCTCCATCACGTTGCCTTAGGACCAGACTTCCTTAACAAGACCCCATAGCGCAAGAAATAAAAGCAAGAATCAATAAATGTTTTTTTTTTTTTGGGTGCTGGGGATCGAACCCAGGGCCTTATGCTTGCAAGGCAAGCACTCTACCGACTGAGCTATCTCCCCAGGCCCTAAGAATCAATAAATGGGATAGATCCAAACTAAAAAGTTTTTTCTCAGCACAGGAAACAATCAATAAGGTGAAAAGAGAGCCTACAGAGTGGGAGAAAATCTTTTCCACACACACTTCAGACGGAGCACTCATCTCCAAAGTTTATAAAGAACTTAAAAAACTTTACAACAAAAATACAAAGAACCCAATCAATAAATGGGCTAAGGAACTGGGCAGACACCTCACAGAAGAAGATATATAGGTGATCAACAAATATATGAAAAAGTGCTCATCATCCCTAATAATTAGAGAAATGCAAATTAAAACCACCCTAAGATTTCATCTAACTCCAATTAGAATGGCTGTTATCAAGAACACAAACAATAATAAGTGTTGGCGTGGATGTGGGGAAAAAGGCACACTCATACATTGCTGGTGGAGTTGCAAATTGGTGCAGCCACTCTGGAAAGCAGTATGGAGATTCCTCAGAAAGCTTGGAATGAACCCACCATTTGACCCAGCTATCCCACTCCTTGGTTTACACCCAAAGGACTTAAAATCAGCATACTACAGTGATGCAGCCACATCAATGTTCATAGCTGCTCAATTCACAATAGCTAGATTGTGGAACCAACCTAGATGTCCTCCAATTAACGAGTGGATGAAACTGTGGCATATAATACACAAAGGAATATTACTCAGCCATAAAGAAGAATAAAATTATGGCATTTGCTGGGAAATGGATGAAGTTGGAAAATATCATGCTAAGTGAAATAGGCCAAGCCCCAAAAACCAAAGGCCAAATGTTTTCTCTGATAAGTGCATGACAATATATAACTGTGGGGGGTGGCGGGGGGGAAGAGATGAATGAAGGAACTTTGGATGGTGTAGAGGAAAAAGGGGTGGGAGGGGGTGGGTATGGAAAAACAGAATAAAACAGACAGTATTACCCTATATATATGTATGATTACACGAATGGTGTGAATCTACATTGTGTACAACCATAGAAATGAAAAGTTGTATTCCATTTGTGTATGATGAATCAAAATGTGTCTGTAAAAATAAAAAATATTTTCATAAAAAAATTAAGCATAAATAAATAAATAAAATTCAAAATAGGGCTGGGGATGTGGCTCAATGGTCAAGTGCCCCTGAGTGCAATCCCCAGTACCAAAAAAAAAGAAAAGAAAAGAAAAGAAAAGAAAAAAGAAATCTTGTCATTTACAGAAAAATGTATGGAAGACATCATGTCAGGTAAAAAAGTCAGACACAGACGACAAGCATCCCACGTTTTCACTCATATGTGGGGAGAGAGAGAAAAAAAAAAGAAGACCTGAAAGTAGAAAAGGGATTATTAGGGATGGGGAAGGGAGAGAGGGTGGAGAAGGCAAGCGACGAGATCAATGCAGGATTGCATGGCGTGTGCATGTGTGAAAATATCACCGCGAGTCCTGCTCTTTTGTAAATTAATATGTGATGATGATTATACATGTACGTGCGCGCGTGCTTGTGCTGGGGCTGGGAGGGCAGCTCAGCTGAGCACTTATTTAGCATGGACCAGCCTGGATTCCATCCCTAGCACCAAAACAAAAATACACTATGTATGTCTACGCGTACACTCGGAGGCGCGGAGAGGAGCTGATAAAGCACTGATGGGCTGCCGAGTCCCGGTGCGGCCCTGCAAACCTGCCGGCGCGGCGCACGGCCACTAGAGGGCAGCATGGGCCCGAGAACGGGGAGCGGCCCGCGCACCGTTCTCACGCCTCTCACTGGCTTCTCCAAATGCAGGACGGGAACGGGCGTGTTGGCCGGCCTGACGCACCTGGTTGCAGCGAGGCTGAGAGAGGAAAACAAATTGCAAAACTAGAGAGTGAGTGAGGCGGCCGTGGAATTGCTGCAGCTGCCCTGGGAATGCCCTCTAGGAAGGTGACCTACGTCAGGAGGCTGGATTCCTCGCTGGCCCAGATGCCCACCTGCCAGGAGGAGTCCGCCTGAACGTCCCCATGCTGATACCTGGGGACCTGGCTCAGCAAGGGCAAAACCAGAACCAGAACAGGGGCAAAGGACCGCATGGGGTTGCTGGAGAGGCCTGGGCCTTTCTGATGGTCACGCTCTCCCAGGGCTCCACCCAGATGCTTAGGTGTGTGACCCCCACCCCACGTGCACCAGTCCCTCCAGGGCCACTAAAGGCTGCTCCCTACCTTGCCAACGACAGAGATGGTGGAAATGGGGAGTTGATGGAGACGAGAAAGGGATGCAGGAGGGAGGGGAGAAGGCTGGGCCGCAGGGAAGTATTCCAGTGAGACCCAATCACAGCCTTTGGAGGAGGTAACACTAAACTTCCCCAGTTCAAGGACAAGAAGGTTACACACCAGAAACATGGCATAATGCCCACGGCTGTCCAGTGAAAACTCAAGGCCCTCCCTTGTAGACTCACTTCAGAAGCATCCATATTCTAGAATGTTCCAGAAACCATCATGTAACAGAGGACCCAATCTGACTGAAGGAAAAAAAAAAAAAAATCTTTGATGTGTTGAGCCCTTCCTCTTAAAAACACCGAGATTAGACCACAGGACTCTTGCTTGTAATTTCCCCAGAAAGGCCCTGGCAGCCCGTGTGAGTCACGCTAATTCCCAGAGGATGAGCGGCAGGGTGGACTGGAAGTGAGCCCTCTCCTGGCCTGCCTGCTGCAGAAAGTACCGCGTGCGCCTGAGCAGGAGCTCTGAGGTCCACACCGCACACCTGCCCAGCCTTTCCTTCTCTTCCAGCTGTTTTACAGCTCCGTCACCTTCGTGTGGTTGAAAACCGTCCTGTTTGTCCCCTCTTGTCCCCTTAAAGAAAAACATGTTTCACCTCCATTTGCACTGATTTCAGTATTCCTGACCTACAATGTGGATTTTCTGAGCTACCCTTTTGAGCTGATTACAACCCCCGCCTGGCTCCCTTAAGAGTTAAGGAAAATTCTTTTTATGTATACGTAGGAGTCATGGGTTGCTTTTCTTTTATCCCGCCACCCCCCACCAGGGAGTGAACCCAGGGACCCTCTACCACTGAGCCACATCCCCAGTCCTTTTATTATTTATTTTCAGACAGGGTCTCATTAAGTTGCTCAGGGTCTTACTAAGTTGCTGAGGCTGGCTTTGAACTTACCATCCTCCTGCCTCAGCCTCCTGAGCCACTGGGATTACAGGCCTGCAGCACGGTGCCCAGTGGTTTTCACTTAAAAAACAAAACAACAACAATCTCTTGTTTCATGTTTGCAGTGGGCATGGAACCCAGGCTGGCAAGCACTTTACCACTGAGCCGTACCCAGGGCATCTCTGCTCAGCAGAGTTGAGGGCAACAGGCAGGAGGCAGTGGCCTCCCAGGGCCTCTATGAAACAGAGGGGAGGAGAGGGGCCAGCAGAGGAGGAAAGGGGGGGGCCTGCTCAGGTGGCCGGGACAAGGTCAAGACCTAGGTTCTTCCCCTGGTTGAGCTCCTAAGCAGCCACTTGACCTTAAGACAACCTCTTCAAGCTCTGAGCGGAGGGAGGGCAATGGAAAGGGACATTTCCTGCCTTCTTGTCTGGGCGTGGCTGAGAAGCGAGGCACAGGCTGTGCCCGGCAGGAAGCTGGGTTTCGGCAGGGTTGCAGCCTGTCTGGAGCAGAGGCTCCTTAGTCCATGGCGCCCACAGCCCCAGCGGCAGCAGCTAGTGTCTCAGGGGCTACATGTGCCCACACCTGTGTGTCCCTTAGTCCTGGGATCCCCTCACACAGAGAAGCAAAGGCCAAGGGGACGGACAGAACCAGTGGATGCTGGCTCCAAATTTGGTCCTGTTCTAAGCCCTTACCCCACTGCCTTCACCTCCTGGATGTGACTGGGTGGGCCGGTGTCCTTGTCCCCTCCAAATGCCTTCTTCCTCCCTGAGAGGAAAGAATCATGACTGTCCTCATTGCACTTAGAGGGACACAAAGGCAAATAAGTATGTGCAGTTTGGCTTCCTGGGCTGGATCCTGGACAGGAAGAGCTGGCAAAAGCCCTTCAAGCCCAGGTTTGGTGAATAGTATGTGCCAATGTCCCAGTAGTACTGCGTGGATGTCCCAGTAGTACTGTGCCAATGTCTGAGTAGTACTGTGTGGATGTCTGAGTAGTACTATGTGAAAGTCTGAGTAGTACTGTGTGAATTTCCCCGTAGTACTGTGTGGATGTCTGAGTAGTACTATGTGAATGTCTGAGTAGTACTGTGTGAATTTCCCAGTAGAACTATGTGGATGTCTGAGTAGTACTGTGTGGATGTCTGAGTAGTACTGTGTGGATGTCTGAGTAGTACTGTGCCAATGTCCCAGTACTACTGTGCTGATGTCCCAGTGGTACTGTGCTGATGTCTATGTCTTTGTTTTGACAAATATGTGACTGTGTGAGATTTTTAACCAAAAAGATGAAAAGGAAGCCCTAGGGAACTCTGAATGATCTTTGTGAGGTCTCTATAACTACCAAGTCCACAATAAAAGTTTACTATTTAACAGTCACAGGATAAAGGCAAAAGCCTAAGAACCTGAGTTCTGATCTCTGGGATGCACCACCAGAGGTGAGGACAAGGAGTGGCCGTCAGACCTGATGTGTGGGAAGGGGCTGGCCCTGTCTGAGGATTCCTGCTTGTCCTCAGACCTGGCGTGAAGACCTAGCAATCCGAGCAGACCGGGGCTTTGGGCTGCCTTTCCCTAATCCAGGAGGCCTCTGGCATCTGGTCTGCCACAGCTCCCCTCAGCCCAGTGCCTTGGGATTCTGGGAGGTGGGTCCGGATGTGTGGAGGGATGCGGAGGATGGCCTTCAGCGAGCCCGGGAGGCGACTCGCTTTCCTTCATAAACAGAGCGAGGATTCCTCTGAAATATGCAGCCCAGCCCAGGAATCTCGACCCGGCTCTCGAAAGCCAGAGTGATCTTGAAACCTGGAGCCTGCAGGAGGGACTGGCTGGAGCAGCAGAGAAACCCAAGAGGGGCTACCCTGCGGGCCTTGGCCTCCAAAGAGAGGAGCCGACTTGGGGCCTGTGAGTCATGGGCCTGGCTTCCCCATTGCTCCCTGGCTCCCAGCAGGGCCTCCCCTCCCTCAGCCAGCCACCCTCCCTCCTGCACCTGCTCCCTGTTCCCCTTTCCTGATGGCTTCAGATCCCTTGAGCAGGAGACAACCGATGGCTCCCGGCCATGGTACCTGTAGCTTCCCTTTTGTTCATTCGTTCATTGACAGCCCCCCTTTTTTGAGGTACCGGGGACTGAACCCAGGGGTGCTTGGTCACATCCCCAGTTCTTTTTATTTTTTATTTTGAGACGGGGTCTCACTAAGTTGCTGAGGCTGGCCTCTGACTAGCAATCCTCCTGAGTCAGCCTCCCCAGTAGCTGCGATGACAGAATTGTGCCTCCCTGTCTGGCTGAGTGACTTTCTATGTGTCTGTTACTGCCCTGGAGCAGGAGCTCATTCTAAAAGGACAGAGTGAAAAGAGAACAGTTTCTGTAGGTACATGTCCCACCAGTGGGCCAGAAGGAGGCCATAAAGAAAGTGACAGTCCAGGGGCCGGCGGGCGAGGTGCCATCGGGAGGGTGTTCCAGGACACAGCTCAACACTGCCAGGGCTCAGAAGTGGCAGGGAGGAGATCCAGCCTTGGGCAGGAGCCAAATCAGCAAGGGCCCCCTAGGCTGTGTGGCAAGGTTGGGACTTTTTCCTAGAGGGCAGTGACGAGAAGGGGGAGCCCCAAGCTCCACAGAATTCTCGAGTGGATGAGCCCCTGGGAGTGGCGTCCAGCTGCCGGAATTAGAGGTGTAGAACACGGAACCCAGAGAGGGCGTGGGAGCCTCACGCTGGCCACTGCCAAGTCCCAGGCGTCCTGACTCCCCACAGGCTTTTCCCACCCCTCTCCTAGTAGACTCCAGCGGACACCTCCACTCAGGAGGCGGGTGGAGGAAGGGGCTCAGCGGCGCATCAGCTGACCCCAGGCAGGGTGGGTAGGCGCGGGTCCTGGGGGCGACTTGCCCAGGTGGGTGACGGGTGTCGCTGGGCACGTGGGTCTCACTTGCCTCTTCTTTGGGCTGTGAGCCCAGCTCCCTGGAGGGAGGTGCGCCTGCATTCCTGCGGTGGCCTCTGTTCTCTCCTGCTCTGCCCGCCAGGCCCCGAGGGTGGCTGCCCTCTGCCCGGCTTCCCAGCTCCCCGGGTACCCTTTCCGAGGCCCTGGTAACTTTCCTTTTCAACCCCACTGTCCGAGTCAGACTTGACCGTCTGCCGGACACTGGCTGCAGGAAGTGGTGAGCTGCCCTCTCCCAGGGCTGAGCTCTGCCATGCAATTCCCCGCCTCTGTCACATTCCAGCTCCTTCTGTCCCCGGGGAAGATCAGATATGCCGGAGAGCCCACGGCTGCCCAACCACTGGGACAAAACAAATGACCGGAGGGTGGGGCTCCACAGAGCCCAGGTCACCAGGGAACTCCTGGAGAGGCCCAGAGAAAACAACCCCCTGTGGCTACCACCAACTGAGGACCTACTACGTGCCGGCAATACAGGTCTTGAAAATCAGGATCACCCGGTTCTGCCCCAGGTCGGTGAGTGAAGGTCCGAGAAACGCCCAGGCAGGCGCGGAAAAGAAGTCTCACTGAAAGGCTAGAAGAGAGGCAGACTTCTCCCCGGGGCGGGGTGGGGGGTCCAGAGCTGGCATCCGTGGGAGGGGCTGTGTTGTCCTCTTAGAGTTTCCAGGTGTCTTTCTTCTCCTGCCCCCTCCTCCCATCCTACCCATGTGGCCAAAAGGCAGAAAGGAGCCTTCCAGGGGGTGCCGCTCCCTATTTTCCATATCTACCCAGGAAGGCAGGAAGGGAGCCACCGGGGGGTACTCATTAACCACTCCCAGCTGGGGGGAACAATCCCATGGAGGCAGGTGACCTTGGCCGCAGGTGAGGAGGAGGGGGAAGTGTCCTGCAGGTCCTTTGCATGAATCAGTCTCCATCTTCCCGACCCAACCCCATCATCTGCTACGCTAACCGCCTGCCCTTTGTTCTTCCTTCACCAGGTACCAAGAGCCCCAGGAGATGGAAGTCTTCCTGCTACAGAGAGAGGACGGGTGCACAACGGTCGTGGTGGAGGACCAGTGACGTCCATGAAGGGCCTGCGTGGGTGGGAGCTGGCGGGCAACCAGGTGGGTTGTTCCCCAGCTGCATCTAGCTGCCCAGGTGCAGGTGCAGGTGCGGGTAGGTGGAGCTGGGTTTGGCCGGGTGAGATTGACAACCGATGCAAGGAATGCGGAAGGGTGCTGGGACCTGAGTCGTGTTTAGGTGTTCAGGTGAGACAAAAGAATCGGCAGCTGCTGCTTTGCACAGCCTGATTGGCAGTGCTTATGCTGGGCGCTCGGCTGTGGAACAATAAAGCGGCCTGGAGAGAAAGGCTCTGAAGGGATTTTGACTTTCTTCCTTCTACCTTCCCCCCCATAACAGCTCTATTGAGATACAATTCACATACCACGAAAATCCTTTGAAGGATTTTTTTTTAACCAGTAGTTTTCAGTATATGCACAAAGTCGGGCAACCATCACCTCTAATTTCAGAACATTTTGATCACTCCGAAAAGAAACCCACCTCGACAGTACCACTGCCCACGCCAAGTCCCCAGCAGCCACGAGTCCACTTTCTGTTTCTATGCATTTGCCTCTACTCGACGTTTCACATGGACCGAATCTTGCCGTACCTGGTCCTTTGTGACTAGCTGCTTTCGCTCAGCACACACGCAGCACGCGTTACAACGTCATTATGAAATAACACTCCACTGGATATTGTTTTTTTTTTTTTTAATTTTTAAAATTTTTATTTTGTTTAGATGTTGGTGGACCTTTTGTTTTATTCATTCATTTTTATGTGGTGCTGAGGCTCGAACCCAGTGCCTCACACAAGCTAGGCAAGCGCTCACCCCTGAGCCATGACCCCAGCCCTGTATATCCTGTTTTGTTTATCCATTCATCAGCTGATAACCACAGGTTGTCTCCATGTTTTAGTTATTACGAATTATGCTGCTATACACAATGAAGTCCAAGTTTTTCTGTGGACAGACGATCTCATTTCTCCTGGGTATGTAGTTCAAAGTGGAAGGGCTGGGGATGTAGCCTAGTATAGAGACTTGCCTAGTATGCTTAAGGTCCTGGGTTCAATTCCCAGCACCAAAAAAAAAAAAAGGGGGGGGGTGGAGTGGGGCAAAGTGGCCCAGCCTGTAATCATAGCTACTCTGGAGGCTGAGGCAGGAGGATCACAAGTTTGAGGTCAACCTCAGCAAATGAGGAAGACCCTGTCTCAAAATAAAAAGTAAAAAGGGCTGAGGATGTAGCTCAGTGGCAGAGTACCACTGGGTTCAATTCCCAGTACCAGAAAAAAAGTGGAATCACAGTATTGCATGAGAATTCCTACCATTTTTGTATTGCCTGAATTATTTACTATTTGCACATGATACTTTAATAAGCACATAATACTTTTATAATTAATAAATAAATACATAGACAGTTTGTCTTTTTGTGGGTGGGGGGCACCAGGAATTGAACCCAGGGGGCTTAACCACTGAGCCACACCCCCAGCCCTTTTTCATATTTTATGGAGAAGCAGGGTCTCACTGAGTTGCTTAGGGTCTCGCTAAATTGCTGAGGCTGACCTTGAACTCATGATCCTCCTGCCTTAGCCTCCTGAACTGCTGGGGTTACAGGCCTGTGCTTCCACACCCAGCGATATTTTGCCCTTTTATCTTCCGTTCTAGACCAATGAGCTCAAACTAAAATGCACACACAGATCACCTGGGATCTTGTTAATGTACGAATGCTGAGTCACTAGGTCTGAGGCAGAACCTGAAGTCTAGAATTCTAATAAGCTCCCAGGAGATGTTAGTGGCACTGGTCCCCATTCCACAATTTATTTATTGTTTTTAATTTTAAAAAAATTTTTTTTTTTTTTTTTTTGATCTGGGATTGAACTCAGGGCACTCAACCACTGAGCCCACACCCCCAGCCCATTTTATTTTATTTTTTATTTTGAGACAGGGTCTCCCTAAGTTGCTCAGGGCCTAGCTAAGTTGCTGAGGCTAGCTCTGAACTTGCAATCCTCCTGCCTCAGCCTCCAGAGCCACTGGGATCACAGGCCTGCACCACTGCACCTGGCACCAGATCAAAGGTGAAACAGCAAAGTCCTTCCTCTCCCACCAAAGGAGTGAAAGGACCCTTGAGAATTATTTACCTGTGAAGGAAATCTGTACATCCCATGGGGGACTGGTCCCCTACAGATGCTGATGGGCTCAGCCCCGCATATAAAATGCCATAGTATTTGCATGTAGCCTGGGCACATCTTCCCGTGCACTTCAGCTCACCTCTAGATTACCTGGAACATAGTCATTGAACTATTTAGGAAATAACAGAGTCTGCACTTGTTCACATAGATGCAATTTTACTTTTTAGTTTTTGTGTGGGGGATTGAACCTGGGGCCCTGTGCATGCTAAGCACATGCTCTTTTCTCTGTTGGAAATCATCTTATTTAGGGCGGAAGGCATAGCTAAGTAGAGTGCTTGCCTCACATGCTCCAGGTCCCAGGTTTGATCTCCCATACTGAAAAAAAAAAAAAATCATTTATTTCCTTATTTGCCAAATGCCCTCTCTAAAATATAAGTGCTGCAAGAGCAGGAACTTTTCTGTCCACTTCACCACTGTCTGGCACACGGGAGGCACTCCTACAAGCTTTGGTTAAGTGAACGCCGATGCAATATCCTATTTATGTGAGACCAAGTATACACACAGAGAGACAAAGGGACGTGGTGGTGCCATATGCTAAATTCCCCAGGGCATGGTGGTTCCCAAGAGAGTGAAGATAGAAAGGAAGAGCCGGAGCCCGCAGCAGGGCTCCAGCCCACGTGGGCCAGTTGCTGCTCCTGACTGTCCCTTCCCATCACTAACATGGGCGAGGCCCAGACTAGCAGATCTCCAGGGCCCCCCTCACCCTGGCATCCTTTGATTTCATGGGGAACTTGGACTGACCTTATTTAATATTTATTTCTGTGATGCTGGGGAATGAGCCTAGGGCCTCATGCATGCTAGGCGAGTGCTCTACTGCTGAGCCCAGGCTCCAGTTCCCGGAGCTGAATTTTTACATTTTTTCATTTTGGTTAACAGGTAATGATCGTACATACTTACATACAGTAGCCCAGTACACGTACACTACTACGTGTAATGATCAGGTCCGGGTGATCAGCATTCAAACATCCTTATTACTTCTTCCTGGTTGGCGCCCTCCAGGGCCTCTCTTCCAGTTAATAAGCCAGACAATACGTTGCTGTGAACTATGGTGGCCCTGCTGTGCTGTGGGGCCCTAGAACTCACTCCTCCTCACTGTTTTGGTACCTTTATCCAGCTTCCCCCTCCCCTACCTTCCTAGCCTCTGCTAATCACTTCCAATCTCTTCTACTTTGACATCAACTTTTTTAACTTCTACATATGAGAAAGAACATGTGATATTTGTCTTTGCTTTTGATTTCACTTAATGTCCTGCAGTTTCATTCATGTTGCTGCAAATGACAGAATTATATCTTTTAATGATTGAATCACATTCCACCATGTGTGAGGGTAGAACCCAGTCCCTGTGCAAGCGAGGCAAGCACCCTACCACTAAGCTACTCCGCCAGCTGTTATGGTTTGGATCTTTACTATCCCCTGAAACGGTCAAGCGTTAGGCAATCCGGGAGTGTTCCGAAGTGAGGTGATGAGATTATGAGAGTCATAACCTCATCAGTAGATTATTCATTGATGGATTAATAATTTGAAAAACTACTGGGTGGTAACAGTAGGCAGGGACACAGGGATGGATGAAGTAGGTCACTGGGAACATGCCCTTGGACAATATCTTGTCCTCGACCCCCTGCACTCTCTCTGCTTCCTGCTTACCATGAGCAAAGCAGTTTTCCTCCACCAAGACGTTTTGCCTCAACTCAGGCCCAAAGCAATAGGATAAGCCCACCATGGACTGACCCTCTGCAACCTTGAGCCCCAAATAAACTTTTCCTCCTCCAGGTTGCTTTTACCAGGTATTTTGGTCATAGCAATGAAAAGCTAACATAGATACTGGTACCAGGAGTGAGGTCATGGGTGTGACTAACCTGACCATGTGGTTCAGAAGACTTTGGAATGGTTTGGGGATGCACGCTGTAGATGCCTCAGAATGTACGCAGAGCACATGCCTGTAATTCTATAGACTAAGGAAGCTGAGACAGGAGGATTGCAAATTCAAGGCCAGCTTCAGAAACTTAATGAGGCCCTGAGCAACTTAGTGAGAACCTATCTCAAGATAAAAAATAAAAGGACTGGGGATGTAGCTCATTGGTAAAGCACCTCTGGGTTCAAAGACAGAAATAAATAAATTATGGAAGGAAGGAAGGGGGGGGGGAGAGAGAGAGAGAGAGAGAGAGAGAGAGAGAGAGAGAAAGAGAAGGGAAGGAAGGAAATTAAAAAAAAAACAAAACAAAGGACTAATTAATCTGATGGAGGAAATTTCAAGGCAGTACAGCATTCAGGCAGCGACATGGACATTGACGGCAACTTTTAGCCAGCTTTACTGTGAGAATTGGGAGCAAAAAGCAAAGAGGAGGGGGCTGGGGTTGTAGTTCAGTGGTAGAGCACTTGCCTAGCATGTGTGAGGCACTGGGTTCGATTCTCAGCATCACATATAAATAAATAAATAAAATAAAGGTCTATCAAAATCTAAAAAATATCAAAAAAAAAAAAAGCAAAAAGGAAAGATTTGAAAAATTTTCAGTTTGACCAGAGCAGCAGCACACATAACACTGGAACCAAGGAAGTTGTGGCTATTGAAGAGATTACTGGCACTAAGGAGAAGCTGAGTACCATTCACAGAGACAGATGCCTTCAAGGCATCTCGGGAATCAGCAAGACCCCACCCAACCAGGTTCAAGGACGTAAAGGTGAAAACTCCTTTAAGAGACCATGGGAGTGCCCAGCTTGCACAGGGATGCCTAGAAAGCCCAGTCACCAGGATTCACTTCACCACGTTCAGCCAGCCACTCAGAGGCCACCGCGTCCATGGTCCAGGGGGCCTTGGCTACTGTTTGAGCTGGCAGATGACCTTGGCCTCAACCATGCGGAGCTGGTTCTGCAGCGATCCAGGACACTGGAGTTCAGGAGCACGGAGGCGTCCACCGAGATTCCAAAGGGAGGTCTGGGCCACCAGGCCTCGTGTCGCGGAGTCGGAGTCCCTGTAGAAGCTCCTGAGAGTGATCTGTGAAACTGTGAGAGAGAAGCCAACGCTGGTAGGGAGACCCCAGGAATTAAGAGATGCCAGGAATGTGGAGCATCTACAGGAAGCCAGCAGAGCCATCCTGAGAGAGAGGCCATGCAGGGTGCAACTGGTGAGGACATAGGGGCTGAGCTGCCAGAGCCCTTTGGAGAGCACGTCTTGCCACCATATGCCCTGGATGCTGGACATGGAGCCACAGGACCTCGTGTTTGCCTGACTGGACTTTGGTCCCATCCCTTCTTTCTATGACCCCATTCCTCCCTTTTGGAATGGTCATGTTTAGTCTGTGTCATTGTATATTGGATGTATGTAACTTCCTTTCAGTTTTTACAGGGACTCACTATCAGGAGTTTGTCTTGAGTTTTGGAGGAGACTTTGCACTTGGACTTTTGGGCAATGCTGGAATGGTTAAGGCTATGGAGATTCTTGGAGACGCGCTCAAAGTGAGATAGGCATGAGCTATTGGGGGCCAGGGGTGGAATGTTCTGGTTTGGATCTTTAATGTTATCCAGGAATGCTCAGAGGTGGGATGATTATGAGAGCTGGAACCTCATCAGTGCGTTAATCCATTGGATGGACTAATTTGAATGCTCTACGGGGTGGAAACTCGAGGCAGGTGGGGCATGCCTTTATACCGGCCCTGATTCCTGTACTCTCTCTCTGCTTTCTGGCTACCATGAGTTGAACAGCTTTTCTGCACCATGTTCTGCCTCACCTCAGGCCTAGAGCATGGAGTTGGCCAAACATGAACGAACCTCCAAATTTGTAAGCCCAACATAAACCTTTCCTCCTCTAAGTTGTTCTTGTCAGGCATTTTGATCCTAGGGACAAAACATTGACCAACACCAGCCCCATACTAGACTTTTTGAAGTCGAGAAGGTCCAAATTTGAGTGCTGGTTCTGCCACACTAAGGACTTCATTTAAGCTTCAATTTCCTCTTTGTGCATGTGTGTGTGTGTGAGAAAGTGGGTTCCACTGTTTCCCAGGCTGGCCTCGAACTCATGATCTTACATGTTCGGTCTCCCACAGTGCTGATATTACAGGCATGTGCCACCACACCTGGTTTGGTTTTCTCTTTAATAAAGTTGGGATAAACCAGTGGCTCGGCAGGCTGAGGCAGGAGGATTGCAAGCTCAAAGCCAGCCTCAGCAACTCAGGGAGGCCCTAAGCAATTTAGCAAGATCCTGTCTCAAAATAAAATAAAAAAGGTCTGGGGACGTGGCTTGGAGGTCAAGCACCTCTAGGTTTAATCCCTGATACCAAAAAAAAAAAAATAATAATAATTTAGGCTAATACTGCCTACATCAAAAAAGCTCTAATTCGGGGCTGGAGTTGTGGCTCAGTGGTAGAGCACTTGCCTCACATGTGTGAGGCACTGGGTTCGATTCTCAGCACCACATATAAATAAATGAATAAAATAAAGATCTATCAACATCAAAAAAATTAAAAAAAAAAAAGCTCTAATTCAGCTGGGGGTGTAGCTCAAGGGTAGAGTACAGGCTGAGTGTGCAGGAGTCCCTGGGTTCCACCTCCCGCACTGGGAAAAAAAAACATAAAAACTTGTCCTAAATGACTTTGTAAATGCAAAGTTCCTGCCAAATGTAAGCCCCATGGAAATTTTTCCAGTTCTCTATGCACGATATCCCAATAGCCTTTCTAACTGAAGAAAAAAAGGCATATTTTAGTTTTGTAATTTGCTTACTTTAAATAACAACGGGCAAGAGCTGAATCATGATGTGTGAATCACAGCTGGCCGAGAACTCCTTGGGCACATTCCCCACATTTTTAGCCAAAGCTTTGTTCCCTTCTCAGTACCCTCCCTCTTCTGCTCTCCACCCCGAAGACAAGAACTGACTCAGAGTAAGGGGAAATGGCATGAATTCCACAGCAAGCTATTGGGCATCTTCTTAGATTCCTACACAGAGCCAGGGTTCTTCCTTTTTCTTTCTTTTTTTTTTTTTGGTACTGGGGATTGAACCAGGGATGCCTAACCACTGAGACATACCCCCAGCCCTTTTTATTTTTTTTGAGACAGGGTCTCACTAAGTTGCTGAGGTTGGCTTTGAACTTGTGATCCTCCTGCCTCAGCCTCCCAAGCCACTGGGATTACAGGCATGCAACACCATGCCCAACTGAGCCAGACTTCTTGAGGTAAGGAGAGCCCTGAACTGGAGGTTTTCAAGAGACCAAATCAGAAGTTATCACAGCCTATAATCCCAGCTACTCAGGAGGCTGAGTTGGGAGGAGTTGAGTTTGAGAGCCTGGGCAATGTAGCAAGACCTGCCTCAAAGTTAAAAATGAAGAGGGATGGGATGTAGTTCAGTGGCAGAGCACCCTGGGTTCAATCCCTAGGGGGAGGAGGAGGAAGCAGTAGTAGTAGTAGTTCTGACACATCTTGGACACGTCAGTCGAGTGACTTCTTCAAGCTGAAACTGGTTGGTTCTCTGGGCAACAGGCCTAGGTTGTTCTTTGTTTCAGGGCAGCTACCCACTGGAGCAAGGCGAGTATCAAGCCCAGCCATGGTGCATCAGAATCAAAACAAGGCTGGGCTTCTGGATTCCTTCCTCCTTTGCTCCTCCTGCCTATAAAAAATCTACTTCCATCTGAACTACCAAGATATTCTGTTTTCCTAACTGTTCTGATTTAAAATCCAACAAATACTTTTAAGAATATGTACGCACTGGGCATGGTGTGTGCACCTGTAGTCTCAGCTACCTGGGAAGCTGAGGCAGGAGAATCACTCAAGCCCGGGAGTTTGAGACCAGCCTGGGCCTCACAGCAAGACTCCATCTCAAAAGCACACATAGGGCCAGATGTGGTGGTGCATACCTGTGATCCCAGTGCCTTGGAAGGTGGAGGCATGAGGATCACAAGTTTGAGGCCAGCCTCAGCAACTTAATAAGGCCTAAGCAACTTGGCAAGGCCCTGTCTCAAGACAAAACAAAACAAAACAAAAGGGCTGGGGATGTGGCTCAGGAACCCTGGGCTCAATTCCCAGTACCACCTCCCCTGCAAAGACCCAAAACCCACATAGGGATGTGTGCTGGAATTGGTCACATAAACAAAGAGATTTCGGACAGAAATAGGTACAGGGAAGGAAGATAAAGCAAGGGAAAAATACAGGGTAGCAGGGGAGGAGGGAGGAAGGCTACGCAGGGGTCAGAGGTCAGAGGATGAAGTGGGTTTTAAATGAGAGCTGATGTCATGGAGCCTCCTACATGCTGGACCTTGAGCAAGAGCATCCGTCAAAGGCACAGAGCAAAGAGCAAAGATAATGTCCTGAGGAGGGCTTTAGCACCGCCTATCTGAACAGCTTCTGCCTGGAAGTGTGGCATTTCCCAACAAGCTGTGCAGGTCTGACCCAACTAGGCCCTCCCTCCAAACGGACCAAGGACAGGTGTGACTTAGTAAGTCAGCCTACATGACCCAGAAAACTAACATTGGGCCAGTTGTTACTAAAGGCAAGGTGGTCCTTGCCCTAGAACTGCCAATCCATGAGATTTTAGGGCAGTAGTGACAGCAGCATCACAGCTGAAGGGAACAAGGACAGCATGCTAGTCAGCGTGAGCCTAGAGACACCTAGTCCAAGGCAAATGCTTCTCACTGTGGACATGGGGAGGCCTCTGCAGCTTTCTGGTGGTCTCACAAAATCCTGAATTCTCTAGAGTGTGCAGGAGGGTTCTTCTTTTTACTGGGGATTGAACCCAGGGTGCTCTACCACTGAGCTACATGCCCAGCCCTTTTTAGTTTTTGAGACAGGGTTTCGCTGAGTTGCTGAGGGCCTCACTAAGTTGCTGAGGCTGGCTTTGAAATTGCAATCCTCCTGCCTCAGCCTCCCAAGTCGCTGGGACTACAGGTATGCACCACTGTACCCAGCAACTGGCTTCAAAATTTTGATCCTCCAGGTTCAGCCTCCCTGGTAGTAAGATTAGAGGTGTGCACCATCACGCCTGGCTTGCAAGAGAGTTTTTATCCTCACATTGCACCTAAGGAAACTGGAACAGAATGACTTACTCATGTTATATAGTAAGTCACTGAGTAAAGACGCAGTCTTTCCTGATCCCCAATCACATGCTCTCCCCCTAAAAAAGACTGTCAAGTGAACCCAGACAATTAGGGACAGATCTCTAAAAAGGTTGCAAGTGGGGAGAGCCTGCTTCGGCCTTAGCTCAGCCCCCTTCTACTCCTCACCATTTCCAGACACAATTCTAGGGCTTCCGTTCCTCTCAAAATCTGTACCCAACTTTCTGTAACATTCTACTACTAAATGATGATAAAATTAAATGCATTATGCCTACCATGGACACCACATTTGAATGAGGGACAAATCTTAAATCAATACAAATAATCTTCTGGAGCAGAGCCATCCATTGGAAATATATCAGCCACATGTACATCTTAAAATTTTAGGAGCTACGGATGTAGCTCAGTGGTAGAGCACTTGTCGAGCATGTGCGAGGCTCTGGATTTAATTGCCAATACAGGGGGGAAAAAGAAAAGGAAAAAAGCGAGCAAAATATATTTAAGTCAGCTTTTAAAATTGTACAGTTGGTGCTGGATGCAGTGGCATAGGCCTGCAATGTCAGCTACTTAGGAGGCCAAGGCAGGATGACCAGGACTTGGAGGCCAACTTAGGTAATTTAGTAATACTGTCTCAAAATAAAAAATAAAAAGTGCTGGGGACCTAGTGCAGTGGTTTCAATCTCCAGTGCTGGGGGGAAATTGTATAAGGATACCTTGGAAAGGCTCTCTGAAATTACCTACTCCAGAAGTCAGAAATTTTGGCCCTGGGCCAAATCCAGCCCAGGGCTTGTTTTTCCCACAGCCTGACAGCTAAGAACAGTTTCAGGCCAGGTGTGGTGGAGCACAGCTGTAATCCTAGCAACTCCTGGGAGGCTGGGACAGGAGGATCACAAGTTCAAGGCCACCCTCAACATCTTAGCAAGATCCTCTTTCAAAATTAAAAATAAAAGGGCTGGAGATATAGCTCAGTGGTAATTTAATCCTGGATTTAATCCCTTGTACCAGAAAAAAAAAGAGAGTAATATTTCATGACATGTGAAAATTATATACAGTTCAAAATTCAGTGTAAATAAAAATAAAGGTTTATTGGAACACTTCCATACTCATTTGCTTTCATACGGTCTACAGCTGTTTTTGAGCTAAAATGGCAAAGCTGAGTAATTATCACAGATATAATACAGCCCACAGGGCCCTTTACACAGTACGCCGAATCTGGCTAGAGCAGAAGCTCCCATGGTATTGATGGAGAACTTGATGCAGAGATAGAGAAAACGACTGGCTGAGAGCACAGTGAACCAACAGCAGAAAACAACTCAGGTTCCCGGTTAGAGCTCTTTTCACTTTGCCATATAAAGGTAGACAGACACAGGTTTCTTGTTTTCTCAGGACAATGACCACTTCTGGCCCTTTTCTATGCATCATCTCTGCTGTTTCATACCTGTCTAATCTAGAAGCACGACCGCTTCATCCGCCACCCAAAACGGCATCAGTGTACTGTGGCAGGGGGTATAACTCAGTGGTAGCGTGAGAGACCTGGGTTTGATCCCAGTACTGCAAAATAAAAAAGAAAAAGGAAAAATAGACAACAAATTTAAATTACAGTCAACGCACTGTCCTACCCTAAAGGAAAAAGGATCGGGTCAAACGAGCTGCACTGCTTTTGGTGATGCCTGAAGTATTCACACCGGTGTGAATGTAAGAGACTGCCCGCCACCCCCGCGGCTGGGGATTGAACCAAGGGCTGCACTCATGCCAGGCAGACACTCCACCGCAAACGCTGAGCTATAGCAGCCAGCCACTTCCCCTCACTTTTGGAAAAATTGCCAAAGGTTAAAAAAAATGTAGGCATTTAGACAGACTGGAAGGCAGAGAGGCCTATCAGTAGGAAGAGCAAAACAGGCTTTTCAGGGCAGCCACAGAGACGTTTTCTGAATAATGGGGGAAATGGAGGGAAGTCAGTTCTTACAGACCCAGGGGACAGCTTAAGTAGGTGAGTGGAGCTGGGCTACGTCCACACTCGTCCTTGTTCTGAGCAGACTGAAGTGTTTCTATCTCTTGAGTTTTGGGATCTTCAGTCATAAAATTGAGCTACTAGGGCTCGCAGCCTAGTATCAGTGAGGCATTTATAAAGTATAATTAATGTTTGCAAAGGGATCTGCCACCCTTGAGATTAAGCAGTGCCCATGCGAGATGCAAGATAGACGGGTGTTACTCTGAGGGTAGACGCATTTTGTCGGTGTCGCTCCTGTTGTTTACTGAGGCAGCAAGGGGGGAAAGTAGGTCATGATCACACGGCACAATATTTCAGTGTGACCCAGAACTGGCCACAGGAAGCTTGCGCAGGCCAACTACCGCATCAGATGGTGCAGGGAAATCTCACCGAGGACAAGTCCCCTGTGGCAAAATGGTTGGCTTCATGAAGCACAGTCATGCCTAGAAAAATCTGGTGAGGCTGATTAGAAAAACACGTACAGTATTTCTGGCTTTACAGGGAAGGGGACTAAGTCACATTACTCAGCAAAATCTTTCCTCATCCTCGAGTTGGCTTCAGAGGTTTTCTGAGAACTGAGCGCTTTTTCTAATTAATCCCAAAAGGCCTGGTGCTGGGTGACAGCAGAAATGAGGCTGGAAGCCTCCCTGAGCATCCCGAAACTGCAACACTTAAAACATAAGGGAATCCCACTGAGTTCCTGGTGTCTAATCCCTACGTTTAATCCCACATCATTCCACTGAATCCTCTATATGACTTTGACTAATTATGTAATATCTTAATCTCCAGTGATTATGATGGAAAATGTGAAAATGATGCCAGGCCTTGATTCACTTCTGGCCGATATTCCTTCAGGACCAAAGAGGAGGGCTTCTCTGAGGAACAAACCCTCTGCAGAGAGGAAACTGCCTTCCAGCTTCGGCCAGCACACACACTACCTCAGCTCCGGGAATGCACAAGGAAGTGGAAATGTACTCAATCTCCTCGTTATTTTTATCAGTTAGAACTATGGCCCAGACACATCCTATAATATTTGAAAAGACCATTTAGATGCATCACAAAAATAAACAGTGCAACAGACTTGGGGTATGACCAGTTGGGAAGGAGTTAGGAACTCTCAGCGGAAACATCCATACATTTAAAACATCATTCTGTCACCTAGAAGAGTAAATGTACAACCCCAACACTGCATTTGCTTTGGCATTTACAACCTATTTTTATTTATTTAATACTTGGTACCAGGGATTGAATTATAATCTATTTTTATTTTTTTGGCACTGGAGATTGAACTCAGGGGCACTCAACCACTGGGCCACATCCCCAGCCTTATTTTGTTGTCTCTTTATTTAGAGACATCGTCTCACTGAGTTGCTTAATGCCTTACTATTGCTGAGGCTGGCTTTGAACTCACCTTCTCCTGCCTCAGCGTCTGAGCCACTGGGATTACAGGTGTGTGCCACCATGCTCAGTTGAACTATGAACTATTTTTTTAGAAATTAAAAAGAGCTGGGTGTGGTGGCGCACGCCTGTAATCCCATCTACTCAGGAGGCCACGGCAGGAGGATTGCAAGTTGCAGGCCAGACTGGGCAATTCAGTGAGGCCTTGTTTCAAAATAAAAATAAAAAGGGCTGGTGATAAAGCTCAGCGGCAGAGTATCTGCCTAGCATGCATAAGGCCCTGGGTGTGATACTCCCAGCAAAATGGGAAAAAAAGGAAAAATGAAAAAGAAGTAATATGATGCCCATGTGCCCAGCATTATAGATGTAACTTAGAATTTAGGATATTCACGTAAAACTTAGATGGTTTTCGGGCCTTCACATACTTTTGTCAATTCTGTAAGTCTATGTGGTTTATAGGGTCAAACTATTTTGTGAAATATCATACACTATCCTCAAGTTTCAAATTAACTAACAGATCTTTAGGTCTTGGCATATTTCTCTAAGCAAAAACAAAAATTAAAAAAAAAATTCAAAACTCAATAGACTTTATCCCCATTCTAACATAAACAGTTCAGATTTTTTTTTTTTTTGGTACCAGGAATGGAACCCTGGGACACTCAACCACTGAGCCACATCCCCAGCCCTCTTTTGCATTTTATTTAGAGACAGGGTCTCACTGAGTTGCTTAGGGCCTTGCTAAATTATTGGAACTGGCTTTGAACTCAAAATCCTCCTGTCTCAGCCTCCTGAGCCGCTGGGATTACAGGTGTGTGCCACCACGCTTGGCAAACAGTTCAGATTTAAATAGCATTTTAAAGATTGTAAAGCACTTTTACATTCATTATCTCATTAATTGGATCTTAAAAACAACGTTGTGGGGCTGGGGATATAGCTCAGTTGGTAGAGTGCTTGCTTTGCAGGCATAAGGCCCTGGGTTCGATCCCCAGCATCGCAAAAACAAAAAAACAAAAAAAACACAACGTTGTGGAGAGCTTGGAAGGGTGATACATGCCTGTGATCACCCCTGTTGTTAAGAGAAGCATGACTTGTATGTATATTTATGACAGATGCATATGCAATATATTTTATATGTAACATATGTAAAAACATATATTCAGAACTTACTTCAGAACTCAAGACCCATATATCCAACAGCCTAACACCTCCACCTGAACATGCTGCAATTAATTCTTGTAGTCTGCAAAATTTCTCTATCCAGATTTCCTTGATTGCAAATCTCTACTTGAGATCAGCCTGGGCAATTTGCCAAGACCCTATCTCAAAATAAAAAATAAAGAAGGTTGAGGATGTGGATCAGTGGTAGAGTGCCCCAGGTTCAATCCCCAGTACCACAAGGGGTGGAGGGATTGCAGGAAAAAATCCCAGGGCCTTGCACATGCTGGGACCCACTGAGCCACTCTCTCACTGAGCTCTATCCCCAGCCCCACACTTCACCTCTGTCTTTCTGTATTTTATCCTAGTACTTAACCACTCCTGTTTTTAAATTTCCTTATTTATTGTATTTGTCTGCCGCCTCCTTCCACCCTCCACCAGAACAAGCTCTGTAAGAAAAGACTTTTGTCTTGTTTTTATTCAGTGATATATTCTAAGCACCAGGAGTTGCATCTGGTACATGATTGATGCTTAATAAAATAAACAACTGAATCAAAATCTGGTTTTATACTAGCTACGTAGGCCATTAAACCATGATGTCAAAATGATCAATCTATAGGTTCCATACAGTCTGTATGGTTGTCAGAACAGAATTTTGTTTTAGGAATGAGCTTTTGCACTTCAACAGGACAAAGGCTGGATGTCCCAGGAGTACATATTTTTTTACTTTTATAGATGTTTCTTTTTTTCTAAGAAGTAAATTGTTGGAAGCAAGATTTTGTTCCTTGAGTTTCAATACTTCTGAAGTGTAGGGAAGCATTTTACAACCAACTATCTGAACATTTTGCCTCAAAGGGGAAAAAACTATTATACAGTATGTGGGAGTGCTAACTGCTGCCAAAAATATTTTGAAGGACTTCCCATAGTACTAAAGTCTCTCAAAGAGCTCATTTATCTTTACCAGGAAAAGGTTATTATTATTGTTATTGTTTTAAATTCCCTCCTACGTCAGAATTTGGCACAAAAGGCTGTACTTTCCTGGAACAATGGACAGAGAAACTTAATGTTTCTATTGTTCAGAAGAGAAGTACACAAATTTCACCAAATGCAAAAAAATAAACAAACCCAAAGGCATGAGCCAAAGGGGCCCTAGCACATACATTTCTATTTTTCACTAGCTGTCTCAGGGAACTTGGTATAACCAAAGATTACCAGCTCACAAAATGGGTACAAATTAATTCGGACACCTCAGTTTTAGAACAAGAAAGAAATATTACAAGAACAATGAATTAGCTATTCTGGAATTCACTAGCTCTGTCCGGCTGGCTAAACTCAAATGAGATCTAGGACTACATATACAAAGGCCTTTTCACCCCTGGGGCAGATCATGAGATTATTGTGATTCAAAATCTATTTATTTGAACATGGCTCTCTGCACAAAGTTCACCTGTTCAGCAATGTTTGGGCTTTCTGGCTTAGGAAGCTGGAAAATGTTTTGAAGCCAATCCTATGATAGGGGAGGGGTTATTCCTGGACTTCTATTCAACTATTTGTTTTGCAAACATATGCCAACCTTCATAAAGGAAATGTCAACAGTGAAAATGCCAACTACTCTAAGAAAATACAAATTGGCCCTTTTTTTAGTTAAATCTGTTCGGGGGAGGTGGAGATTGAACCCAGGGGCACTGTATCACTGAGCTACACCCCCGGCTCTTTATTTTGAAACAGGGTCTTGATAAGTTGCCCACGCTGGTCTTGAACTCCATCCTCCTGTTCCACCTCCCCAGTTGCGTCAACACACCTGGCTGTGTTGAATGTTAAGGGTCAAAGGTATGAAAAATACGATTTATAAATAAAAACAAACTGTAGGAATTAGAATTATTTAAACAGAACCTTTGGGTCTGTATGATGTATTGTGCAATCGTTTTCTAAACTTCTACTTCCAGCTTATTGGGAGCATATTCTGCCTTTGTTATTTCCCATTTAAACTGATACTTAAATACCCTTTCCCTTTGGATATGCAGGAAAAAAGAAAATAGCACTAAACACCTAACATGTTTCAGTGCAATCATTGCAAAAAAGTAAATATTTCAAAAGATTTAGACTCTTAAAATTATGGCACAGGGCTGGGGCTGGCTCAGTGGCAGAGGGCTTGCCTAGCAAGCGTGAGGCCCTGGGTTTGATCTCCAGCACATTAAAAAAAAGAATATGGCACAAAATCGAAAGCTCTATGCAATGCTCCCACTCACAATGGAACTAAAACAGAATCCGGCCTCGAAAAGCCTTTTCTTGATGCTCCCTCCATCTGGAAGCCATCAGATCCTGACCTTTTCATCCTGTCATTACAGGCTTTACCCCGCTATTAGCGAAACAGAGAACCCATCCCTGCAATTACACATGGTAAGAAAACAGAACCCAAACCCAAGCCTGCCGTGGCCGAGACGCCCAGGCTCTGGGCCGGGAAGGGCGGGCTCCTCTACGAACTCGGCCCCTTGTGAAGGAAACAAGACGGTCCCTCGACAACAAAGGCCCCCGCACAAAAGCGAGGCTGGAAGGCAGATTGAGCGGCGCTCCGCTCGGCTCCCTGGCTTTGGGGACGGGAGCCACGTTAGCGCTGAGCACCAGGGCTCGCGCTCAAGTGCCTCCCCCAACTGAGACGACGGCCCTGCGGGGACGCTGGCGGCACCAGCCAGCACCGAGCGCCCGAGCCCGGCCCGCGGGTCACACACCCGGACCCCACGGCCGCGGCCCCGCCCCCCGCAACGCTCGGCCGCGCGAGCCCGGCCGGCCAATCAGAGGCCAGCGCGGCGCCCCGCCCGCCGCGCGCCCGGGCACCGCCCCGCGCCCACTTTTTCTTCCCAGAGGGCGACCTCCCGGTTACACGGGGTGAGCGCCTCCATCAGGTGTCGCGGCGGCCCCGCGCTGCAGTCGGCTACGTGTGGGGCGCCACCAGTGCGAGCTCCGGGGAGCCTTCCCACGGCCGCGTGCCAAGCATCCCCTCGCAGAGCGTGTCCCTTCCAGCCTGCACGGGCGGGGCCGACGTCCCACGTTCCAGGCGCTCGGGGCCGCGCACTCGCAGCCCGCCTGGGAGGCGTCGCGACCGGGCGGGAAGAACAAAGGGGCCGCCCTGCCCCGCCCCCGCCGCGGGCCGCGCGAAATGGCCGCCGCGCCACAAAATGGCAGCCGGCCGCGCCGAAAGCGGGTGTCTCCACCCTTCTCCGCGCCAGCCCCGCCGTGGGAGCCCCGGCCACGGGCACGCCCGCCCTTCCCACGTCGCGTCCCGCAACCCGGCTTCGGGGCTGGCGTCTGGAGAGCGGCGGCGCCCGGACCCTCTCCCAGCGTGTCCACACCCCAGTTCCCCCAGTGAAGCCGGAGAAAGGGGGCAGTTCAAGAAAGCGGGAACTCAGCCCCCAAGCCAGGACGCCGGAGGCGCGCTGAGCCCCAACGCGTGGGCCGCTCCCAGGGCAGCCCCGCGGGCCGGACTCTCCGCCTCGCCAGCACCCCTGGAGCGCTCGCTGTCCGCGCGGGCAGGGGAGGAGCGCTGCCGCCGTCCCAGCGCATTTCCCCCTGCCGTGTGTGTCTCGGTGGGCCCGGGCTCTGGTTTGGCCGTGGCTTGACAGTTGGAGGAAGGGCGGTGGCAGTGTGCTTTTGAATATTTCGCTTTCTTCTCCGAGAAACGCTTGTTTCCCATCCCCCAGCTTTCCCTCAGGCTCCGTCTTTCCAGAAACTTCTCAGGGAGACTCAACAAAAAGCCGCAGGCGCTGCAGCCTCCGCCTTCCTTCCGGCGCATGCGCGACAGGCCTGGCGGAAAGTGCGGAGCACGCGCGAGTGTGAGAGTGGGACGTGCGCGCGCGCTCGCCCGCCTGCTGGAGCCTTTCTCTCTCACAATGAAGGGAACAGGCCTCCCTTCCCCCAACATCCCGTCGTTGCGCAAGCGTGTTGGTGCAACTCCTTTGGCTTCTGACGGGGGGCGGGGCGGGCAGCCCCGGAGCGCTCCGTCCCTGCCCTGCGCATGCGCACGGAGCCATCCCGGTCGCGCTGTTTTCCGCGCTACCTGTGGTGGCGTCTTTGATGTGAAGTGTTTCGGAGCAGCCCGCTTATTCTTTACTCTTTGTTTCCTCAACTCGGACTCGCGGAATCTGCACCCCTCGAGCGGGTACTGGTTGTGTGCCACGGTGTTCTGGAGATCAGCCCTCCCCCTGCCCGGGGACTCGGGCTGACAGTCTTGCTTCCCACTCCTGCTCGCGCCATGTCTGGAAAGGCTGCTGGCTGGACGCGGTGGCCGTGGAGTGTGGTGGGGCCTCCAGTCCCTGGCCGAGGGGTGCGGCGGTGCCCGGAGCTCCTGCTCTCGAAGGTGGCGGGGCTGCTCCGCGGCGCGCGGGCGCAGAGCGAGGGCGGGGCGCGCAGCTCCCGCTCCTCTGCAGGCCGGCCTTGGGCGAGGTCACCGGAGTGGCCCGCTTTTCCTTTCGGAGGGTGGTGGGAATCACTGCCAGCGTTGTGAAAAGACAAAACAAGCAGCAGCGCAAGCCTGCGCGTCACTAACCCGCCTTCCTGCAGCCCGGGCTTGAAATGCAAGCGTCCCCGGCGGGGGGCCGGGCGGCCAGCTCGCCGTCCGCGCGCGCCTGCACCTGCCTGGCGCGGGGCCTGGCTCCCCCTGCGGGGCGCTGCCGCCCCGGACTCCGGCTAGTGCCGCACCTTCAGGTCCTCCAGGACGCAGGGGTGCCGAGGGGGGCGTGCTCGGAAGGAGGCGGGCGGCAGCCGGCCTGCAGGTGCTGCGCGCCCTTGACCGCGGTGCGTCCGAGGTCAGCTCGGGGCAGCGCTCTGGGCGGAGCCGCCGGGCGGCGCTCCGCGTAGGGGGACGCGTCTTCCTGGTGGGAACTGCGAGGTGGTGCCCGGCTCCTGCAGGAACTCTTGGCAAGCAAAACTGATCTAGAGGGTGTTGACTTCTGCAGTGAGCGACGGCGGTCTTCCCCTGCCCACACAGCTGTCATTTGAGGCTTGGAAACGACCAGGTCAAATACGCTTGAATTCGCAGAACGTCGGTTACAGACTCTGGGTCTTAAGAAATCAGAATTTCTACAGCAAAGATGACACCAAGAAGAGAGCTTTCAATGTGCCTTATATTTAAAGTAGACATGGAAAACTTTTTTTTTTTTTTTTTTGGTATTGGGATTGAAACCAGGGGCACTTTACCACTGAACTACACCGCGGTTCTTTTAGTTTTTGAGACAGGGTCTCCCCAAATTCCCCATGCTGGCCTTCCAACCTGTCATCCTTGCACCTCAGCCTCTGGAGTAGCTGGGATTACAGGATTACAGGTCTTAAGTGCTAATAATTAGGATCTCTGGGAACTGATTTTAAGGGGAACATTATGTTCAAATTGAGAACTATGAAGGACAAAAATACCCTGGTTTAGAACACTTATTTCGGGTGAATTTTTTATTTAAGTGAAAGGCTTCTGTTTGGGTGTATATGTAAATTATTTTGTGGGGGTATGAAAAGACTAACTCCCTCGGTTCATTCCATGGCCCTCTCACCAGCTAACATACAGTGAAATCTTTAGTTATGGTTTCTACTGGTTGTTTCTTAGGAAAACTATTCTTTTAAATAATAGCTTAAAATAGGGATCTATTATTTTAAGTTCATGTATTGTTTTAAATTCCTCTAGCCTCTTAAAAGAAAGTTAGCTTAGCGGCATTCTCTTTTCAGTCAAGTATTTTCCAAATATAAGTTAGATGGGGAGCAGGGAGCTGGGACCTGGGACTGTAGTTTAGTAGCAGGGCCCTTGCCTAGCACGTGTGAGGCACTGGGTTCTACCCTTAGCACTACATAAAAATAAACAAATAAAATAAAGACTTGACTGTCCATCAGCAAATACAAAAAAAAAAAAAAAATTAAATGTTAAAATAGCTCCCAGAATATTTTTAAGACCTGAAAAAATTCTGTCTATATCTTCTCTAATCAAAATACTGAAATTTAAGTTTTTAAAACCTTACGGGACTGGGGAGGTAGCTCAGTCGGTAGAGTGCTTGCCTTGTAAGCATAGGCCTAAGTTCGATCCCCAGCACCCCCCCCCAAAAAAAAAACACCTTATAAATGAAGTAGTTTTGGTATTTAAATTAGAAATGTGTCATGGCCTACCTAACCTTTAATATGTGGGGTTTTACTTTAAACCAAGAGATTTCACATAACTATCGAATATTATATAAAATAGCAATCATTGTCTATCCTGCAAATTAATGCAAAGTTGAAGGTCTTTGATCTAAAGAAGGTCTTTGATCTAAAGAAGCCTACAATAAAATAGCCACAATTTAATTAAAATAGGAACAATTTTAAAAGATATTTTGAATGCCTACCTAAATAATTTTTTGTTTGAATTCTTTATTTCAAGCTACAGCCAGGACTCTGAGAGGAGCAGTAAGCAAGCTTAAAACCCTAAATCTGCTGAAATTTTCAACACATACTTGATAAGTTACCTTTTTTTTTTTTTTTCTTTTGTGGCACTGGGGATTGAATCCAGGGGTGCTCTTCTACTGAGGTACATCCCCAACTGTTTTTTAAATTTCGAGATGGGGGTCTTGCTAAATTGCTTAGGCTGGCCTTGAACTTGTGATCCGCCTGCTCCAACCTTCTGTGGTATAGTTGGGATTTATAAGTGTGGGCAGTTGTGCCCAACCTAAACACAATTTATTTGGTATCTCTTTTGGGAGTCCATCAAGCCGGGTGTGATGGCACAAACTTGTAATCCCAGTGACTCTGGAGTCTGAGGAAGGAGGATCACACGTTTAAGGCCAGCCTCAGCAATTTAGTGAGATTCTGTCTCAAAATAAAAAATGAAAAGGACTGGATATGTTGCTCAGTGGCAAAACATCTCTGGGTTCAGTCCCCAGTACCATAATAAATAAATAAAGTTAATAATCTCAGATCAGCAGTGTTTTGGCTAATATCTATTAGTTATAGGGAGGAGGTTACGTTTTTTTCTCAGACATTAGCAGTAGGATTTTTAAAGGTTGAATGAAATACCTGAATTAACATACGGAATAATACCATTTCGTTTATGTGGGATCTATTATATATATAAATTCTTTCCTTTTTTCTTTTGTGTGTGTGTGTGTGTGTGTGTGTGTGTGTGTGTGTGTGGTGTTGGGAATTGAACCTAGCTACTACACTTTACCACTGAGCTACATGTCCAGACCTTTTCATTTTAAAATTTAATTTAATTTTTTGGTATCTGGGATTGAATGCAGGGGCACTTTACCACTAAGCCACATCCCCGACCCTTTTTGTTTTTTATTTTGAGACAGTGTCTCACTAAGTTACCAAGGCTGTCCCAGAACTTGAGATTCTTCTGCTTCAGCTTCCAGAGTCCCTGGGATTACAGGCATATATCAATGCACCTGCCTATATATGTTACTTTAATGTAATCAAGTTATCAACATTTCAGAGGAACCCTTAAGTAAATTGACCCAGATGCTGAGTTCCAAAAGTTATTTTATTATAATTTTCTAATTAAAAAACAACCAAACAAAATACTAGAAAATATACAGGAATAAATTTTTACATTCAAATTCTACCCCATAAGACATTAACCATGATTAACATTTGCAAATATCCTTCTACTCTATTTTCTGTTCAAGTCCATAAATATTAGTAAATTATATTAATTCTGAATGTAGGTACATTAACAGTATATTCTCAAGGGCGGGGAAAGTTAAGCAACTTCCCTGGGATAAAGAATGGTAGAAACTTTTAAGAATTGATTTTCTGAAAAATCAGGTATTTTATTAATTTCTGGACTAAAACCAATGTGGAATAAATTATTTAGTTTTCTTAGAGGCCTAAACCGTAGATTACAAAGTGTTAGCTTGCTGAAAGATATAGGAAGCTAAAATCATTCAACTTTTTGGTGTTCTCATAATTTATGTATAGATAATTTTCCCACAGGGTACTTTTTATATGGTAAGTCTGGTAATAGACTGGTCTCTTTCACTATTTGACCTTCAGAAATACCAAGATGTCTAATAAAATAAAATACCAAGATGTCTAATACTCTGATAAAAACATACTGTTGTTGTCTTTTTATTTTCTATTGTTGAGGGGGGAATGCTGACTCTAACAATGGGAGTTTGTTAGGATTGTCAAGCTCTCAGTGGTGGGGAATTTGGTCATTTCAGAGCTAGTGAATACATTTTTACATAGTGCTTTTTAGAAGAAATGCTCATATTTTAAGTGCATGTTTTCTTATGAAACAGCTTCATTTTAATAGCTTGGTTCTCAATCTGTAACCAGATTATTTCTAAATATCAGTTAGCTATTCTGCCCTCCCATTTAAATGTCCATATTAATTTATCTGCTCTAGTGGCTGGGTTAGCATGCAAAGCTTGAGTTTGTTGAGTTTGAGGCTCAGATGCTTTCCCCATCCGAGCTTCCAATACGCATGACTGAACTCTTTGAGCATGTCTAGCATGCTAAATACAGCAGCTCCTCAGTGTGAAAATAAGACTTGATTAAAAACAAATCTATTTTAATTCCCCTTTGCAAATAGCTCTGTTTTAATGTTACCTTTCTAAAATTCTCCTTAATATTCAAATGAGGAAATTCACTTCCTGTTCATTATCATCCATAAATTATAATCTACTTTTTGATCTTTTCCAATGAGCATTAATTATTAAGATAAAAAATCACCAGAGAATAATAGAGTGGGTTGCATTTCTATTTGCCTCCCCTCCTTTTTCCTTTCTATTGAAAATACAAAGTTACATGCTTTTGAAGAAATTCTGCCCCTGTAAATATTTGTAACAAGGATAGAAATGAAGAAAAGCTTTCCTAGTGCTTCCTGATACATTGCCAGCAAAAATGAAAAGCACTGAGAAAATCCAACATTTGATTTGTGACTGTGCAAAGGGTAGTTTTGTTATTACTGGGAGCTTTTGCAAAGAAAAGGTCAGCAAAAAAAAAAAAAGCAAAGATTGACTAAGTACTCTATATGTATATGTGTGTATGTATATACTATCACTTTTTTTTTTTTTTTTTTTTTGGTACTGGTGATTGAACACTGGGGTTCTTAACCACTGAGCCAATCCCCAGCCCTTTTTTATATTTTATTATGAGACCTAAGTTGCTAAGGACCTTGCTCAGTTGCTGATCTTGAACTTGAGATCCTCCTGCCTCTGCCTCCTGAGCCTCCCTGTGCCTGACCACCTTTTTATTTTTATTTTTTTAATGAATTTCCACTATTTGCTCAGACTGGTCACAAACTCCTAAGCTCAACTGATCTTCCTGTCTCAGCTTCGCAAGTAGCTGGGACTCTCAGGTATGCCACATTCCCCAGTTCATGTTGCTTTTTATTTTCAGGTAACGTTTCCTTGTTCTTGTGCTATGGAGAAAGTAGTATAAATACATGTTAATTGTCTGTTTTTGGAGGGGGGTACCAGGGATAGAACTCAGGGGCACTCGACCACTGAGCCCGATCCCCAGTCCTATTTTGTATTTTATTTAGAGACAGTGTCTCACTGAGTTCCTTACTGCCTCACTTTTGCTAAGGTTGGCTTTGAACTCATTCTCCTGCCTCAGCCTCCGGAACTGCTGGGATTACAGGCATGCGCCACTGTGCCTGGCTTAATTGGTTCTTATTTTTCTCTTACCTTATTCCTTTATTGCTGTGTAATTACAAAATATTACATTTATTTATTTATTTCTCTATTCTCTTCTTATGATTTCGCTTCTAAAAGGGCTTTACATTTATTTTTTTCAGCCTTTGAAGTTTTCTTCAGGAAGATTTTACCTGAAGGCTATTCAAGGTGAGCTATGTCCTTTATTTCTCTAATTGCAAGATGCTGTTTTTTGGATCCTCTTGCCAGTTGCCTCTTCTAATGCAATTGAGGTGAGCCTCTTCTGTTCTTCATGGCAACACTTTGGTCTTTTCCATGTAGTTTCAGCAAATTCAGAGCCTATCAGGTTTTAAATGAGTAATTTACATCGTATTTTGAAATGTGCCTGTGCTGGGCACAGTCTTGCAAGCCTGTAATCCCCCAGAGGCTCAGAAGCTGAGGCAGGAGGATCACCAGGTCAAAGCCAGTCTCAGCAATTCAGCAAGGCCAGAAGCAAGTTAGCAAGACCCTGTCTCAAAAAATAAAATGGGGTGGGGGTGTGGCTAAGTGGTTGAGCACCCCTGGATTTAGTTACTAGTTACTTAAAAATTAATAAAATGTGCCTCAACCTCTGTAGTGCTTGCACTGAAATTCAGGCATTGGCAAAATATACATTGCAATGCCAGTAACTACAGCCACTTAGTGTGCTGGTCTGACTTTCCTTATGAGGTAGTTATATCAAAAATGGCCAAATGTAAATGGCCAACCCTACATTTTAATATAGGTTAATTTGCTTTTACTGTTGTGCCTGTGTGTAGTACTGGGTTTGAACTCTGGTCTTTGCAAGCTGGGCAAGCACTTTATATTCCCAGCCCCATTCCCTTTTCTAAATGTTTGAGACAGGGTCTCTCTAAATTGCCCAGGCTGGCTTTGAATTTGGGATCCTCCTGTTTCAGCCTCCCCAGTAGTCATTTCATTTAATGACTTTGATTTGCATGAAGACAAGAAAAACTTTCATGGTGGTAACTTTTTTTTGTTGTTGTTGTTGTTGTTTTGTTTCCAACTTTTCTAGACTTCTACTTAAGTTTCCAAAATAGTCAAGGAAAAAAATTTTTTTAAAGGGCTGAAGTAGTCAGTGATGCATACCTGTAATTCCAACAACTGGAAAGCTGAGGCAGGAGGATCCCAAGTTGGAGGACAGTGTTGGCAATTTAGGGAGATTCTGTCTCGAAATAAAAAGGGTGAGGGATGTAGCTCAGAGGCAGAGCACCCCTGGGTTCAATTCCCAGTAATGGGAAGAAAGAAAAAAGTGTGTTGAAATAGAAAATGTAAAATTAGACTAGCTGGCAAATGGCACAGAAAATAAGCCAGTAAATTATCTAGCTTAGAATCTGGACATTTTAGCAGTCCCTTGTCAAAATTTCAGAAATCAACCAGGCGTGGTCCCTAATGCCTATAATCCCAGCTAGTCAGGAAGGTAAGGGAGGAGGATCTCAAGTTTGGATTCAAGCCTCCACAATTTAGGAAGGTCCTTTCTCAAAATTAAACATAGAAAGGGTTAAAGATGTACTTATGGTACAGCCTAGTATGCGTGATGCCCCGAGTTGAATTCCCAGTATGGCAAAAATAAAAATAAAAAATTCCGAAATCACGTGTACTATAATTGTTGCCATTGTGTAACATAGGGATTTGCTTAGCCTGAATGCCCTTAAAGAGGAAAGGATTATTTCAGTTAATAAGACCTGCTGAGATCAAGTTTATTAAATTCAGTATAGACTGAATACAGGGAAGTTTAATGTGACTAAGGTAATTTTATACTCCTGGTTACTCATTAGGAAATCCAGGATATATGACAAGCAAATAAAAAACAAAACCAATTTGGCGCTTCACCCTCTATGGAACAAGAGAAAATATTATGCATAAGTAACTCCAGATACTAGTACAGTTGGTTTTAGTGACAATATTTTCTAATTCAAAATAGTGTAGAACTTGAGATAAGTTGGCTTGCATTTTTAAAATTTTTCATTTATTTTTGTGGTTGCTGGGGGTTGAACCCAGGGGCGCTCTTCCACGGAGCCACATCCCCAGTTTTCTTTCTCTCTCTCTCTTTTTCTGAGGCAAGGTCTCGCTAAGTTGCCAAGATGCTGAGGCTGGCCTCGAAGTCGCCATCCTCCTGCTTCAGCCTCCTGAGTCACTGGGGTTACAGGCGTGCGCCACCGTGCCCAGCTGTCGTCTAGTATTTGAGGCAATGAGACCACGTATTTAAAATTTGTTTTGTATCTGAAGCACCATCCTTCTGTCGCTGTTCTGATCAACTCGGTTTTCCCGCATGCAGTACAGTTGCCCTAACTCGGTGGGTGTTCCGCAGGTTCCTGTCATCCGGCCTTTTTAAAATAAAAGTCCAGCTGCAGGTCTCAAAAGCCCACAGCCCCGACAAGGCGGGAGGTCCGCTCCTCTGCTAAGCCAGCGCCGAAGGCCCGCACGCCGCCTCGGGCAGCCTCGGGCCCGCGGCCTCTCTGGGCTGCACTGTGCGCGCCCAGCTGCAGCGAGGCTCGCCGGCGAGGGTGTGGCGAGGTGCGGGGTGAGAAGCGGCCTCGCTACAGCCGGGTTCCGCGAGGGCCGGGCTCCGCGGCCGTCACTGCGCAGCCGGCGGTGGGAAGGGCCGCGAGTTCCGACCACTTTCCCAAGCAGGCGGGGACCCGGCGCCCGGAAGCGGCCGGGCTGGCCGCCGCTTCCCGCACCGCGTCGGCTCGGAGTCCCCTCCTCGCCTTCCCGAGCCCGCCGCCTCCCGGGGCCCGCGCGCGAGCGTGGCTCCCGGCGCCCGTCCCGCCCTCCCCCGCCCGGCGCCGCGCGCCTGCGCGCAGGCTGGGAGGAACTCGGCGTCCCGGCCTCCGCGGGCGGGCGGACGCGCGCGCGCCCGCGGCGAGGGGGCGGCGGCCAGGCGGCGGGAGGCGGGCCGCGCGCGCCGGTGGGAAGCGTCCGGCCGCCACAGCGCCAGCTCCGTCGTAGTCGCTGCCGCCCGGGTCCCGCTCGCCCCTCCTCCCGCTCCCCCCGCCCGCCGCCGCCCGCGCGCATGCGCCGCCGGAGCGCGAGGGTCGGCTTCGGGTGTGTGGTGGCGGCAGAGCGGAGCTGCGAGGCCCGAGAGTCAGAACCTGGGGGAGAGGGATGGTCTCTGCACCCGGGGGAGCCGGAGGAGCCGCCGCCGCTGCCGACGCCACCGCCGCAGCCGCCGCCGCCGCCGCCCCGGCGCCCGCCTCCCGGCGCTGACGGCCTCGTACGAAGCCGGCGAGGGGGAGCCAGCCACCGCGGTCGCCGGCACGCCGCCCAGCATGGTCCGGGAAACCAGGCACCTCTGGGTGGGCAACTTACCGGAGAACGTGCGGGAGGAGAAGATCATCGAGCATTTCAAACGGTGAGTGACACGAGGCCCCGGGCCGCGCTCGCTCCTCGGGCGCCGCTGCCCGCCCGGCCCGTTGCCGGCCCCTCCCCGTGCGCGGAACTGGTGAGCAGGACCCCGGCCAGACCCGCGGCGGGTGCGGGCAGCGCGCGCTGCCCCCGGCCGCTCGGCCCCTTCGCGGCGTTGGGCCTCGGGCCTCGGCGGAGCGGGGCCGCTGCCTCCCCGCCGAGGGGAGCAGGCCGGGTGCCCTCGCGTCCGCGGAGGAGCGGCGCTCCGGGCGAGCTCGCCCGCAGGGTCGCGTCCTTGCGCCCGGCTCAGGGCTGCGAGTGGCCGCGGCCCGGCGGGAACCCGAGGCCGCCCGACCGCCGCGGCGCCCCGAGTCCCGCAGCAACTCCCGCTCCTCGCGCTCGAAATGTCTGAGTTGGAGAGGGCGGGCTGCGCGGAAGCAGAAGTCCCGGTGGGTACCGCGGGGACCTCCTCGGAAGGCTTGCGACTGGAAACCCGGCGGAGGGGCAGGGGTTTCGCATTTTGCGGGCTCGGCGCGGGAGGCTGTCCGAAGTTGAGTTGCGGAGCCTCTTTGGCGCCCTCGCCCCGCGCCCCGCGGACCCAGCGGCCGAGCGCCGCGGGCAAGGCTCGGCGGGCACCTCCCGGGCCGCCACGGCCTTGTGACCCAGCGGCCTTTCGAGAGTCCTGTCTCCACCCCGAATTCGCTAACCAAGTGGCTCGAAGCCGCAAGCCCTTCAGGGTCAGGCGTGCTGGTTCCACGCTCCCCGAACGCATTTTGCCTGGAAACGCGAGGGTGCACGCTGCTCCGGACGCACCTTACTCTGCAGCAGCGCTCGGCGCTTGTTTTCTTTGTGAAGTGCATGTGTCCCTTCAGTGTGGGAGGCCTCGGTGTGGGATGCTACTTAAAAGGACGCTGTGCTCGGACCTGGCGCACATCGAGGACCCTGGCAGGTCTGCGTCGTCCTAGGAAATGACTGTTTCTACTGGTGTTCGCGACCCCGAAAGGTTCCAAGTTTGGTTCACTCTTAATTCCTCCTACTATCTAGTGAGTGAGGGAAATTGTGGGGCGTCCTGATTAGTGAGTCACCATGGGAAAAATAGGTTGCGTCGCTCGTTCCGGAGCCGCTTGGATAAGGAAATGGAAGCAGCGGCCGCAGAGCTCCTCTTTTAGATGGAGGACCATTGATTGTGTTGGCGGTTACTGTTACCGGGGCATTAAATCGCCGCTGGGGCGCGCGTGTGCGCGCGTCCGCGTGTGAAAAGGAGCCGGGCACACAGAGGCCATTCATAACCTGCTAAGCGGTGCTCAGAGGCCTGGGGGAGGAGCGCTTCCCGGGACTCCCGGTGTTTACTACGCTGTGCCTGAGAAACCGGCGAGGGGGAGGTCGGGAGCAGAAACTCGCCTCCGTGCCCTGCGATGAGGGAGACTGCGGGCTGGAGCGGGTAGCAGATGGGAACTTTCCTGCTGCTGCTCCACCCCTTACCCGCCCCCGCCTCCGTTATCGTCAGTGTTTTGGTGGAAAAAAATCTAGGTGCAGATGATGGGAGTGGAAAACCCGCCGAGCTGTGCTCCCTTTAATCTCCTGGTGGACAATCTCTGAAGGTCTCTGCTTGGGAAATTCATAGGCACCGACGTACAGACACGTGCACTGCAGCATTCGCTCTGCTCCTGGTCAGGGCCCGACGTGTCATTTTGTGTTAGGCAGAGTTCAGAGGCATTGCATGCCTCTGGCGGGGAGTCTGACCCTCTGCAAGATGTGAGGGGCTGGGGCGAGGGCCGAGGAAGGAGTCCAGGGCAGTTCTGCAAGGGCTCTAAGTGGATGGCTGCAGTCCGGCTCCTGTGAATGACTTTCTAAAATGGCGGCCAGGACCCACTTCTGTGGGAATCGGCAGCGCCGATCGCAGGATGCACGGAGGGAGGCGGCGAGGACGCGGGCGCGGGGGAGCGGCGTGCGGGGCCGCCCCGCCGTGCGCCTGGCTCGCGCGCGCCGAGGAAGGGCTTGCCCATTGTACACCGAAAGCGGATGCTACGACAGAAGCAGGTTTTATTTTAGAATTAAGCTGAACGTGTGTCTCTGAATTTCCTTTATTTTAAAGGCGACTTTTAAAATTTTTAAACGGATTTATTTCATTTGAATGGGCAGTACTTTTTAGTGGGTTCAGGGAGTCTCAAAAGGTATGTAAGAGACGAATCACCCCTTCACCCTTGACCCTGGAATTCCCGGTTCTCATACCTCCCGCCCCCAAAACAGGTAATCTCTATTTCTGGTTTCTTGTTTATCTTTCTGCGCCTACGAGAAATGTTCTCACCGATCCAGCTGTGGAGCTAAAGGGACCAGCCTTTTATCTCTTGTAGAATATGTTTTGTAAAACGTGTGATTGCTACTGAGAGGGAAAACGAAATACCAGAGTGCTGGCTCTGTAAGGAAACTTAATGATATTCACCTCTGGCGCTCGGTAGAAATCCTAATGAGAAAACCCAACAATACCTACGTTAAACTAAAGCTTGGGTTAGCTCAGTGGTAGTGCACTTGCCTAGCATGTGTGACGTTCTGGGTTAGGTCCCCAGTACCACAAAAAAGAAAACGCCCTCACCCCCAAAAAAATAAGCCACAAAAACTGAAGCTTAAGTGCCTGCTTCTACCCTTTTCCCTAGCTGATTGCAACATTAACTAATAACTGTTTTACAGGATTAAGAGGTGTACACTGGGAATACATTATATAAAAGGTTTTCAAGATGAATGTTCTCTTTAACAGTGACTAGGCTTTTGCCATTTAAGTATTTGGATTAAACACACACACACACACACACACACAAACACAAACCCAAACCTAATAAACCAAACAGCTGTGGAGACAGGACAGTTTAGACACATTTAAAGGGGGGGGGTCGTCTTTTTTTTTTTTTTTTATTTTTTATTTTGATCAGTGTTTTTGGTGGACAATAGATGGGTGGAAGGATGCTGGATTGGCTTTTTTCCCTCTGTGCCAAAGAAAGACCAAACCCTTAAAACATAAGAGCAATTTTCACCCCATTTGTGTACAGTGAATCAAAATGCAGTCTGTAAAAAATAAAAGAGCAATTTTCAAAATTTGGCTTTACCTTCATGCATAATAATAAATCTATTGTGCTCATTCCCTTTACAGCTTTCCATTTGCTGAATTTAAAAAAACTAAACGAGGGAGGACTATTTCTGAATCGGTTTTAGTTAACAAAGATTCATTACAGGGGCACAATGGAGAAAGTCCTTTCCTTTGTATGTTAGCTGGGTTGAAGGGGGAAGGGAGGAATTACACAACAATTGGTTGCTGTCTTTTAGTTGTAAGAGAGAGGTGTGTGCAAAGGCCATCCTTGAATTAGAATGAACAAAGGAATAGGATCCTTTAAAGATTTAAAAAAATTTTGTGCCTTATTTTCAGATTAGGTTCTTTCCAACCACCCCCACCCCTAGTTTTACACATAAGTTAAATGTTATGCAAAGGTTGAGTGAGGTAAATCTACCCATAAAATTTTGTCAAGAGTGAGACCCATTTAAATATGCTTTGCTTTTGGCAATTTTAATGTTTTATCATGCTGGGTACTGTAGTACGTGCCTGTAGTCCCTCAACTCCAGAGGAAGTTTGAGATCCTGTCTCCAAAAAAAAAAAAAAAAGGTGGGGGGTCTGGGGACTAAGCCCAGTAGTAGAGCATCCCTGGGATCAATCCTAGTACCTCCAAGAGGGGGAAGAGAGTTTTATCACAATGATTTTTCCTGAGTTTAAATAGCTGGAATAAATGTTACATTTATTCAAATATCTTCACTTTTTGGACACAATGTAGAATAATAAGGAAGAGTTTCCTTGTCCTTTATAACTAGAGATATTTTTAGACTTAAACAAATTTTACTTATAATAGCCTACATCATTGCTGCATTCAACACCAGATGGTTTCTATGAAACGACCTCTGATTTTGAATATTATGATTTTGAATATCTGTTTTCGTGATAGGCTTTTGCGTATTTTAAAAATAGCACAAAAAAATCAGTTATGCTGGATGCCTTGGTGCCGGCCTGTTAATCACAGCTCAGGAACCTGAGGCAGGAGTATCCCAATTTTAATGTCAACCTCATCAGTTCAGCAAGGTCCCAAGCAACTTAGCAAACCCTGTCTCAAAAAAAAAAAAAGATGTAATTCAGAGGTAAAGCACCTCTGGATTCAATTCCCAGTATAAAAAAGGAAAAAAAAAAAAAAAAAAAAAAGCAACATTGGAAGATAGTTTAGGCCTCATTGCAAGGAAGAGTGATGGCATTCAACTTGTGTAGTGGGTAATTTTTTCCAGATACTTTTGTTGTAAAAACTTGGTTGCTTGGGGTTTCGCTGTTTGGTATGTTTATAAATTATTTCAGGCTTGAATTATGAGACATTTTTAATTCTGTGAACACTTAATACTTTGGGAAAATTTACACAGAAGTTATAAAGATAGTGGTGATGTGAGTGAAGCCTTTTCCAAATGGTCTTTCAAGTCATTTTCTTCTTAATTTGAAGGATTGTTTCTTTACTTTTTGTTTTGGCAGTGATAGGGATGGAACCTGGGACCATGTGCATACTAAGCAAGTGCTCTATTCCTATCCAGTGTTGTTGCTTAAATTTAAAAAAAAAAAATGTGGAAACCAAATGTTAATTATTTCATTAGAACCCATGTAATTTTTGAGTGTTATCTAGCTGGTTTTTAGTATGTGGGAATATGCTTTGCAGTGAAGAAGAGATGTCCTTGGTATAAAGCATTCCAGTATTCAGATTTTACCCATACATGGGTCCCTGTCTGCCAAGTTGAAAATATCACGTGTTCTAAAAAAACCACAGTGAAATAGCTGTATAAAGTCCTAACTTAAATTTAGTGAATCTTTGGATGTAATTACTTAGGATTTAATTTTGAGTATAGAAATGAATAGATCTCTAGTATGTTTAAGGATTTATATTACATAAGAAACTGCTCACATCTTTACAGTTTTGGAATATGTGTAGGAAATTCAAACAGAAAACACTGTTTCTTCACCTGTGTACCCAATACTAGATTTAGTCTAACTTCCTTTGTTTCCTTATATTAGTTTCTAAGAACACTGACAAACTGAAATTTCTCCAATTATACTTTGTATTGACCTTTAAGTTCTTACCATGTTTACACATAGTATAATGTGTAATTCAATGTAATTCATTTATGGTTTCTTTGATTCTTAAAATTATTTGACTCAGCAGTTTTTTGACATTGATCTTATTTTATTCCTTTGATTTAAAAATATATACATATTCTTCTTAAGAACATTATGTATTTTGCAAAAATGCATTTGACATGCATGATTTGTCTCTTAAAATATTTGTTTGTTTGTTTGTTTGTTTATTTTTGCAGTGCTGGGAATTGAACCCAGGGGCACTTTGCCACTGAGCTACATCCCCAGCCCTTTTTATTTTTTGTTTCCAATCAGCGTCTTGCTTACTTGCCCAGACAGGCCTTGAACTTGTGACCCTCTTGCTTCAGGCGCTCAAGTAGCTAGGATTACAGGTGTGTCACCATGCCTGACGGGATTCTGTAATTTATAAATCAATAAATTGGTAGGTAGCAGACATTTTTTTGATTCACCCATTCATTTTTTAAAATTATGCTATCTTCAGTAAAGGCTCTTTTGCATTCAAGGTTATTTAAAAGTTACCTTGGATTAAAAGAATGAAGATAAAAGAACAGGTTATTACTTTATTATATCAAAAGGATGTTCGAGTCTTCAGTGGAGACTGTTACCACTTATAAGAATTCAGGAGTAAGCACTAAACTTGAGTGGGAAAATATCATATCTTTATTGACATTTAGTATTTCCTTCAAATGTGGTGCAGGGAAGAACAACAGCATAGTAGTTGGTTTACAGATGTCATATATTTTAAAACTGTGTGTTCACATATGTACCAATGCATGAGAATTTTCTAACCTCTCCATTTTCATGTTTGTAAATCCCTTCTCAGGCAACCAACATGGTAGTTGGTTATAGGCAAGCACCACTGCACCCTGTGCATCATTATTTATCCTCATCTCAACTTGGAAAAACTATCGTAATATGAGATCTGGTGCTATATGCTTTTATTTAATGCATGCATAGAGTGCGTGTTTGTGTATGTATATTATGGTATCACTAATTTGTACTTCAAATGTGTTTTAAAAATTCTGACTTGGAGAATTTTGAATGTATGCAGAAGTAGATCAAATAGTAAAGCAACTTAGCAATACTGTCTCAAAATAAAAAGGGCTGGGGGTGTAGCTCAGTGGTAAAGCACTCCTGGGTTCAATCCACAGTACTTGGAGGGGAGAACCAAAGTAGTACATGAATCCCAAGTACCTATCGTTCAGCCCCAGCAACCATCAGTATATGATCTGTGAAGAAAAACAAAGCAGGGGGGAGAGAAAGTACGATGAGAGTTGGGATGAAAAGATAATCTTAACTCCGAGAAGATGACATTTGATACACCAGAATGAGAACCAGGTTTACTTTTCTTCTTTCTGTTTTATTTCAAAAGAAAAGAAAATTAGAAAGTTAGTTTAGATACGGGACAAAAAATCCCCAGCTCTCCTCCCCAATTGTTAACATAAAAGTCACATTTGCTTTGTTACTGCCCCCTCCCCCATCCCTCTTCCCCCCCCATTTTGGTGGTACTGGTGATTGAACCCAGATGCCCTCTACCACTGAGCCATACCTCTAGCCCTTTTAATTTAATTTAATTTTATTTTATTTTTTGGTTTTTTGCGGTGCTGGGGATTGAACCTAGGACCTCATGCTTGCGAGACACTCTACCAACTGAGCTATATCCCCAGCCCTTAATTTTATTTTGAGATAGGATCTTGCTTAGTTGCTGAGACTGGTCTCTAGTTTGCAATCCTCTGGTCCCATTCTCCTGGGTTGCTGGTGTGACAGACCTGGGTCACTGCACCCGGCTAAGTGCTTATTTGTTTTGATGCCCAGATCATCTTAATTTGACTCCACAGGAGAGCCTTTAATAGCTACTGTAGTTGAGCTTGGTGGTAGCATCTGTAGTCCCAGGTTCTTGGGAGGCTGAGGCAGGATGATCACTTGAACCCAGGAGTTTCAGTTTTCAGGCCAGGCAGGGCAACATAGTGAGGAGCCCCCCTCCCCTCCCAATAAATAAATAAATAGCTACTGTGTTCCCATCATTCTTTAGAAACTGATTTCTGACTCAACAAAGGCTTATTTTGTACTTTCTCTGTCCCTGTTCTGAATCAGACATTTCTTAAAGGAGCCCTGGCCCCTTTTAGTTTAATTATTTAGAAACCAAAATCTGAGCGCTTTGGTTTTGGCCATTGCTGCAGAGCTGAGGTGTGTGTCTTGGTGTCCGTGTCTATATACACATGAACATGCCTCTGTGTCATATTTTAAAACTGTGGGCTCACAAATGTTCTAATACATGAATATTTTTCTAACCTCCCATTTTCATATTTATAAATTCCTTCTCAGACAAGAAACCTGATTTCCATTATTCATGATATACTTATTTGCTCAGTTACATGTTCCATGTAAGTAATATCCTAACTACTGCTTCCCCTTCTTCTGCCTTTGGTGACATTGCCTCTGTTGTCTCTGCGTGTCCTCCCTACCTTCTCAACTACTCTTCTTCCTTGGAAACCAACATGGGAGGAGGGCAAGGCAGGGAAGGGAAGGTGGACTGAAAATGATTTGCCTGTTTTTGCCCCCCTCTTTTTTCCCCCCCATAGGAGACAACTTGCTGCTATTGCCATTTTAAAGTAGGTTTGGGACCACCTCATTCTTAAAATTGTAGTTTTGGTTTTACTTGGATCACTAACTCCCTGTGGGGTATGAGCTTAATCACTGGATCAGTCTGAGCTTTATCATACATGAGTCATGGGAGAGGTGGTAATGACAGAGATAGAGTTTGCCCTTTTTTATTTTTTGAGAAAGGATCTTGCTGAGTTGCTTAGAGCCTCACTAGGTTGCTGAGGCTGGCTTTGAATATTCTGTCTTCCTTATACTCTAGAGCTGCCAGGTTTACAGGCCTGTGCCACTAGGCTCAGAGTGAGTTCATTTCTTAGGAATAATATTAGGAGTCATTTTTCCAAGTATTTGGGTGTCAGCCCTCACTTTGGTATGTCAGCAAAATATTGCCCTGACCCTACCTCTGCAGACTTCATTGGTGATTTTTTTTTTTCCTTCTCATCTTCACTGTTACTGGCTTCCTTAAGTAATCACGATACCCTGTTCCAGCCGTTCCCGGTGGAGCTCACCTGCAATCTTCGCTACTCAAGAGACTGAGGCAGGAGGATCTCAAGTTCGAGGCCAGCCTGAGCAATTTCCTAAGACCCTGGCTAAAAATAAAATTTAAAAAGGAGCTGGGGAGTGCAGGAGGGCCTGGGTTCAGTCCTCACTGCTCCAAAACACATTTGTTCATTGATATAAGCCCCAGTATGCCAGAGTTTGTATAACTTTTATTATTATTATTTTTATTGTTTTGCAGCATTAGGTATTGACTCCAGGGCTTCACATATGCCAGGCAACTGATCTACCACTTATTTTGAGACAGGGTTTTTGCTAAATTGCCCAGTGTGCCTTTGAACTTTTAGCATCCTCTCTTGTCTCAGCCTCCTGAGTCTCTTGGGATTATAGGTGTGTGCCACCTTGCATGGATATCCCTTAATTTAAAAAAATGATAAATGTGTTTTGTTATACTAATCAAAGGCATGTAAGGACTTGTTCTTAGTATGTCCCTTCTACCTTATTATGAAGTAATGCTTTTCCAGAGTTGGTTTAAAAAAAATTTTTTTTTACACAGATCAGTCCTTTTCAGCATAAGTTTGTTTTGTCATTCTAAAGAGAAGGTATATGAAAGGAACTTTGATTACAGCTTTGAATCTCAGGGTTGTGACATTTAATTTCCTTTATGTTGAATTTATTTGAAATTTGTTTTAAAATGATTTTGAGACAATTCCTTAAACTTTTCATTTTTAGAGAAAGCTTTTTGTTTGAGAGATAAAACTAGGCAGGTTAAAATGTTGACTGGAGAGGTTAATATTTAATAAATTAAAGGAATGATAATTAACATCAAGGCATAGAATCTAGTGACTTAGTTTTAATTTGATGAAGTTAATTTTGTCCAAGTTTATTTAGAAATATATTTATTAGTTTTATAAACAACATTGGAATTGAGTTGAGAAAAGCCAAAGACTTAAAGATAGAAGAGTGATGAGGAAGAACCTTATTTTCTTAACTGGAAGTAAAGGTAGTTGTCCAAGATTTTAGAAAAATATTTCCAGTGAACTGGAGATGGAGGAGCATGCCTATAATCACCAGGACTGAGGAGGCTGAGGCAGGAGGATCACAAGTTCAAGGGCAGCCTCAGCAATTTAGGGAGGCCCTTTCTCAAAAAATAAAAAGGACCAGGGATATAGCTCAGTGGTAGAGCACCCTTGGACTCAGTCCTCAGTATTTTCCCCCTAAATATGTGTGTGTGTGTGTGTGTGTGTGTGTGTGTGTGTGTGTAGAGAGAGATATGAAAAGAATATGGAATTTATATATATTTTTAAAAGGTAGGATCACATATTTGTCTTGATTTTCTTCTGTCCAAGCAATGTGTTGTGAAATAAGGATAAATCGTTAGTGCAGTGAAAACTAGATGTATTCCTAAATTTTTAATTAAAAAAATTACTATTTGAATAAAATAGGTATTAAGAAGAGAGATTAATTTCCTTTTAGCAGTTGTAGTGTCAGTATTGTCCTGGTAAAACAAGTAGGAAGCCCCTTTCCAAGAGTTGTTTCCATTTGTACCAGGGACTCTTTTTGCTGTAGAGTTATGCTAATTTATTGGTTAATGTCTTGACTTCTGCCACTTCAGCTTTGTTTTCTGCAACCTTCGCCTTCCCTTTTGATCAACTTGCCTTGCACCTTCTTGCTTTGTCTGATTTCTTTGTTTACTGCAGTTGCTTTAAGAAATGGTTAATGTTGTCATGAGCATTCTGTGTGATCACAGAACGTTGGGAGTTTTTTCTCTTCAAAATTGGCCAGTCCTTGCAGTAGTGCACGCTTGTAATCCCAGCTATTTGGGTGGCTGAAGCAGGAGGATAGCAAGTTCCAGGTCAACCTGGGTAACTTAGTAAGATCCTATCTAAAAATAAAAAGGTCTGGGGATGTAGTTTAGTAGTACAGTGTCCCTGGATTCAGTACTAGTATCAGGCAAAACAAAACAAATATGCTGATCTTTCAAAAGTTAGTTAAGGATTATCCTTTTTGTTAGAAGCTAATTTTACTTAAATGACTTCTTAATAGATTGCTGTAAAATAGCACATTTATATGTGTGTATAAATAATATGTACCTCACTTAAGTAATAATTCCAAAAAAATTTATCATTTAGGGCCTTACTGAAAATAGGTGTACTTTCTCAAGAGTTTTAAGTATCAAATTTTCATGTACAGAAATCTAGGCAATCACTATGAATTCAGAAAAATGGTCTTCAATAAAATAGTTTTGTTGGTTGAATTAAGCTTATCTTCAGTTTTCAAGTTTTCTAATCTTTTCTAATTAAAACCAGTAGCTTTTCATAATAAAAAGTAATCTGGGGCTGGGGATCTAGCTCAGTGGTAGAGCAATGCCATATATCCTATGCCGGAGACCGTGAGTTCCTGGGGAGGGTGGGAGGATCACAGTGGCCTGCTAGTCCAGGAACATGGATAAATAGAGTGCTTATCAGGTATGTGATAAATAATGTGTAAAATGAGGGCTGGGCTGCAGCTCAGTGGCAGAGCGCCTTCCTAGCATGTAAAGCACTGGATTCCATCCTTAGCACCACATAAAAATAAACAAATAAAATAAAGGCATTCTGTCCATCTACAACTACAAAAACAAATTTAAGAAAAAGTCAATATTTAAATGAATTTACCTTTAGAAATGAGGCTCTGGTACATGTTACAGATGTGGGTGGACCTTGATGGGCGTTATAATTGTTTCCTTTTTTGGGGAGGAGAGGGTGCAGGGCTGTTCGGGAAGTTGCTATGAGCATTTCTGTATGTAATTTAAAAAAAATTTTTTTTTAGTTGTCAATGGACCTTTATTTTATTTTTATTTATGTATATGTGGTGCTGAGGATCGAACCCAGTGCCTCACACATGCTAGGTAAGCGCTTGACCACTGAGCCACAATTCCAGCCCCTGTATGTAATTTTTATGTGGTCATGTTTTAAGTTCTTTTTGAGTATTTACCTAGGAGTGGAATTGCTGGGTTTTATGCATTAATTCTTTGTTTATTTATTTATTTTTTGGTGTGCTGGGGTGAATCTAGATCCTAGCACTTCAAGAACTTCACTGCTCAACTACATCTCCAACCTCTAACATTTTGAGGAACTGACATGTCTTTTCCAGAGTGACTTCATTGTATGAGGGTTCACGTGTCTCTTCCTCATCTCTTGGTATTGTCTTTTTTTTTTTTTTTAAAGCCATCTTAGTAGATATGAAGTGATATCTGTGTGTGTGTGTGTGTGTGTGTGTACACACCCACTGTACTGGGAATTGAACCTAGAGGTGCTCTAGCACTGAGCTGTATCCCCAGCCCTTTTTGTTTATTTTCAATTTTGAGACAAGGTCTCATTAAGTTGCCAGACCTGGCTTGGAACTTGTAGTCCTCCTTCCTCTGCCTCCCAAGTACTGGGATCACCTGGCTCACTGTGGTTTTGATTTTTATTTTCCCAATCACTAATTTCATGTAGCATCTTTCATGTGTTTATTGTTCATTTGTATGTCATTGGAGAAATGTCTATTTGTATTTGTTGCCCATTTGAAAAATTGGATTGTTTTCATTGTTGAGTTGTAAAATAATTCCTTATTATATTCATAATTTACAAATATTTTCTTCCATTCTGTGGGTTTATGTCTATGTGCAATACATGTCTTTGGATAGAATAGTCATTAACTGGTTTGTTACTGCTTTTCCTAACTATTTAAATTTATCTTAGAGGACTAGGGGTATAGTTCAGTGATAGAGCATAGCACCAGAAAAAGTAAGGAAAAAGAGATCTTAGTTGTAGATGAACCCAATAACTTTATTTATTTATTTAGTATTTTTTATGGAGTGCTGAGGATAGAACCCAGTGCCTCACACATGCAAGCTCTCTACTACTGAGCCACAACCCCAGCCCTAGGAAAAGAAATCTTTGACTTGCTAGATGATTGTTAAAACTTAAGTTTTACCTTTAGTTTTAATGTATTTTAATTGATAAGAGACAAGACATTGTAAATGTCACTATCTTTGATTTTGTTCAAATAATAGGAATCTTGTGATCTAAGTATATGATTCTGAGTTATAGCTGCCTTTAGTGTTTTGAAATGTGTATCAGCAATTTTAATAAAGTAACTGAAATAAAGTAATATCTGAAACTATTATGTTGATGACCAGTAATAGCTTTGATTAACTTTAAGAGATTGAGAATTGTACATGTAAAAATCATTAAAATAATTAGCTTTATATTTTACCATAATAATTTTTTCCTAAAAAATATTTATCTGTGATTATATAAAAACAATGTACCCAACTCTAATTTAAATGCTGTTAAAATACATTATTATTATTGGTACCTGGAATTGAACCCAGTGGGGCTTACCCACTGACTCCCATCCCCAGTCCTTTTTTATATTTTACTTAGAGTCAGGGTCTCAGTGAGTTGCTGAGACTGGCTTTGAACTTGTGATCCTCCTGCTTCAGTCTCCTGAGCCGCTGGGATTACAGTGTGCCCATCCTAACCATTATTTAAATTGGGTGTATGACCCACCATTTGACACAGCTATCCCTCTCTGGTTTATACCCAAAGGACTTAAAAACATACTACAGCGATGCAGGCACATCAGTGTTCTGCTTCTCTATTCACAATAGCTGGATTGTAGAACCAACCAAGATACCCTTCAATTGATGAACAGATGAAGAAACTGTGATATATGTATATACAATGAAATATTACTCAGCCATAAAGAAGAATAAAATTATGGCATTTGCTGGTAAATGGATGGAGTTGGAGAATATCATGCTAAGTGAAATAGGCCAAGCCCCAAAAAACCAAAGACTGAATGTTTAATAAGTGGATGACAATACATAATGGGGGATGGCGGGGGGAAGAATGAAGGAATTTTGGATGATGTAGAAGAAAATGGGGTGGGAGAGGGTGGGGGAAGGAAAGATGGTAGAATGAGACAGACAGTATTACCCTATGATTACATGAATGTTGCGAATCTACATTGTGTACAACCACAGAAATGAAAAGCTACAACCCATTCATGTACAGTGAATCAAAATGCAGTCTGTAAAAATAAAAATTTAAATTAAAAAAAATTGAATGTGTGGTGGCAATTGCCTGTAGTCCCAGTTATTTAGGAAGTTGGAGGCAGCCTGGGCAGCATGGGGAGGCCCTGTTTTAAAGAAAGAAAGAGAGAGGGGGGGGGGAGAGGGAGAGAGGGAGAGAGAGAGAAGAGAGAAGAGAGGAGAGAGAAAGAAAGAAAGGAAAGAAAGAAAGAAAATACATTAAAAAAAGATTTTTTTTTCTTGGAAGTCGTCCTTTTTGCATACTTGAAGTAATCCCAGTCACTGAAGTAGGAAGTAAAGATGTGGGGCTGGTGGTGTTGCTCAATGATAGAGTGCTTGCTTAACAGGAGAAGGCCCTCCCTGGTTTCCAGCAGTGCATGCATAAATAAACAAACAAACAAATAAATGTCTGACACAGGGGGAAACCAGTGTTTTGGTCTAAATATAACACCAAGTGGTTGATTTACAAATTAGTAACTCAAAAAATGTTTTGCTATAAAAAGGGAATACAAGTGTTGATGTTCCTGCATTATTCCAGATAGATTGGTTACAGTGGGTACATCCATGACCTGAGTTCAAAGAGAAATAGTGCCATGGGGTGGCCCACACGTTGTAATCCCAGCTACTGGGGAGGCTGAGGCAGGCAGGTGATAAGTTTCAGACCAGCCTGGGCAGTTTTTTTTTTTTTTTTTTTTTTGGTACTGGGATTTGAACCCAATTGAGCAACATCCCCAACCTTTTAAAAATTTAATTTAATGTAATTTAGAGATAGGGTCTCACTGGTTACTCAGGCCTCACTAAGTTGCTAAGGCTGGATTTGAGCTCAGTATCCTTCTGCCTCGGCCTCCTAAACTGCCTGGGCAAGCACAAGGCCCTGGGTTCAATCACCAGAAACAAAAACAAAAAACCAAACAACAAAACACACACACAGCAGGCTGGGGAGATAGTTCAGTTGGTAGCGTGCTTGCCTCGTAAGCACAAGGCCCTGGGTTTGATCCCCAGCACTGCAAAACACACACACACACACACACACACACACACACTCTATAATCCCAGCAATTTAGCGAGGGCCTGAGTAACTCAGTGAGCACTCTACCAACTGAGCTGTATCCCTAGCCCCGGCCTGGGCAATTTTAATGAGACACTGTCTTAAAATAAAATGTAAAAGGAACTAGGGATGTAGTCCTAGGTTTAGTCACCAGTACCAAAATGAATGAATGAATGAATGAGAGGAGTGATTTTTAATTGTTTTTTTTTTCCAGGTTGAATCCAGGCCTCCTTCATGGTATCCCTGCTGAGCCATATGCCCAGCCCTTTTTAAAAATTCTATTTTGAGACAGGGGCTTGCTGAACTGCCCAGGTTGGCAGTTCTCCTGCCTCAGCCTCCAGAGTAGCTGGGATTGCAGGTATGCATCGTCACTCCTCTGGATCCTTTGACTCTCTCCCGCCCCCAGAGGTGCTAGGAATGGAACCGAGGGCCTTGCATGGGCAAGCACCCTACCACGGAACTACACCCCAGCTCCCATCATTTGCTTTCAAATGACGAATAATTTGATGATCATGGGATATAGAAGGATAGAAAATATAGTACACAAATAAATTGGTATTTTGATAATTTTTTTTTTCTTTTTTAGTATGGAGGATTAAACCCAGGGTGCTCTACTACTGAGCTACATCCCCAGCCCATGATAAAGTATGTACTCTTTGGAAAGTGATTTCAGATAAAGGATAAAAGATTATTCTTTATCTGAAATGCTTGAAATGAGAAGTATTTCAGATTTCATAGTTATATAGTTTATAATATTTACATAGACTTTACCTTTTAAACAGTTCTAATCCAAAATTCCAAAATGGTCAGAAATCTAAAATTTTGAGTGCTGAGGTGACATTCAACCTGAATTGGATTTAGGTGGGTGGGTGGCTAGGTTAATTGCATGCATCTTCAAAGGAACATTTACTCCGCTCATCACAATTCTATTATTCTTCCTTGCATAGCAGAATTTTGAAACATTGAGAACCTCGGAAGAAGGAATCTTTTTCCCTGGAAATAGAGCAGTAATGTTAGCTATGATGAAGAACTCAGATCTGATCCCACACCTCCACATCCATGCTGGAACTGAACCCAGGGTCTTGTGCATGCTAGGCAAGGGCTCTACCATTGAGCTATATTCCCCAGTCCCTGAGATGTGATCTTTTAACTCTAGGAATTAACTGGGAAATAGGAATTCAATGTAGAAGTTGGAATGTGTTGTTTTCTCAGTGGGGTGTAGTTTTGTTGTGGTGTTTCAAGAATGACTCAGGGAGGATTGTTCTCTGAAGTAGGAGGAGTTGTGTGCAAATGAAGTATGTGGCAGTTCATTGCTGTTGCTTATTAGTAGGTCAGACGCAAAAGTGGGAATTAAAATTACTCTTGTATTCCCGTTGATAATTCTGTGCGTGAAAGTCGAATGCAATCCCTTCTGGAAAGAAGGGGTATTGAGAAAATTTGTTGGACTTCAGTATACTAATGATCTTTGTGAAAGTGATCATGTTTTGAAATTAATGGAGTGACTTTCTTGTGGAGTTGTTGGAAACAGTTTTGAACCAGGAAGAGGTCTTTTTCACTGTCAGAAAACTGAAAATTGTAAATAAGTTCTGTGAGGCTAAGTGATCTTTGTTTTGCTCCCCACATGTTAAATGCCTAGAACATATTTTTTTTTTTTTTTTTTTTTTTTTTGCTGAAGTGGTGGCGGCGGTGGTGGTAATAGGGATTGAACTGCTGAGTTATGTTTCTAGTTCTTTAAAATCTTTTTTTTAATTTTTATTATTTTGAGACAGAGTCTTGCTAAGTTGCTGAGGCTGACCTTGAATGTGGCCATCCTACCTCATTATTTCACGTCACTGGAATTAGAGAAATGTGCCACTGTGCCTGGTTCCCTTGAAAATTTATGAGTACAGCTGGTCCTCCTTAACCAATAATGCACAGATTAAAAATATTTGGAAAAAAATACATCATTGTGCATGCACACAGACTCTATGCCTTGTCATTATTCCCTAAGCAATATAATGTAACAACTTATTTGGGGGAATTGAGGTTGGGGGGTGTGGTGGTGCTGGTGCTGGGGTTCCAACCCAGGACCTCATGCATGCTAAGCATGTTCTCTACCACTGAACTACAGCCCAGTCTCCCAGTATAACAACTGTTTACAAAGCAGTAGCATTGAATTAGGCATTTAAAAGTAATTTTTAGAGGTGGTTTAAAGTGTATGGGAACATTTATCTTTTCAGGAAGTTGAGGAAGGTGGATTGCTTGGGCCCAGGAATTATGGGCCAGTTCGAGCAACATAGGGGAAACCCTATCTCTTAAAAACAAAAAACAAAAAAACAAAAAAACAAAAAAAAATCCAAAGTATATGGGAAGATATATGTATGGTATATTCAAATATGTTACCATTTTATAGAAAAGACTTGAGCTGCTATAAATTTGATATCTGCCTGGTGGTTGGGCAGAGAGAGGGTTTGGTTCTAGAACCAATCCCCTGTGGATACCAAGAGATGTCTGCATAGAACAACTTGAAGGGTGTTTGTGGTGTGTGGTGTTTATTGTTAGGTATTAGGGACTGAACCCAGGGCCTCGTGAATGCTAAGCAAGCAACTGTCACTGTCTCCCCCTGACCCTAGCCTGATAGAGTGTTTTGATCAGTTTAATATATTGATGGTGAATGTTTTTGTGCAATTATAAATTAATTTTAGGCTAAATTTATTTGTTCCCTCACAGTGTTGGGGATTGAACATGCTTGAACAGATAATTCAACAGAGATGGTTGAACAGATGATTGAACAGAGCCTTGTACATGCTAGGCAAGCACACTACCACTGAGCTATACCTGTAACTCCTTAATTTAGGTTTTCTTTTTTTCTCCTTCTCTCTTCTCCCTAGGACTTGAAAAACTAGGGTGTAAGCTACATCCCCTGCCTTTTTAGTTGTTGTTTTGAGGCAGTGTTTTGCTAAGTTGCTCAGGCTGCCTTGGAATTTCCATCCTTCTGCCTTAGCCTTTTGAGTCACTGGAATTACAGATGTGCACCACTGCCCCCAGTTCTTGCTCATTTTTAGCTAACAAATGTCAGTAAGGGCTGGAGGTGTTGTTCAGTGGGTAGAGCACTTGCCTAGCATTCCTGAAACCCACCCTGGGTTCTATACCCAGTACCACACACTACACAAAAGGTAAATGTTTCATCTTGAACAGCTGAGAAATATTCGAATACTAAAAAAACTGTTATTTAGAAAGAGTAGTCAAAAGCAGGCATCACATTTAATGGCTGCATTTTCTTGGATATAAAATTTTAAGTAGATTTTTTGTTTAATTAAAATTTGGGAGTCTCCAGTCTTTATAGATTTGTAATATCTAATCAAGTTCTTTTTCCAGAGTGTGTTCTCTTTATGTAAAATGATAATGACTGAGCCCACCATTGTGGAGAAGGTGTGTTTTGGTTTTGTTTCATGCATATATCTATGCATCAGTACTTTGTTCCTCTTACCATTGCATTTAGTTCTTTATTACTTAGTGTTTAAGCCTAATTATTTGTTTTCTTATATTTGGCTGACTTGTTTTGATGGGGAATTGGTTGCTTCTTTCATTTTTCTTTTTTGTATTTTAAGATAAGAGAAAAGTCTGAATTTGGATGTGGTGATAAGGTTACTGTTTGTGGGTGGGGTAAGATATACATATTATTAAATGTATCATTTTGACCACTTTTAAATTTAATTTTATTTTTAATTGGTGCATTATAATTATAGATTATGATGGAATTCATTGTGATTTGTATATGCACATGACATAATTTGATTGACAGTCTCATTACCTGGTTACCCGCCCCCCTTAACCATTTTTAAGTGTATCATTCAGTGGCATTAAACACCGTCACAATGTTGTATAACTTATCATCACTATTTCGAGAACTTTTTCATCATCTCATACAGAAACTATAGTCCTTGAGTTATAACTCCTTGTTCTGGTCTTTTTCCATCTTCCGGTAACCTTTCCTCTATTTTCTATGAAGTTGTTGTTCTAGATAATTGTACATGCATGGAATCATACTCTGTATATGATTTTTTTTCACTTAGCATTAATGTTTTCAAGCTTATACATGTAATATGTAGCTTGAATAGAACTGCTTTCCTTTTTAGGGTTTAATGTAATGTTCAATTACATTTACATACCAGATTTTGTTTCTCTATTCACCCATTGATGGATATTGGGTTTTCACATTCTGGCTCTTAGGAATAGTGGCTGCAGTGAACATTGGTGGACACATCTGTTTGAGTCTTAGTTGAAATTGAAAAAAAATTTTTTTGTACTGGGGATTGAACCCAGGGGCTCTTAACCACTGAGCCACATCCCCAGCCCTTTTTATATTTTATTTAGAGATAGGGTCTTGCTAAGTTGCTTAGGGCCTTACTAAATTGCCGAAGCTGGGCTTTGAACTTGCTGTCCTCCTGCCCCAACCTCCTTGGTCCTTGGGGTTACAGGCGGGTGCGACCACAACTGGCTAATAGTGCTATATTTAAAGGTACTTGTGTCTGCCTTTCTAAATGCAGGATTATAGGTTACATAAAAATATAATTATTAACTTACAATGAAATTTACAGACTTTTCATAAATTTTTTTGGTGATTTCAAATTTTATTTCTCAAATGTACTTCAAAATATAAAAGATGTCCTAACATTTTTTTTGTTCACATTTTTTTGGAATAAAAGTGAGAATGTATAATCTAAGGAAAGGTTTTCCAGGATTTATTAATTTATATGAAAAATAATTTTAATTATACCTAAATTACAAATTTTAAGTTTTAACATCTTGGAATAAGAAAATTAAATAGCAAAAATCCTATTAAAAAGTTACACCATCACAAAGTGAGTGTTTATTGCCTTTAAGGATATTTTTAAGCATCTCATCTTTTCATAAGATCATTGTCATTTAATTAAATAAAAACTGTGAAATAGTTATGCATAGTTTTTACTTTAGTTATGCATAGTTTTTATTTTAATAGAAGTCTTTTAAGATTTTTTTCCTCTATGGTCCTGGGATTTTAAACAAGGGTGTTTAGTATGCTAGGCAAGCACTCTACCATTGAGCTACACCCCAGCTGGAGAGTTTTAAATCACTTTGATTCTTTTTTTAAATTTATTTCTACTTTTTGGTGCTGGGGATTTAGCCCAGGGGTGGTCTATGACTGGCTACATCCCCAACTCTATTTTTGATTTTGAGGCAGTATTGCTAAGTTGCGCAGACTGTCTTGAACTTGTGACCCTCCTGCCTCAGCCTCCTGAGTCACTTGGATTACAGGTGTGCACCACTGTGCCCAGTGGATTCTAACTTGTTTTATTTTGTTTTTGTGGTGCTGGGAATTGAACCCAGGGCCTTGTGCATGCTTGCATGCACTCTACCAACTGAGCTATATCATCAACCCTGGATTCTAACTTTTTAGAGTATGAAAGTATCCAAAAACTTCTGAGATACTCATTTTTGCTAAGTGAATATGGGTTGAAGGTAGTTTAGGGAATATTATATTTAAGAAACAAGAGTAATATGGGGTGCAAATACCTATTTCAGTGAGAAAAGTATAAGTGTAAATGAAAGCTATTTTAAAAGTTCCATCCACATTCATACTTAATGTAAATTGTTTAAAAGTAAGAAACAACATTTTAAAAACTCATCTTGGAAAATTATTGATGTGCAACAATAACATTAACTTTTATTTTTTCTAGATATGGCCGCGTGGAAAGTGTCAAAATTCTCCCTAAGAGGGGATCTGAAGGAGGAGTGGCTGCCTTTGTGGATTTTGTGGACATCAAAAGTGCACAGAAAGCTCACAACTCTGTCAACAAAATGGGAGATAGAGACCTACGCACGGATTATAATGAACCAGGCACCATTCCGAGTGCTGCTCGGGGTTTGGATGATACAGTTTCCATAGCATCTCGTAGTAGAGAGGTTTCTGGGTTCAGAGGAGGTGGTGGAGGGCCTGCTTATGGCCCCCCACCATCACTTCATGCACGAGAAGGACGTTATGAGCGGAGACTTGATGGGTAAGTTCCAAGGTTTCTGTAGGCAGGTATTTGTATTTGATGTGGTGAGAAACAGAAACTCATATTTAGGGGCCCCAGATGGATTTAAAGTTTTGGGCATTCTCAATGTTTCCTATTTTGGGTTGGAAACGGAAGTGATTTCTATCCCAGTGGCTGGTTTCTTATGGAATCATAGAGGATATTTCCTGCAGTGGATTGGATACCTACTTCCTGAGATACAAAGTGGCGGAAGATCCTGTGGCAGCATCATTTTTGGAGTTACCTGTCTTCTAGAATTAATTATTCCTTCTTTTGGATAATATTAAGTCCTTCCTTGGATATATCCTTCTACCTGATGGAGTTATTTGGCTACGGGTTTTATGGTCATGCTATTTGGAATATTTCTGGAATATTAAAGCCTACAGATTCTTTTAGAAGTTGATATCTGCTTCTTGGTTTTCGCTACGTAAAGTGTACAAATTGGATTGTCGTAAGAGATCTAGCAGACCATAGTGATTCAACCATTTGGATGCTACAAACAATACTTTGACATGGAAATGTGTATTTGGATGAGGAAGAGTGAAGGCAAAGCTTGCTTTTTCCATTTTGGATCTACACAATTTCTGTGTTGGAATTATACTCCTTGATGGAATGGGGGAAAATTGAGGACATTCATAAATCCTGGAATATAGCCATTCTTTTCTAATTACTGGAATGTATGGGATGTCATGGTCACAAGATCCGTTAGCCAAGGGGAAGAGGATTACTCTTATTTCTTAAGCAAGTTGCTGTCCAATTAAAGGTACTTTAGCTTTGAACACATGGTGACGATCAGTTGTGGATACAGCAATCAAAATTGACTGGGCCGGATGACTACAAAAGTGAACAATTGGCGAGCAACTGTGTCTTCCTCATTCGTTGGAATTGTAGAGGATCTTTCTCTTCTGCCAGCTGCCTGATTCATACTTAGGGCCGGAGATTTTTATGAATGTGGATCAATTTATAATTGTCTACTATCTCAAGAAAGAAGTCTGGGGGTTTGAGAGTTACAGTTTATCTGGGACTTCTTGGCTTCCTGTGGAATTATTTTGTCTGGTCACTAAGATTTTTTTTTTCTTGTGGTTCATCTAAATATCATTTGACACCCTTGCCCATTAAGAAGGTGGATTACCCCCATAAGAGGGGCCAAAATTGGGGAAGTTATATTCACAATTCTCTCCCTAGATTTAATTGGGATTATAGGTCGTGTTTCCACAGTTGGAAAAGGTTGGTATGTCCTGACCTGTGTATATTAGCCCCTCTCCTAACCCAAGTCCAACTCTCTCTTTTTTCCCCACTAACTCTAGAAGTATTTAGTACTAATAGATGAATCAAAAAAATAGCCATTAGATTTCAGTTCTGCTAGTTCTTGTGCCTGCCTTCTGTACCTTCCTAATGGATAAGAACTTTGCATATTTATAAAACATCAGCTGTAGCAGTAATTCTTCTAGAACTTTTGCCTATTGCTTGTTATATCATTAATAATGGCTTTCACTGATTAACATTTGATAGGTTGCTACATGAACTATTTATGAAATTTTCTCTTAAGTCTCACAGGAACCCTTGTTAGACTTTGAAATATTTAAATTCAGAATTGTAGCAAATAAAAAAGGAGACACTCACTTAATACATGTAAGAAGGAAAATTTTTTTTTTTTTTTTTTGTGCCATACTAGTTGCTTTCCATAATAGCTGCAAAAATTACTTAGGAGCCGGGTGTGGTGGTGCACACCTGTAATCCCAGCAACTTGGGAGGCTAAGGCAGGAGGATCCCAAGTGCGAGACCCTGTCTTAAAATGAAAAGTAAAAAGTGTTGGGGATGTACCTTGGTGGTAAAGCACCCCTTGATCCAATCCCCAGTACAAAAAAAAAAAAAAAAAAAAAAATCTAGGAAAATGGGGTCACTACTAACTGAAATAGTGGGTGAAAATGAGTATTAGTGGAGAGATTTTGGAATCTAGGAAACATGCTGGGAAAATAGTATTAGTTGCTACACAATTTTGCCATGTAAATTTGTAAATTTCATTTGAGAGATTAAAAATCTTTCTTTCATGATTCCTTAATCTCCTTTGTTAGAGGATGGATCTAAAGATAAGACATTGAAGAGAAATTCAAGTGAATTGGTCTTTGAATTCTTAAGAGTTCTAATTTCCTACAAAAGTAGAGAATTTATGATTTCTTATAGAATTAATTTTGCATGCATATAATTGTACATGCAACAATTTTTGTATTCCTAGGTTGATGAATATTCACATTGTACTAAAAAAAATTGTTGAAGGGACTGGGGAAGTGGCTCAGTGGTAGAGCCCTTGCCTAGCACATGCAAGGCCCTGGCTTTAATCCCCAGCACCAAAACAACAAAACAAACGTTTAAACCCTTGTTCATAGCAACCTTAAAGTATTATAGTTCCCAGCGTTGCTTAATTTTATCAGTGGCAACCTGAATATTGTCAAAGCTAAGAGAATGCATTTCCTCCAGTCTTCAAGTATATATATGTATATAACAAATGAAATAATGGAATGATTATTTTAAAAATTATGTGCAATTTGATAGCACCTGGAGATAACTTATTTGTTGTTAAGTTTACATAGAATAGCATGTGGTGATTCAGTATGTTGATATCTTAAGTATTCTTAAGGTTCTATTTTTATTATTAAATGTAATTGTTTGGGCAATTTATATAGTCTAGTGATGTTTTTATAATCACCCAAACAGTCAAAACTTAATGAGAAGCCAGGTGTGATGTTGCATGTCTATAATAACCTGCTATTCGGAGACTGAGGCAAGAGGATTACAAATTCAAGGACAGCCTGAGCAACTTAGTGAGACTGTCTCAAAATAAAAAAATAATAATAATGATAAAATGGACTGGGGATGTAGCTTGGTAGTAAAGCTTTTCTGGGTTCAAGTCCCCAGTACCACTAAAAAAATAAAGTTAATGAAAGCTCTGTGGATGTAGCTCAGAGTTAGAGCACTTGCATAGCATATGTGAGACCCTTCATCATTTGATCCCCAGCACTGCAAAAAAAAAAAAAAAAAAAGTTAATGAGGAGTTGCTCTTACAAATTTTTTTGTGGACTTGTTTGAAAGTCCTTCCTACTGCAGAATACACACTGCAGCAGGGCTTTCATATCTGTGTTTATTGTACAAATGTGACCTAAATTAAAATGTCAAGTAATGAAAAAATATAATTTAATCAGATGGAAGTGTAAAAATCTTTCATATTGAAATGACAGTCTCTTTGTTCCAGTAAACTTAAAATTGAAAAGGAGATGATATATGAATATTTCGGCACACAACTCAGAAAATTATAAAACAAAATGAGCAACTCACCTGTGGAACACTAGTCAAGAAAAAAAACAATATTACAGTTAAAGCAATGGATTGCTGAGCTGTCAAAATAAGTTTTGGGATCAAATAAAATGTTAAGCTTGTTAGTGTTTGCTTACTAAGTAGGTTGATGCTGTGTAGAAAATGATCAGTTGCAAAGAGAAAGACAATTCTGAAATGAATGTTTGCATGATTTGCTTTTAGTTTTGTTTGCTCCTTTCTGATTAAATATTTTTCCCCCCTCCTAAATGCAGGGCTTCAGATAACAGGGAGCGTGCTTATGAACATAGTGCCTATGGACACCATGAACGGGGGACAGGAGCATTTGATCGGACAAGACATTATGATCAGGATTACTATAGAGATCCTCGAGAGCGGACTTTACAACATGGGCTCTATTATACTTCTCGGAGTCGAAGTCCAAACCGTTTTGATGCTCATGACCCCCGATACGAACCTAGGGCTCGGGAGCAGTTTACACTGCCCAGTGTGGTACACAGGGATATCTACAGGGATGATATTCCCCGGGAGGTACGAGGCAGAAGGCCAGAGCGGAATTACCAGCACAGCAGGAGTCGCTCTCCACATTCGTCCCAGTCTAGGAATCAGTCTCCTCAGAGACTGGCTAGCCAAGCGTCTAGACCCACCAGGTCCCCTAGCGGCAGCGGCTCTAGGAGCAGATCCTCCAGTAGTGATTCAATCAGCAGCAGCAGTAGTACCAGCAGTGACAGGTAGGTTAACAAGCCTTTTATTATAACAGACTAGCCGTTAAATAAATTCTCAAATGATCAATGGTGATGGTTTTTAGCATAGTAATTTTTTCTAAAAAAGTAATCTTGGACTATATATGTGATGAATAAGGAAACTTTGATTAACATGGGCTATTAAATTAACCAGAATCTAGGCTGTGATTACCAAATGCTCTTTCATTTTCTGTGTGCTCAGTTTTAAAATAAAATTTCCTAAAAAGGAAGAGAAATGGTAATGTAAGCTGTGTGAGGCAAATCTTTGACACTGAAAATGGAGTATCTCTTTAAAGTTTTAATTCTCTTAAGCGTATAGTAACAATTTATTTCTGTTGTTTTGGTTGAAGATTTGTAAAATGTGTTGGTTAAATATGTGTTAGTGAAATAATATTGTTGACACATTATCAATGACTTAAATTTATGAACACATTTTAACTAATTTTGACATCAAGGTGGTAGGCAAATTTATAAACTTATAGAGAAGCTTTTTAAAATTGTATATGGTGACTTTATTGGTCTCTAAAGCTGAGTTAATTCATTTCATTAGTTGGGAATTTCTTTTACAAAGGAGTTTTATTCTCAAGATGAAAAATGAAGGTAATCTTAACAGGGAGACTTAGCTTAGAAGTTAGATAGATCATGGGTTTTGAAATCAGGCCTAGGTAGATGGTATAGTTTACTTGTAATTTTGGAGTAATTTGTGCTCTCTGAGCTTTTTTTCCCCTCATCTTTTATGAGAACCTTAATTTATAGAGTTATTGCAAAGATTAAAATGGAAATTGCTTCTGAAGTGCTTACCTTGGCACCTAGTACATGTTAAGTAAATACTGCCCTTAGTGAGTACTGGCTGTTCTTACCACTGCATGTGCTGCTAGTCTTTGGGCATTACCCTGGGTTCCTTTACTGTTATTCATTCTGTTAATTACAGATGTCCTAGTTTTACATTTAGGTGGTATATATTTTAAATTTACCAGGGTACAACTTCTTTGACCTGGTTAAAAACCCAGATTATTTTTCTTTTCATATTGCCTGTTTCTATTTAATTTAAGAAAAGGAAATAATCATGTAATTGAATGACTCACTTTAGGCTTCATAAATTTTTTAATTCAAAATAATAAGTGGAAATAATTTTTAAATCTCTGGCTAGATAGGTATAATTCAGACATTCAGGGAAAGTGTTGCATATTAAAATGAAATAAATACTGAGTTTAGGAGATCAGGTAAACTAGCTTCTGGCTCCAGCCTTGCAACTTTGTGACATGAATGAAAACCCTTAAATTGTATTTCATTTGTTATATTTTCTAGATAAATGATTGATGAAATTCATTTCAGTTCTATAAAATGGTTATAAAACCTGATTGTTTTACTTTCTTTTGCATAGAATTATCTAAAATACTCAAGTTTTAGTCATTTCCCAAACTCGTCTCATTAAAAGAACATCTCGGGCTGGGGATATAGCTCAGTTGGTAGAGTGCTTGCCTTGCAAGCACAGGGCCCTGGGTTCAATCCCTAGCACCACAAAAAAAAAAAAAAAATTTTTTTTTCTGTATCAAGTTACAGTAGCTGGATTGTGATCTATTTACACCAAAGGATGCAACACCCTTGGATGTTTAGAAGGCCACATCTGAACCAGCTAGCAAGTTTAATTTGCCTTGTATAGTGTTGTTAAGTTATTGCCAGTGTTTAAAAACTTGGAATTGTACCCAAAAGCCCAAATTTGGGCTGTGTGTTCCTTCTCTCTGATTTGCATTACTGATCATATCTGAAAAGGAGGTGAAGAAACTGGAATTGCTAATTGAGAACAGCTTTTTCCTGTGGACTTGGGGAAGAACCACTAATAGATTCTTGCTCTATTCCCCCTTTCCTATGTCTGTGTAGATTTTTCCTTCTGTTAAAACATTATTTTTTCCCCTTTGGAGAAGTTGTAGTACATTTATTTAGGTTATTGGTTTCCTTTCACATGTAGCCATTTTCTAGAACTGCATTTTCTTTCCTTTTTTGTGTGTGTTGGCGCACTGTTTTAATAATAGTGGGATTTGTTATTACGTATGTACATGCACACAGTATAATACTAGAACTAACATATTTTGACCTTATATGAATAGTTTTTAGTACCTGAACCTTACTCATGAGCTTACTGATTTCTTTCTGGTTTCACCAGTGTGACATTCATTAATGTAATGATAGCGTTTGTACCTATATACAGAACAGTGAGAGAACAGAAAGAGTTATTCAGACTACTGTGGAGATCTGAGAGTGTTTGGTTGAGATATGAAGGCTATGTAGCACTTAAACAAGAAGAGAAGCTTAGGCTAGAGAAGGAATGTTGTAGGCAGAAGGAACAACAAAGTAGGTAGAAGAGTGTTTTGGAATTAGACGATTTGGCATAGTGTAATCGTGCTCATATTTTGGGTTCTTACTCTGTGTGCAGAGATGAGCTCTTAAAGGATTTTAGAAGGGAGATAGCTTGTTAAGATTTGTGCAACTGGTGAGTTAGAATAGAAAGATTATAGCTAGGATGCTATTTTTTTGGTAAAGGAGAACTTAGATTGTGAGAGTGCCTAATTTGGGACAGGTTAAGAGACATTGCATAAAGAGTCAGATTGTACTCATTTACAAAATCAGAATAGACTTTTTGGTGATTGAATGATGGACTTTCAGTGCTGTCTTGTAGGAACAGGATCAGGTGGCCCTTGAATATACCACAGAAACCAGCACATTGCCTTTTTTAGAGCACTTGTTCAAAAACAGTCCAAATACTGAAGTACAGTTCATAGTTACTGTGAAGGAAACAGCAGGCTTCATGTAGACAGGTGAAAAATTTGGTCACTAAGTTGTGACTGAAGCAAGCACACAGAACAAGTTCTCTGGTGTGTTCAGAGCATATCCATTATCCCTGGGTTTAGCCTCCCTTTCATCAGATGCCCTCTTTTTCTCTATAATTATACCGAGTATAAAGTGTAATATTTTGAAATGTTATGTAAATTCAAAATGTTTAATTTCTTCTTGGGAGAAATAACCTTTTTTTTGTAATCTTTAAAACTTTACATTTGTGGAAACTACATTCCTAAAAGTTCTTTAAAGATGTTTAAAAATATCATTTGCATAGTGGACAAAATACAGCTTAGTTTATTAAGTTTTCTGTCTCCAGGACTGACTGGGAAATTAACCGTCCTCCATTTTTAATTGTTACAGCTTTGGTGAGCAGATTGCTAGCAGTGCATTTCAAATGAGTAAACATGGGATTAGAGGCAGTCTAGTTATGAAGTCCTATAAATGACACACCTACTGTTTCTGCACAACTATTAATAGCATTTTAACTGGTGAGAACTGGGGCTTCGTGTTGTAAACTTTCCCATGTGCTGCCTTGTGCTGCTGTAGGTCCCTTCCTTGATTCACTTTTCCTTTCAACAGAATACTTTAAATGCATTAAATTCCACAAAAGCATTTATTTTAAAATTTCTTGATTGGAGTTAAATGTACTTTTATAGTTCCCTGTCATTGGATTTTTTTTTTTTTTTTTGGTCATTCTGTCAGGTTGTAAGAGTTTTCTCTAATACAGGCTACAGGAATTGAAGTATTTGTTTGAGATTGAATGACTTCATAAACTTGTTTGTTTTGGTACTGGGGATCTAATCCAGGAACACCTTACCACTGAGCTACCTCCCCAACCTTTTTTTTTTTTTTTTAAATAAATTAGAAAAAATTGTTTTGTAGTTGTAGGTGGACAGAATACCTTTATTTTGTTTATTTTTATGTGGTACTAAGGATGGAACCCAGTGCCTCACATATGCTAGGCAAAGTGCTCTGCCACTGAGCTGCAACCCCAGTCTTAAATTTTCAATTTTGAGATAGGTTCTCACCAAGTTACTTAGTGTCTTGCTAAGTGACTGAAGCTGGCCTCAAACTTGTGATCCTCCTGTCTTAGCTTCTTGAGTCACTAGAACTACAGGCATTTGCCACCAAGCCCAGCTTATAAACTTTCTTAATATCTTAAAGTAATTTTGACTGAGCTTTGTTTTCGAGTTGTTTGTTCTGACTACAACCAAAGATGATTGGGTTGGCTAGGATTGGGGGGTGGTTCCTGGATTTGTGTAAGGAAAATATTATATCTTTTCTTTAACCCATAAATAAAATTAAGCATGGCCTTCCATTTTGAAATTAGGCAGCCAAAATACTGTAATATTAAGTCACAGTAACGTCACTGTATGAGCTACTTGGTTACCAATATAAATTCACAGATACTGTAATGTTTAATGTTATATTTGTGGATATCTCAAATTTGGACTTACATTCACCATAACTTTGAAATTAAAAGTTATTAAACTCAATGTTAGGTCTTGTTACTTAATGTTAAAGCATGTCATTTTTTTCAATACTCTTCCTTTTAATTTCTATTTATTTATTTCTGCATTTAGTATTCATTCACTCCTTGTTATTTTGTGGTGCTGGGAGTTCAATAACCCAGGGTCTCATGCATGCTAGGCAGTAACTTTACTACTGATCTACCTTCCCAGCTCACTATGCATGTTAAAACATTATTCTGAAACATGGTCCATGTTGCCAGGTTTTCATCAGATTGCCCAAAACAGTACTTTGTAGCTGCAGTTAATTCCTGATTCTATATCTTATAAAGGTTTCTTGCATGAATGGTGGAAAATGGATGAAAGGGTAATAGAAAGCAGTTGAGGTTTGGACAGTTCACCCCATTTCTTGTCCTCCTCAACAGGTTACTTCTCTAAATCTCTTTGTTGGCTAAAGTTAACTTGAGTTCACCTTCAGTCATACATTTAATAAATCATGCTTTTTTTGGTGCACTAAATTTATGGATTTAAGATTCTCAGTGGCAGGTTCTATGGAGCCCCAAAATAGAGCCAGTTTGACTAATCCACAACAGAAATTCTACATGTGTAATTAAGAATTAACATCTGATGGAAGGTATGTCAACCAACTATAGACTTTGTTCTAATCAAAATAAACATTTAAGATGGAAATTCTTGGGGCTGGAGTTCAATACTCAGCACCACATATAAATAAATTAAAAAAAAAAGATCCACTGATAACTTCAAAAAAAATTTTTAAAGATGGAAATTCTTAAATCTAGTAATAAGAGAACTACGTACAAATAACTGTAGTAGGTGACATAGTCTGTTTTGGTTTTCACTAAACCACTTGGCCTTAATCATGCTCAGATACCTCTTTGAAGAAATTGGAGTAAGCTGTCTTAAATACATTTTTAAAAATTATAAGGGCTGGGGAGATAGCTCAGTTGGTAGAGTGCTTGCCTTGTAAGCACAAGGCCATGGGTTCGATCGCCAGCACCAAAAAAAAAAAAAAATTATAATGAAATGTTTAATAAATGTATTCAAAGTAGAGCACAGTGGTGTGTACCTATAGTACCAGCTGCTCTAGAGGCAGAGATGGGAGGATTACCTGAGTCCAAGCGTTCTAGACCAACCTGGACAACATAGTAAGACCCCATTTCCAAGAAAAATAATTGATCAACTTCCCTCAATTTTCTTTTTATTATTGTTAAATCATTAAATTTTTTTTGTTTTGTTTTGATTTTTGGTGGTGCTGGGGATTGAACCTACAGGCTAGGCAAATGCTCTACCCTCCCAACCCCTATCTTTTGAATGTCACAGACTGCAACATAAAAGGGAAGCCAAGTGTGGTGGTGCACACCTGTAATTCCAGTGCCTTGGGAGGCTGAGACAGGAGGAGTGCAAGTTCAAAGCCAGCCTCAGCAACTTAGTAAGGCCCTAAGCAACTCCGTGAGACCCTGTCTCTAAATAAAATACAAAAAAAGGGCTGGGAATGTGGTTACCCGCCCCTGGGTTCAATCCCCAGTACCCAAAAACAAAAAAACAAAAACCAAAAAACCAGACACAGTTTTTTACAGAATTTTCAGCAGTCAGAGTTTTCAGTTCCTGTACTGTATTAAAGTGGAATGTTTTATGCCTCTCTCTTCTGTAAGCTTTGTAGTAGAACAACACCCCCGACCCCCGACAAGGGATTGAACCCAGTGGGGTGCTGTACCACTGAACTACATTCCCAGCCCTTTTTATTTTTTGAGACAGGGCCTTGCTAAATTGCTCAGGCAGTCCTCAAACTTGCCACCCTCTTATCTCAGCCTCTGGAGTCACTGAGATTACAGGAATGTGCCCCTGGCCAGAATAATCTACTTTTTATTGAATAGGAAATAAAAAAAATACATATATTTTTATTGCTGGTGATACTCTTTTTTACATAATTGTAAAAAAATTTTTTAAACATAATTTGCAATTATCTGAAGTTTCAAAAGGGAAAATGTTTTGATGATGAAAATTAGTGTTATAGTTGGGCATGGTGGCACACATCTAATTCCCAACAACTTGGGAGGCTGAGGCAGGAGGCTCACAATTTGAGAATAGCTTCAGCAACTTGGTGAGACCTGGCTCAAAATAAAAATAGAAAGGACTGCGGATATAACTCAGTGCTCCTGAGTTCAATCCCCAGAGAAAAGAAGAAAAAAATTGGTGTTACGAGTAAAATGAGTTTGTTGCTCTGAATTCTTCCAGCTGTTAAAATGAAATTTCTGACCTGACATTTACATTTATTACTTCTGATGGAACTCAGTAAAAGCCAAATTAATGGTTTTACTGATGTTTATAATTAAATATTCTGTCTTTGAAATAGTAGTATCTAAATTGTTTCTCTACTTAGAGGAGTAGTTGCTTGAAAAAGAATAGCAGATCTACTAGCATGTCTGTTATCCTCTAGAAACAATAGGTCTTGCCTCTTTCTTAATTTCTATTATTTTGAAAAGAAGAGCATTTGCTCATTCCCTATTTAATGCATTTTTAGGACTGTTATGCAGCAGAGAATAAATGTTTAGCAGAAAAGTACAGTAAATGTTTGGAGACAAGTACACTTAAAAATCCCCAACCCCCTTCACCTCCCAATTGGTGGCAGACAGACTTTAGAGGTCACTAAAGAACCAATGTTTTTGAAACATTCCTTTTTTGGCTTCTGTGTAGTTTGCTCTGTTATGGCACAGTGTTAAACTACAACCTTCTGTCTTAGGGGTCCTATTAAGTCAGAGCCTGTGTGTGTCTATGTGTCTGATGGAAAATGTCTTACAAATTGCTCTGGTGGATTTAGCTCCCATTGTATGGAGATCTAGGAACGGGTTAGTTTCCTTTTAGGTTTTCAGGAAATGCTTTCAAGTACAGCATTTTAGTAAGCCCCCAACCCCCACCCCAGTGTAGGTACTGCCAGTGGTAGAGCCTTGTGTTAGTAGGCCGTGGGTTTGGAAGCAGGGCTGACCCATCTTTGCTGTAGACGCGGGTGACGGCGGAGAGCACACGACGGCGTAGTGTAGTATGATCTCTGCAGCAGTCCTTGTCAGAAATTGTAGGGAAAGCTAGGAACTGCTTATTTGTTACTTGAACCAGCCTAAACTGGAATCATCCAGTTTGAGTTGGCTGCTTGCCACCTCTGAGGACGTTGCCAGCCTTTCTGCCCAGCCCTGAGCCCAGGGTGGGGCCTGGGCGCAGCGGTGCTACTGGGCAGGCAGAGGGAGGCTGCCGGCACCTCTCCAGACAGAGGGGGGTTCTGGAACTAGCAAGGGTGAACTCCGAGAATAGAAGCCGGTTTTCAGTAGTCTGCTCTTATTAACCCTTAGCTTCGATGGTAACCTTTTCTCTTGCGTGTCTAGGAAGCCAAGCTTGAACTTCTGCTTCTGCCCTGCCACTGTTAGCTACATTGCAACACCGTCTAGGAGTTTATTATGGAAGACCCTGGGAATTTTGCTTTTAGAACTTTGTTTTTAGTTAGGTTAGTCTCTCCCTTTTCGTTCTTTTTGCTTGGGGTTTGTGCTGTGGTTAATTTTGCTTTGTTAGGTGGAAGAAATTAAAATAGGTTTTGGGATAGAGCTGTGAATTGGTATCCTGTGGGTTTTAATTTGATTTTGATGTGAAAATTTCTACCATTGCTTCAGAATTAACAGAGTAATTCAACAGATTTAAGTTCTAAACAGTTTTAAAATGGAAACCGCCGAGCCAGTTGGGCCGTGGCACACATCTGATTAGAGCACCCATGAAGTTACTGACATGTTACAGGCTGGCATGAGCCAGCCTGGGCAGCAACTGAGTGAGACCTTCTCTCACAATATATAACAACAAAAAAGGACTGGTAGTCCAGTGGTGGAGCGTTCCTGGGTTCAGTCCCCAGTGCTGGAAAAAAAGGGAAAAGACCATTATGCTCAAGTACCCCCCACTGCCCCTTATTGGGAGGGGACTAGGGATTGAACATGGGGACACTTTACCATTGAGCTACATTCCCAGCTCTTTATATTTTTAATTTTGAGATAGGGTCTTGAGTCCCACTGAGTTGCTTAGGGCTTCACTAAATAACTGAGGCTGTCCTCGAACTGGTGATCCTCTTGTTTCACTCTTCTGAGTTGAGTTGCTGGGAATATAGTGTGCCAGCATGCCTGCCCAAAGTGCCAGTTTTTAATACTGTGACTACTTTGTTGCCTTTTTGAGAAATAAGGGCTTAAAGTGATGAAACATAGCCTAATTTCTGATCAGAGCACACCATGAAGTTACTGACATCTTACAGTAATAAAATCATTAGTAAAGATTATGTGTTTATTTTGGTCCTGCTGAATGCCACAACCCCAGCCCCCAGATATGGCTTTTATACTCTTTACCCCTCTTGGGTTGTGTTCACTTGGAGGCTCTCTGATATTCTGAGAATCCATGGTACAATTTCACCTTGCCCCTGCCAGTCATGAAATGAAGGAACAGTGGGCATTCTCATTTAAAAAATAAATATTAGCATTTTCTAAAGTTAAGAATTACCCTCACCTCTGCCTTTTTGATCCATGTCTTAAAGGCAGTCTATATAGAGTAATCATATATATATATTTGTGTGTGTGTGTGTGTGAAAATGGGAAGAGTACCCTCTGGTAATTATTATTCATAAATTACATGCTACTTGAGTATACTGCTGCTCTATAAAGTCATTTCTGTAGAATTTTTTCTTTCTTTTTTCTTTTTCTTTTTTTTTTTGGTGGTGTTGAGGATTGAACCCAGGGCCTTGTGCATGCGTGGCAAGACTCTGCCAACTGAGCTATATCCCTAGCCCATTAACAACAAATTTAAAAATATATATATATATTTTGGTTGTAGGTGGACACAATACCTTTATTTTATATTTATGTGACGCTGAGGATCAAACCCAGGAACTCACGCATGCTAGGCGAGTCCTCAATTACCCAGCCACAATCCCAGCCCTAGATTTTTCCTTAAATCTACTTTTGCTACAGTAAAGAAACTTCCTATTTCCAGTTAGACAAAATGTTTGTGAAATGTATTTTATTATTTTATTTTGTGGTTCTGGGGATTCAACTCAGAGCCTCATACGTGCTAGGCAAGCACAGTACCATTGGGCTACATCCTGAGCCCTTGAAGTATCCTTTAAAATGTCTCTGCAAATACATTTTTTCTATGTAAGTTTTTCCCTAAGAATCTCAGACTCATTGTAAAAACTTTTCTTTAGTGTGGAAGAGACGATTAGAAATATATGCTAAAGGAGGGTGGTGAAACATTTTCTTACAAATAGATGGGAACATAGGGTCAGTAAAATATTAGAATTTGGTTTCATTAATAATTGCTTGACTTTCTCTTAATGCCATAAAATCAAAAAATATTTGCATGTGCAAATTGTTAGCATAATTCATCTTGCACCACGTTAGGGGTGCTTTTTGATTTTAGTCATCCAAAGATAGTTACCCTGTAACTAAGATCCACTTTCTAATTCTAATAATTTTACTCTCTACTTTTGTGTGGTGTTGCTTCATGCCTAGGGCCTCAAGCACTAGGCAGTCACCTTTGAGCTTCACCCCAGCCCACCTATCCACTTTTAAAGTGGAAATTTATACTTTTTAGGAATCATTTTGCTCACTTGTTGGAATTGTCTGGAATTTTGATGAAAGCATGTGAGTTAATCAAGATGACACTATAAGGTCAGCTTTTCTTAAGATATTTATGATATAACAATTATTATTTTTGGACTGGGAATTGAACCCAAGGATGCTTTACCACTAGCTGGTTTTATTTTGAGGTAGGGTCTCATTAAGTTGCTTAGGGCCTTGCTAAGTTGCTAAGGCTGTCCTTGAACTTGCCATCTTCCCACCTGAGCCTCCTGAGTAGCTGGGATAATAGACATATGCTGCCCTAATTGTCTTTTTTTGGGGGGTGATGGTAGTAGGAATTGAGCCCAGGACTTTATATATGCTAGGCGGGCACTGTACTACTTTGCTACCTCCCCAGCTAATTGTCCACTTTTTTTTTTTTTTTTTTTTTTTGTGGTGCTGGTGATTGAACCCAGGGCCTTGTACTTTTGAGGTGGGCACTGTACCTACTGAGCTATATCCCCAGCCCTAATTGTCCACTTTTTTTTTTTTTTTTTTTTCCATACTGGGGATCGAACTCAGGGTCTTGGGCTTGCGAGGCAAGTACCCTACCAGCTGAGCTATCTCCCCAGCCCCTGATTGTCCACTTTTAATGGGTGATTTTATGGCATGAAATTTTATCTCAGTAGAACTGTTTAAATATATATAATTTTGAAAGCCTGGTTAAAAAGAGTTTATTAATTTTTGTTAGCCACTGTTCAAGTAATACTTTGAATATATTGTTAAATAAAATATATTAAAATTAATTTTACCTGTTTCTTTTTACTTTTTAAGATGTTGCTATTTGTAATAATTTGTGACTTGTATTACATTTTCTGTTAAGTTACACTCTAGAAGCAAACTAAGTCAAACTATAATGTCATAAAGTTAGTTATTCATCAACTTAGTGCTTTTCATTTTGTTTAAAGACAAAAGTCCATTATTTTTTCTTCCTTTTTAAAATTCCCCAAACCTCTCTATTCTCTTGGAAATTTTGGATTAATGAAATGATTCATGGACTCTTATGCTTAAAATATATATTAGCATTTTGTTTTTGTAGTTGTAGATGAACAGAATGCTTTTATTTATTTATTTTTACACAGTGCTAAGAATTGAACCCAGTGCCTCACACTTGGTACTTGAGTACTCTACTGCTGAGACACAGTCCTAGCCCTCTTATGCCTAAAATATTAACTGAACCACTTCCAGAGTCTATCTTCAATTGATTTAGTATTGGTTAAGATAAAATGTGTGTTAGCTTCTAAGGTGACCAAGGGAGTGTCTCAACTCTTGAAAAAACTTTAATAGCTAAGCCCCCAAATAAATTTGTTTACTTCAGAAAGTAAATGAAATTTTCTCAATACAGGTAAATTTTTTAAATTTGAAAAATAATTTTAATCTGAAAGATGTTTTAAACTAATGACTAATAATACTTTGGGTAAAGGTTTAAAGTGTGTCTCTTAACATATGTTAATATGTTGGGATTAGGAGACACACACTTAACAGACATCTGTGTTGCTTCTGGACATGATTTATATAACCAAAAGGAGGGGAATTCTATGATTCTTTGTTATTTTCAGTCATGGGAGGAGGGGTGGATGCCTTCTGAATGTGCTGTGTCATGGTCCTTGGAGCCCTTTTGGACATGAAAGCTTTGTGTCTGTCACTGGAAGAAATTGCAGAGAAGTTGTTTTATTTATGCGGAACAATTTCAGACTGGGTTTTTTTTTTTTTTTTTTTACTGCATAATTTCTAGTCATTTAAAAATAAATAAATGCTCCAAATAGTAAATGACTGAGGCTTCCTGGTGGGAGGGTTAGGTGCCTTTCTCACCTTATGGGCCTGGACCCACCCTAATGGAGTTCAGAAGTGGGAAATAGCAAATCTCCCCTGACCCCATTCTGGGTAGGAAGGATATGTAATTAGTGCCACAGTCAAATAGGAAAAAAGGCAAAACTTCAGAGTCTTATTTACTTGTGGGTTTGGTGAAAACTTCATCAGTTGTATGCAACCAATTAAATTTTTTTTAATTTACCTGTATGCTTTCTTGGTTATGTGTTTTGAAATACTTTAGTTGCTCTTGTAAGATGTATAAGTGATTTTATATACCAGGTGGTTAAGGGAATGAGCCAATGTTGTGTTACAATTGATAGTTTGGATTTTGTCTGAGTGAGTCACCCACTGGGTATTCTAAAGACTTGGCTTTCATGAAGAAGGGTTTCTTGTTCCTTAGGCAGATTTGTCCAGTCTATGTAGAGAGTATTCATGTTTGATGCTTTTTGCTTTGGTTTACTTGAGTGGCATTTTTTCTGAATCTTAAGGGATTACCAACCATATATTGATTTTATGGGCCCAGGTTTTTTGGAATTTAAACTGAAACTACTCTAGGGCAAATTTTTCTGGAAACTTTGCATCCAAAGTTCTTCTACATCATCTGTAGAAGAAAATGGGGTGGGAGGGGGTGGGGGGAAAGATAGTAGAATGAGACAGTGTTACCCTATGTACATGTACATGTATGATTACATGGATGGTGTGAATCTGCATTGTGTACAACTATAGAAATGAAAAGTTGTGCCCCATTTGTGTACAATGAATAAAAATGCAGTCTGTAAAAATAAAAATTTAAATAAAAAAAAGAAAAAATTGTTTCAGATAATGAGAATGTGTAGAAAAATAATTTTCTGCTTTACTCACTAAGAGTTTTGTGCTTATCAAAAAAGTATTTGGGGCTAGGGATGTAGCTCAGTGGTACAGCACTTCTTTAGTATCCTGGTTTGATCCTCAGCAACACACAACACAAAATCCCTCCCAACTTCATAGCAGAATCTGATCATGTCTGACCCCCTTCCCCCAAACTGAACATAAAATGGGAAGAAGCTCCTGGAGATGGAGTCTTTGGTAGTCGATCATTTATAGTTGTTAAAATTGGCTAGGGGTTTTTAGCACCCTGTGAAGCCCACCAGAAAATTAGTGATTGATCAAAAAAATGTATTGTCCATATTTGCTACTGTTAGCAGAAGAAAAAATACCAAAGCTAGTAAGACTTAAAAAAGAAAGTTAAAAGAAACATGGTGAAATACACAAAGCATTAAATTTCCCATTTTAGCTATTGTAAAGTGTATAAATGTGTGCGATTGTGTTCATATTGTGCAGTCACCACTGTTCATCCCCTGGACTTTTTTTGGTGGTGGGTGGGGTGGAGTACTGGGGATCAAACCCAAAAGTGCTTTGCCACTGAGCTGCATCCCCAGACTTTAATTTTTGAGACAGGGTCTTTCTAAATTGCCCGGCTGACCTCAAACTTGAGATTCTTCTGCCTCAGTATCCTGCATCTCTGGTGTTCCAGGCATGCATCATTAGCTCAGTTAATCTTCAAAACTTTTTTTATTAATAACTCCTCTTCCTTCTAGGAACTACTAGTTTACTAATTTTCAACTACCCTAGGCACCCCATATATGTGAGAATTATACAACATTTGTCCTTTTGTGTCTGGTTTATTTCACTTCACTCGTTTTTAAGGGTTAAGGTTAGGGCTAGCCTTTCTCAAAATAACATAAAAAGAGCTGGGGGTGTAGCTCAGTCCTTTGTATAACTGAGTAATATTTCTTCATTTATTTGGGGTGAGCTTTCATTATCCAGCAGTTATAAACTATCCATATTCCTTTTATTTGACTCTACTACTCAAAGACAGTCATGAGCTTAAAAATTACTAACTACAACTGGAATTGCATTTTGAAGAAAGACTTGTACTTAAACCTTTTTTGAGCAAGTTAATCATGCACAGCGTATTCAACTCAGTTTTAAACAGCATTTTCTGCCAAAACAAGGCATGCTTTAAAAAAAGTCTAGTGATTTTCTTTTTTTCCTTATTTATGCAAACTATTGGTAATAGGAAGAGAAGTAAAACCAGTCATTTTAATTATTACCTTTGACTTTAAGTATCACTTTAAAGTCTTTTTAAGTCTTAATCTTGCCTACTTAGAAAATGGAGCCAGTACCTGTCTAAGGTTTAGGCTTGCTTGATAAACACTAATGCTGGAGGTGAAATCTACATGGAAACTAGGAGAACTCAAGAAAAAAATAATCTCTTCTCACACATGCTAATTGCCCTACCACTGAGCCACATCCCCAGCCCAGAAAAACTGTTTTTCAGGTCTAGATTTTCTACTAAAAATCCTTGGGAAATAAATTGCTACATGTGTTGTATCAGCAATAGAAGCTGATTGCAGTGAGAATTGCTGTGGATTATGGTGCTCTTTCTGCACCTGGCTTTGTCCTAATAAAAGACAGTGTTTGCCCTTTTGTCAGTTTTCAGTCTGCACTTTGTTTTATCAGATCTTTTTTCCATATAAATATTTGCAGTTTCTGATTATACTATAGTAGATTAAACAGAGTCAAAATTGAAATATTGATTCCGTTATAAGAATACATTTGTACTCTTTATCAGTTTTTTCAATAATAATACCCCACTCTTAAAAGAATTAGAAAAAACGTTTTATTAACTTTGACTCTGAAGGATTTTTGATCATTAATACAGTAGAGTCCTACAGTGCTTTTCAGTTCCTTTGTAATAGTTGCACAGTCACCAGTTACAACTGATTCATAACTGTGGCATTTCTGAGAAAATTTACCTGAGAATAATGGTTGTGAGATCCCTTGATTTAGCAGAACCCCACGTACACTGCTGTATAGACTGGATTGAACTCTCATCTTTTTCTGAAAAACAGAGAACCATCTCTGTTTTGTTTTGTAAGTCGTCTTTGTGTGCATGGGGGCATTTGTAGGGTGGCAAAATAACATAAAATTTACCATTTTAACTTCAGTGGTTTTGTGTGTGTGTGTGTGTGTGTGTGTGTTTTTAGGGTGTTTAGGAATTAAACTAACGGGCACTTAACCACTGAGCCACATCCCCAGCCCCTTTTTAAAAAAATTTTATTTAAAGACAGGGTCTCACTGAGTTGCTGAGACTGACTTTGAACTCATGATCCTCCTGCCTCAGCCTCTCATGCTGGGATGACAGGTGTGCTCTGTCACGCCTGGCTTCCCAGCCCTTTTGATTTTTTATTGTTAGGGTCTCTCTAAGATGAAGAGGCTGACCTTGAATTTGTGGTCCTCTTGCTTCAGCCTCCCAAGTCCTGGAATTATAGGCGTTCACTTCCGTGCTTGACTCATTTTAACCATTTTTAAGTGCCCAGGTTTCTGCAGTTAAGTATATTCACATTATTGTGCAGCCATCAACACCTCTGTCTCTAGAACTTTTTCATCTCCAGAACTTTTTTTGTTTTTCAATCTGTAGAACTTTTTCTTCTTCCCCAACTGAAGTTCCGTAGCCATTAAACAATAATTTACAGTTGTCTGTTCTCCAGTCCCTGGCAGCCACTACGCTGCTTTCTGTCTCTATGAATTTAACAGTTTTCGTACCTCATAGAGAATTATGTATTTGCCTTTTTGTGTCAGGTTTATTCCATTTAGCATTATATCTTTGAGGTTCAAACATGTAGCACGTGGCAGAATTTCCTTCCTTTTTAAGGGTGTTTTATATCCCATTTTATGTATGTACCATGTTTTGTAAATTTGTTGACAGACACCTGAGTTGCTTCCACCTTTTAACTAAAGAACATTGAAATATGGTTGTACACATATATATCCGAGTTGCCGTTCTCAGCTCTTTTGGTTGTATAAACAAGCAGAGTTGCTGGATTATATATTCTGTGTTTCATTTTTTGGAGGGGGAATGACCGCAGTACTGTTTTATATAGTGGCTGCACTGTTTTACTTGTCTATCAGTGATGCAGAAGGGTTCTAGTGCTTTCACATTCTTGCAAACATTTGTTATTTTTGTTCATTTGTTTGGTTTTAATAATAGCCATCCTATTGTATGTGAAGTGTTATCTCATTTGCATCTTTATAATGATTTATAATGTTAAGCATGTTTTCATGGGCTTGTTAGCTATTTTAACTTGAGAGAAAAGTATGTTTGAGTTCTTTGCCCATTTTTGAATCAGATTATTTTTGTTATATTTTATCTCTTTCTTTCCTTGTGTACTGGGATTGAACCACCCTCGGGGATGATTTACCACTGAGCTACATACCATGTTCTTTTAATTTTTTTAAATTTTGAGGCAGGGTTTTGTCAGTTTGCTCTGGCTGGCCTTGAACTTGAGATCATTCTGCTTCAGCCTTTCTAGTAGTTGGGATTACAGTTGTGTGCCATGATTCCTTGGCTTGTAATATCATTTTAAAAGGCAAATTTAAGACGTTTCAAAATCAAAAGCAAATTGCTCCAGTAACTTGGTTAAGCAAAATAGAAAATTTACTGATTTGTTCTGAACAATGTACTAAGGCAAGGAGAAAATCTAATTGTGATACTCAAATCCTTTACCTAAATTTAATTACTTCAACCTTTATTCCTTAAGTAAAGAAATCTATTACATTAAGAACCATTTTAATATGGAATAGTTTGCATTGATGTAAACCTTACTAGAGTATGGGTATCTCTACTGTATATTTCACTCATTATTTGTTTAAAAATTACAGAATAGTCTGTCTGACATTGGTATCGATATGGGAAAGTACACATTATAAAAAGATTTTTTTATGGGGGGTACTGGGGATTGAACTCAGGGGCACTCAACCACTTAGCCACACATCCCCAGGCATATTTTAGAGACAAGAGTCTTACTGAGTTGCTTAGCACCTGGCTTTTGCTGAGGCTGGCTTTGAACTCACAATCCTCCTGCCTCATTCTCCCAACCCGCTGGGATTACAGGTGTGCACCACGTTGCCTGGCTTCCATTTACCTTTTAATCATGTCTGTTAAAAGGATGCCAGGGTGTTGGGTCACAGTTTCTCTTTGAGTAGCCCAATTTCAGATGTTGACATCTTTCTCTTTTTCCTTTTTTAAGTTATTCAAATATTTTTTAAGTGCCTTGTGCTTGCAAGGCAAGCACTCTACCAACTGAGCTATATCCCCAGCCCTCAAATATTTTTATGAAATAATACATACTGAGGAGGAATAATCACTCTAAGGAGCCTATGTTAGAATTGCTGTCTGAAATTAGCTTGTTAGATTTTCAGAAGAAGAGAAAGCAATCTAAGAAATAGTGTAGACTTGGGAGCTGGGGCTGGGGGAGATTTTCAGAAGAGAAAGCAGTCTAAGAAATAGTGTAGACTTGGGAGCTGGGGCTGGGGGCTCAATGGCAGAGTGCTTGCCTAGCATGTGTGGTGCACTGGGTTTGATCCTTAGCACCACATAATAAAAATAAGCAAAATAAAGGCATCTACAACTACAACTATATCTACAACTACAAAAAAAATTTAAAAATAAAGAATGTAGGCCATTGTTTCTCAACCATAGCACTATTTAAATTTGAGACTAGAAAATTCTGGAGATTATCCTGTGCACGGTAGGATGTTTAGTAGTATCCCTGGCTTCTACTTACCAGATGGCTATAAATGCCATAGGTGTGTCCTCTGTGGGATTTGTGAATGAAGTAGAATATCCATCCAAGGACTCCGGTCTTTGTTACACATTTACAACCCATATATATATATATATTTTTTTTTTAATTAATTATTATTGTTTTTTGTGGTGTTAATGAAACCCAGGACCTTTTGCATATTCTGTACCTTCAGCCCTTTTAAAATTTTCTTTCTTCTTTTTTCGTTTTTTTTTTTTTTTTTTTTTTTAAACTGGGCATTGAACCCAGAGATGCCTAACTACTGAACCACACCTTTAGCCCTTTTTAATATTTTATTTAGAGACAGGGTCTCACTGAGTTACTTAGGGCCTCACTAGGTTGCTGAGATTGGTTTTGAACTCAGGATCTTCCTGCCTCAGCCTCCTGAGTTGTTGGGATGACAGGCATGCTTCTCTGCACCTGGCTTAAATTGTATTTCAAGATAGGATTTTGTAGAGTTGCCCTGGCTGGTCTCGAACTTGTGATCCTTGAGTGACTGGGATTACAGGTGTGTGTCTCTACCTCCAGCTTGTATTTGTTTTTATAAATATCAGTGATTTTTTTTCAGTCAGGTTATGAATATGTGTCAGTGGCTTAGGACTGAACTGGGGTATATATAGCTCAGTTGTAGAACACTTGCCTAGTATGTATGAAGCCCTGTGTTTAATCTCCTGCACTGTAAAAAAAAAAAAAAAAGATACCTGAGATCCTAGTTAGAACAGCTGTTATTTTTTCTTGATTAATTAATGAAATATCAAGGAAGAAAAACTTCACAGTTTGCAAACCAAATAATATTTTATCAGAAACTTTCATTTCACTCTTAGATGTTAATATCTTTTTATTGAGTTTAGTTTACTTTGCCAGACATTAGTCTCAATCATTTTCGCAATTCAAATTTTTTATATCTTCGAGGACTAGCTGTTTCATATCCAGCACTTTTCTGGGCTCTACCTTCAGAAAGATCAATCTGTTGAACTCTGAAGAAGGCTGGTAAGTGGGTCATTATAATACACAGTGCAGGGATTTAAGATAGATGTATAGATGTTACAGTAAAAGCATTTTAGAAATATAAAACTAAGAAACCAGTAAATTTGATGGGATGGGGATGGGGTTGGGGTGCCAGGAACAGATGTATAGCAGGAGATTGATAACAGAGCCAATTCTGAAAGGCAGGCAAGGAGGGAAAGAAAGGTGTCTTCAGGAGCAGGTATCACTCCTATGCTTGCTATATACTATGCTAAGGGCAAAACACTTTATAATCATTAGCACATTAAATCCTCACAAGAACCCCCAAAAGTAGTAGGAATTGTCACCATTCACACATGAGGATATTAAGGATTAGAGACAAAATAATTTAACCAAGAATTCAAATCTAATAGGAAAAAAAAAAAGTCCTTCACTAGAAACTGGTACAGTACTCTCACGTGGACTGATCATTAGTGGTGGTGGAGTTGGAAGGACTGAAGGAGTGACTGGGAAATTATTTGGCTGCCAGGTTGTAATGGGTCCACTCCACCTTCTTAAGTAATATGGACTTTGTCCTGCAGGTATTTGAGATCTATTCGAGGTGGATGATGGAGGAGAGTTATAGGACCCTAATGCTGGGGGTGTGGCTTAGCGGTAGGGTGCTTGCCTGGCCTGTGCAGGGCTCTGGGTTGGATCTTCAACTCTGAAGGGAGGAAAAGAGAACGAGAAATAGGGCCCTAGAACCAAGTAGGGGCCTTTTTTAAGTTCTGATAACCCACTAGGAAAATTGAAGTTTAAATAGGTAAAATGAACTTTTATATGCCACCCAGTTTAGTATTTCCTTCTTATTTTTCTGATTTAAAAAAATGTAGAGGTTTCATTCAGTTTACATTTTAGAAGTAGTAGTGCTGAAAATAGTAGTGGGATCACATCACACTATCTACTGAACTAATTCTTTTTTTCCCCTAAACTTTCTAGACTCAGGACCTTTTTACATCCTTGAATTATTGCACTTTTACTTAATGTGGGTAGTTTCGATTGACATTTATCATTGAAATTAAAACTAATTAAAAAAATTTCTATATTAATTCCTTTAACATAGGACTTAAAGATCCTGAGTACTAGTGGGGTACTAGTATTGAACTCAGGGCTTTATGCATACTAAGCACTGAGCTATACCCACAGCGCCAACTAAATTTTGTCCCCACCCCACCCCAGTGTTGGGGATCAGACCCTGAGCTGTTCAAATGCTAGACAAGTGCTCTAACACTAATCTACACTGTCAGCCCTGAATGTTTTATAAAACAATTAGTGAGAAGAGTGGCATTGTTTTAGCTTCTTGCAAATATCTCTTTAATGTCTGATTTAATAAGATTCTCATAAGTAATTTGATTCATATTGTGATTTTAAAGTTTTTTTGGTATATGAGGATAATCTGGTCTCACACAGATATGTGATTAAAATTGAAAAGAATTCACAGACACTCTAAAAGGACTTTAGCCTCCACAGGAGTCCTCAGACTCAAGACTCACTTCAAGAATTGCTGCAGTATAAAGATACAATTTGGATTTGTTTAAAGGAGAGGGTATAGAGGAATATATCACCTTGTGTGGTGATACGTTCCACTCAGCAAATTAGATAACCCCCCCTCCCCCTTGTGCCCCCACATCTGAGGAAAGCATCAAGGACCAGAGGGCAGGCACATTTTGTACCATCCAGGCCTAATGGAAAGTGCATATTTTGCATACTTTCCCTCTTGACCCAAGCTTATGTATTGACTTTGGAGAGAAAAATTATTAGCTATCTAATTGGAAAATTGTCACTTGAGGTTATAGCTGCATTTAACAAATGAGCCTTCTGTTTTAATTGTGAAGTTGTCTAATTGTTCCTTTTTTTAAAATCCATTTATTCCAGTAATTTGGTTAATGCCTTTTAATCTCTCAGCTTTAAAAAAAATAATGTAGATGCATTATTTACCTCAATTAAATGTTTACATGTAATATAGGGACATGGGATATAGAAGTCAGTTATTGGACGTCACTTATGTGTGAACAAATGTAGTCCTGAATCATCTTACAAATGGTATACTCAGTGTATTGACATTTTCAGTGGAAAGAATCAAATGCTCATGTAGTTCTGTGAATAAAATGGCTGTAGGAAAATAAATTAGTGACGGACCTCCTGATTTGGTTTATGACATTCCTATATTGCATTGACTTATCAAGGATTGTTATGTATTCAGTTGCTTTTTCTTATATTTCTCCATTATGGAAATTTTGATTAGACCTGCTTTTCAGTTGTCTTAATAATAATCTTATATATAAAAAATATGAGAAATAGGGGCTGCAGTTGTAACTCAGTGGTAGAGTGCTTGCCTGGCATATGTGAGGCACTGGGTTCGATCCTCAGCACCACATAAAAATAAATAAAATAAAGGTATTATGTCCATCTACAACTTAAAAAAAAAAAAAAAAAAAAAAAAAAAAGAAATAACCCAGCCTTCAAAATCGTCCTTAGGAAAAATAAATATAAGTAGATCACTCCCTCCCCTTCCCTTGTCTTTTTTCAAATACCAGAACCCATTCTGTTGCCCAAGTTGGGTGCAAGTGATCTTCCTGCCTCAGCCTCCTGAGTAGCTGGGAGTATAGGCATTTACCATCACTCCTGACGTAGATTGTTTTTAAAGTGTTTCTTTTAGATTCCTTGCTATTTAGAAAATTAATTAATTTAATTGATGTTGATAATATAATAATCAATGTGCCCAGGTAAATTTAAAGTCTATTTTTAAAAATTATTGGTAAATACACCTTTATTACTACTTCTTTCACATAACTTAGATTGGACTGTTTTTGTCAATTAAATACTATATATCCTGTGTTTTGATGAACTGTTATGATTTTAGTTTTCACAGAATTATGAAAAATTTTTAAATTAAAATTGACGTACTCTGGGCATTTGGGCTATCAGTTTAGTAGGACTGAAAAGCATTTGGGTGTGAGCTTGGCCTGGGAATATAGCTCAGTTGGTAGAGTGCTTGCCTTGCAAGCACAAGTCCCTGAGTTCAATCCCCAGCACCACAAAAAAAAAAAAAAGTGTGAACTCATTTTTACTCAGGATCTTTAAGTCCTTAGCACATTTAATATGCTGTACTGGAGGTATACATTGCATTTTAGGTTAACATTTCAAAATGTGAACTCAGACTTGTATTTTGTCATTTCATAATCCATTTAAAAATCTGTTCCCCTTTCTAGTTATCACTTTGAATTGGTCATCAGATGATTCAGATAGTTAAATTTTACATCTGGTTTCAGAATTGGTGTAGTAACAGGGGATTACCAGAAGAGAATGTGATGACATTTTATAACAAATCTAATTTCTGTCACTATTTTTTTTAAAGAAAATCATTTTTATAGTCCACTGACCTTTATTATTATTACTTTTTTACATTTATCATGCCATGAATTCATAGGAAATAGGTTCCAGCAGCTTAGGCTCATTTCCATTTGTTCTCACAAAATGTGCTTTCTGGGTGGAGCAGGCCAGAGCTTCGGCTGAACCCAGATACCTTTCTCTTTAGCTTCCTTCTCTTTCTGATCATTGTCCTTCACACGTGTCAGGAAGCTGTCTCGGCTCTGAGAGTGCTTAACATTCTCAATGGGCACATCAGTTCTCTTGGCAAGACTCTTGCCCTTACTTGCTTATTCACAACAATGACAACAGCATGCTGGGTAACATTGTAGACTCTCCCAGTTTTGCCATGATAGCATTTGTGGGGCATTCCTTTTTGAACAGTACATATTCCCTAATGTCCACAATATCACCCTTCTGTAGATTTGCATGTATGTGGCCAAAGGAACAGCTCCAAGTTTTCTAAAAGGCCTAGAGACTAAATATCGGTTCCTCTCCTCTTTCCCTTTGTGTTCGTCATTTCGGTTGTTTATTGGAAGATGGCAGTTCTGGTCAAAAGGTAGCTCTGTCACTATTTTTTTGTACTTTGTTTTGTTACTTTATTTTTTGGTACTGGGGATTGAACCAAGGGGCCCTTTATCATTGGGCTACATCCCCATTCCTTTTAATTTTTAATTTGAGGCAGTATCTCAAAAGTTGTTGAAGGTCCTGCAAAATTGCTAAGGTTGGCCTCAAACTTATTGTCCTCCTTACCTCAGCCTCCCGAGTCTGGGGTAACAGTTGTGTTCCCTGCACCCAGCTTACTTTATTTTAAACCATCATTACCATTCTTCAGTCATCTTTCTTTTCATTTTTATAATACAGACTTAGAATGTTCTTGTTGCCTCATTATTTTAGTAGCCTGAATTTCTTCTCTTACCCATGTTTACCTCTTTTCTCATTGTTGTAGGAAATTTTGGCATATATAATATTGGTACTATTGTAATTAAAATAGTTGAATTAATTGTTACTTTGATTCATTGTAATTTATTGTTTGCTCTATTTCTGTAATTTATTGTTGATAAATCATATAACATTTTATACTTAGTCATTTGATGACCTTGTGAATAATTTTGTATTGTTTTGAATATTTGTATTTAGTAGACATATCAAGCATTTTTTTCCCTTCTGTGCTGAAAACAAGATTATTTTGCTAACCTGAATTTCATGATAATACAGTATCCTATTTAGGGTACTGTTTACTTAGAACTAGTAACACAGTTTTTGCTTGATGACCAAGATTATTATTATTATTTTTTATAACTAAAGCCAAAACATTTATAGAAGGCCTGGCAGTGACAGCTTGTGGTTCTATCTTAAAGTGCTTTTTTCGGGGTGGGGATGCTGGGAATTGAAACCAGGTCCTGGTATGTTCAAAACATGCACTTTGTAACTGAGCTACTCCCCTAGCCATATCTCTAGGCTGGTCTCTTTTGCTTTATTCTGTTTGTAGCCTAACTCCCTTCACTTGGCTCTTAATGACATTGGTTTATTCTCCTACCTTTTGAACTGCAGAAAGTGAAAGTTCTGATAATAACCTTCTGACATTTTCATCTTCTGCCTTAGCATGTGAGAACTAAATAAAAATGCTGTGTAAAGTCTTAGTTTTCAAGAAATATCTTTGGTTTTCTATAAGAAAACACAGTGTATTTCTTTATTTTTGGACTTGTTTGGGTGGATGAGTCATTGTCCTGGCTATGAGATTTGTAGTCTTAGTGCAAATGACAGAAACTACTATAGGTCATTTCATTTAGCTATTATGCTTCAGGAAAGTATGAAGCGAAATTTCACAAAGACAGCAGCATCTGCAAATAGCTTTTCATCAGTGTGTTTGAGAATGCCTGGAGCAGTCTTGTAGATTCAGTACTGGAAAGAGAATTTTGTGTCTCTCAACAGTTCTTAGGTATAATAAACTTAATTAAATATATCCCTCTTTAAATATATCTGTGAAGATATATTCTTCTTAATTTTCAGTTGACTGTCTCCCTTTTTTAGGATTTTATTAAACTGAGGAGAGTAATAAATTCAGTTTCATGAACTCTCACTTCTCAATGATCCACAGGGAACAGAGCTGAACTAACAGATTCACTTAAATTATAGTTCTTCATTAGTCCTTCAGAAATTTAAAAGTTTAAAATTACCTGGAAAATTATTTTGGATATTTTATTTTCTAAGAATTAATCCAGTCAATGGGGTAGTGCACAGACTGAGCATCCCTAATTTGAAAATTCAAAATTGGAAGTGTCCCAAAATCTGAAACTTTTAGAGTGCTGACATGCCACTGCAAGTGGAACATTCCATGCCATGAAACTTCATTTCATGCACAATATTATTTAAAATATTGTATAAAGTTACCTTCAGGCTATGTATATAGGCTATATAGGAGACACAAAGATTTCCTGTTTAGATTTGAGTCCTATACCAAAGGCGTCTCATATCTAGGTAGGTATTTAAAAATATGAAATCCGAAGCACTTCTGGTCCCAAGCCGTTCAGATATGGATACTTAGCCTGTAGAAATAGCAGTGTCGATAATATATTGAATACCTGACATATTCCAGACCCTGTACTGGTGGTTATAATATTTAATTCTTTTTTTAAAACGTATAATTGCCCATTTTGTACAATTACTATGTATATTATTTTGTATATACTAATTGTACAAAAGTATGGTTTCATCAGGAGAGCTTCATACATGGGTATCACATATTTTGCTAGTATTCCTCCTTCCTAATACCCTCACTTACCCTACTCCTGATTTTGTTGAATTCTTAACACTGTGAGGTATGCACTGCTTTCATTATTTCCATTTTACAGATGTGGAATCTGAAGCTCAACAAGAGGTTAAATGATTTATTCAAGGGCACCTCCTATATTTCTGAGCCAAGATTGAATTTAGATCTCTGAGTTCCAAACCCATATATTCTTTGTTTTATTGTTGTTGTTCTTCTTCCTCTTATTATTCTAGTGAATTGCATTTACCAGTCTTACTTCATTTGAGAAAAATTTTTCAGATATTTCATAGAATGCTGTGGGTACTGTCTGGCATATTAATACAAGAATGTTACTTTTGCTTCCACATTCTCACACCAGTGTTTCCTGTCTTTACCAACTCTGAGGATTATGACAAATAAGAAAAATGTAGGACCTTTAGAAATTCCAATCTTAAATTTTAGACCTGATAATCATTGCCACTTGTTAATTTTAAGAAGTTTTATATGCTACTGAGTTTGTTTGTCTTTTCACTCAAAATTTTGAGGCTTTATTGTTTTGGGGTTTTTGTCCTTGTGCAGCAGTGATTCCAGCAGCAGTTCAAGCGATGACTCTCCAGCTCGATCAGTTCAGTCTGCAGCAGTTCCAGCACCCACTTCCCAGTTGCTTTCATCTCTGGAAAAAGATGAACCCCGTAAAAGTTTTGGGATCAAAGTTCAGAATCTTCCAGTACGCTCTACAGGTAAAAATATAAATAATTGGGGCTGGGGAGATAGCTCAGTCGGTAGAGTGTTTGCCTTGTAAGCACAAGGCCCTGGGTTCGATCCCCATCACCCAAAAAAAAAAAAAAAAAAAGATACATTCCTCTCACATACTGTTGATGAATGAGGTAGACTGGGTAACTTGAATTTTATAACTTGTAGTGAAAATGTTTTCTTTTTGTGCTTATTAACATTTAATGCCATGTGGGGAAAATCAAGTGATTGTTATTACTATGTGGTTTAATTTCTAGTTTGTATCCTTGTACATATATGAGAATTGCATGGTGATGCTATTTATATAAAACATGTATGTACGTACATACATTTATGTATACATTACTTTGTGACCTTTTTGGTGGTGGAGAGTACTGGGACTGAACCCATGCTTACTCTACCTCTGAGCCACATCCCCAGCTCTTATTTTTAATTTGAGACATGATCTCAATAAGTTACCCATGCTGGACTTGAACTTGTGATTCTCTTGCCTCAGCCTTCTGACTAGTGGCTGGGATTACAGGTGAGCTTCACCATGCCTGGCTCATTACTTGCTTATTATATGCATGTATATGTATATTTTATGGCAGATGGTATATAAGAAAGCATAGTTTTTTTTTTTTTTTTAAATAAATATGCTTCTGGATTAAATATTTTGTTATTGGGGGAGATTTAGTATGAAGAAATTATAGAAGAAATAATATGTTATGTTGGCCTGAAGTCCTGTTATATGAAATAACTTTGGGCATAACATTAGGATAGGAAGTGCATATCAAAATATTAACATTTTGAGTGACGAAAGTGATGAATGGAAAAAGCCTACAGGCTATTTTGTGATCTCTCTTGCTCCTGATTGTTTTTATTTTACAGTGTACCATAATATACTGTTATTTCTACATTAGGCATATTGAGTATGTAAATAAGTCAAAACAGTATAGAGTAAAACCAACAAAGACCAAATTATGTATTTCTTAAGTACATTTCAATGATTGCTTAAGTTATTTATTTAAAGTAACCTATGAAACTTACTAGGTTTGTGAATAAAGATGTCTAGACACAAAGTTGATGAGTGATTTTTTTTTTTTTTTTTTTTTTTTTTTTTTTTTTAAATACTGGTTCTGGGGATTGAACCCAGGACCTTGTACATGCAAGGCAAGCAGTCTACCCACTGCGCTATTTCTCCAGCCATTATGAGTGTTTATTTAAATGTTTTTTAAAATTCATTTTTTGGACTGGGGGTATAGCTCAGTTGGTAGAGTGCTTGCCTGGCAAGCACAAGGCCCTGGGTTCAATCCCCAGTACCGCAAAAAAAAAAAAAAAAAAAAAAAATCATTTTTTAATTCTTTTTAGATATATATTGATGAGTTTTAATTTAGTTTTCTTGGATTTTAGAAATGGACAAAGGAGTAAAATTGTCTTGCTTTTTATATGCCTTTTATAATAAAACAAATTAACACAAGACCTCCTGATGTAGTATGGTTCATTTCTAAAAGGCATTAAAGGTATTCTTTTGGACTTTGTTTTGTGCTGGAGAGTGAATCCAGTATGCCTGCTAAGTGTATGCATCCCCAGCCATGGTGTTTTATCAGTTGTTTCACGCGTTACCTGATGCTTCTCACATAATTTTGTCATTGAGATGATACCAGGAAAGCTAAAAGTACAGCTTTAAGTCTTTAATACTTTAATTTATAAATATACAGGTATAATTTTTTTATTATGAAAGTATTGAACATATCTAAAAGTAGAAGGAATAGTAAAATGAGCTCCTCTATACCTATTCCAGATTCAAGAACGTCAGCATTTTGTATGTATCTATCTATATTTATTTATTTTGGTGGTGCTGGGTATTGAACCCAAGGCCTTGAGCATGCTAGACATGTGCACTACAACTGAGGTATTGTTTTTGTTTGAAAGACAAGTTCCTAATAATATGCCAGTTCACGTTAATTTATAGATAAATATTTTTGACATGTTCCCCTAACCAAATACCATTTTTACCTAACAGATATTCAGTAATATCATCCAACATTCAGTTTATTTTCAGCTTGTTATACACTAATCTCTTAAATACCATCTTAAGAGTTATTTATTTGAAAAAGTAATATTTTAATGTTAATATGGCTCAGTGGTGTACAGCACTTGCCTAGCACATGTGAGGCCCTAGGTTTGATCCCCAGCACCACATTAAAAAAAACCAAACAGGGGGCTGGGGTTATAGCTCAGTTGGTAGATTGCTTGCCTCACAAGCACAAGGCCCTGGGTTCAAATCCCCAGCACCACTACAAAAAAAAAAAAAAAAAACCAGACAAACTAAATGTATTGTGTCCATCTACAACTTAAAAAAAAAAAATTAGACCAAAAATCAGGCCAAAATTTAGTAACTTGCTTACTGAGTTGTAATTAGAAAAGTTAACTTGTTTTTCTTTGGGAATTTAGATACAAGCCTTAAAGATGGCCTTTTCCATGAATTTAAGAAATTTGGCAAGGTGACCTCAGTGCAGATACACGGAGCTTCTGAAGAGAGGTATGGTCTGGTATTCTTTCGGCAGCAAGAGGACCAAGAAAAAGCATTGACTGCATCTAAAGGAAAACTTTTCTTTGGCATGCAGATTGAAGTAACAGCTTGGATAGGGCCAGGTAAGAGACAAGGAGGTCCAGTTTCAGTTACAAATTACATAACTGTTTGTATTCTAGTTTATGAGAAGTCAGCATATTATCCTAAATGTGGACATTATGCTGTTTTTATTCAACAGCATACTTCCCAGTGTCTTCTCTTAAAGGATGGTCATATTTACTGTTTACTTGAATTAAAAACAGTGTATTAGGGAGGGCAGTGGTTTGTCTGTTGCTGTAATGAAGAAATACTGACTTTTCAGGACCCAAAAGGCAGTGTTTTATACCCTTGTTGTCAGCCTTCCCAAAAGGATGAATTGAGAGTAGGAGATAATTCCTGTAAGAATGAAAACAGAATTATCTTGAATTAGAAAGTAAACTGCATGTTTATATCATTTGAAGGACTGGTTTGACAAGTTTTAGTTCCATTATGCCTAGCACACTTTGGATCTGTTATTGTAGGTTACTTAATCTTGAAAGAGTGACAGAGAAACTGGACAAGTCTTATGAGTTGGTCACGTTGAGAACTTCAAGGGAATGTTCTATTAGCTCGAACCTTACCGTAAGAGCTGTTATAGAGCAGGAGGTCTTTGGTGTGGCTTGGGTCAGCGTTTCTCCTTTTTCAGAACAACTTGCAGTACTTGTTTCAAACTGGATTCTTTGAGCTAACTAACTGCTTCTGAATATATCCGTCCGCCTCCATTCCCCCTAACTTACTGCTCCTGAATATCCCCCCTTCACACACACACAGCTCTGTTTATTTTTTGAGACAGGGTCTTGCTGAATTGCTGCGGATGACCTCAAACCTCAAACTTTTTTTTTTTTTTTTTTTTGTGGTACCAGGGATTGAACTTGGGCACTCAACCACTGAGCCACATCCCCAGCCCTATTTTGTATTTTATTCAAAGACAGGGTCTCACTGAGTTGCTCAGTGCCTCACTTTTGCTAAAACTAGCTTTGAACTTGAGATCCTACTGCTGCAGCCTCCTGAGCTGCTGGGATTATAGTCGTGCGCCAGACCTCAAATTTTGATCTTCCTGCCTCAGCCTCCCAAATTGGTGGGATTATAGGCACCCACCCGCACTTAGTGGGAACACCTTATTTAAAGCAACTCATGAGCAAATTTATAAAATAATTAATAGAAATATTAAAATTCTGGCTGGGGATGTAGCTCAGTTGGTAGAGTGCTTGCCTTGCATGCACAAGACCCTGGGTTCAATCCCCAGCACTACCAAAAAAAAAAAAAAAAAAAAAACCAAAAAAGAAGAAAGAAATATTAAAATTCTGTAGTCATCTTGTGAATCTGAGACAATTGAACATTACGACTTCAAGTAGGGGCTGGGATTGTAGCTCAGTCGCAGAACTCTTGCCTAGCGTGTGTGAGGCACTGGGTTCGATTCTCAGCATCACATGTAAATAAATAGAATAAAGGCCCATTGCCAACTGAAAAAAAAAAAAAAGACTTCAAGTGGAATTTATAGCCCACTTGTAAACATGAATATTTCTGTAATGTTTATTTTATTTGTCAATTAAGAGGAAAAAATATAATTTCCTGCTAAGAATATGTAAATGCTATTTGCATATTAAAACAGACACAGAACTGTTAGAGTGAATATACCTAATTTTATCATGGAATGCAGGAATTTAGAGGAGTATTTCTTTCTCTTTTTTTTTTTTTTTTTGGGAGTGCTAGGGATCGAACTCAGGGCCTTGTGCTTACAAGGCAAGCACTCTACCAACTGAGCTATCTCCCCAGCCCCAGGAGTATTTCTTTTTAAAAGAATGCTTTCATATTTATTTCTACCAGGTTTGACATGTACTGCCCTAAATTATACTGAGCCAAGACTAACTCAGAAGTTCTTGAAGTAGGTCAAAATACTTGAGGAGGAATATTTAGTCTGCTATATAATCTCTGTAAGTTTCTAGGATCAATCATAATAATAAGTAATGAGGATCTAATCCAGGGGCATTTAGGAGGTGACCAACTGATCTTCAAAGCATTGGCGCTAGCTTAAAGTTTTCACTGTAAAAAAGCTTTTTACCTAATTATTGGCACCCAGGAAATAGTTTGGTTTTAACTAGCTGCCAATAAAAATTTTAAGAATTTTGGTTGGTTCAAGCATAGGAAAGTCATAGGTACTTTTAATTAGATATGGCATTAATACTGGTTTAATGAGAAAATATTTAAAATCAATCATATAAATATTTACATATATAAATAAATAACAGTATACTTAATAAATATATATAATATTTAATATTTGAAAGCAGTTGAATCTAAGAATGGAGACCTGGTTGGAATTAATGCTCTTATGATGAGTCATAAATGTATTGTATTCAAATATATTGAGTTGATTGTTTGGGACAAGAATTTTTCGTAAAGATTCAAATCCAAGAAACTACCTTTGCAGCTAGACCTTTGTGGCTTCTGATATCATACTTTCTTACTCCTGTACATAGCCTTAGAATCCCCTAAACTTGAAATTGCAGGATGAAAGAGGTTTTTTTTGAGGATGTATAGGGTTTAAGACTTGACTGGTCCTGAAGATTAAGTAGACTATTTTAGAATAAACTTTCTTTGCTGAAGTTTCAGTCTTGAGAAGTTGTCAAGCTATTTGGTGAAAGTGGAGTCATTACAGATTTTAATGGATACAAATCATGTTTTACCTTTCTTATTTGGCCTTTTGGAGTGTAAACCTCAAGATGTGTCTGACTTCAATTCAGTTTTCTTCTCTTAAGAATATTTCCAGTGTCTGCCTCTCAGTTAGTTTCAAGAGCCTGAATTGAGCTGAAAATGAGAATTAGATATATCCCTGTGGGATGCACTGGAAATATGTAGGCAGGTATGAGTCCTAGGCAGTTTCTGCATCCCCCCCGACTCTATTAGATTATATATTATTTGATGAAACTGGTAAGATTAAGCTATCATTAGAGCCATCAAACCTGAATCAGAGTGAGATATGTTCTGTCTGAATTCACTTAACAGTTCTGAAGCACCACACCCCAAGGTTTTTTTTATTTTTAATATCAGTGTTGTTATTGACATCGTCAGTAATGTTTGGTGACTGGCACTAAGCACTCTGTTTTAGTAAAGTTGATTAGGTACTGTTTTGGGTGGGATGGCTTCATTTTACATAAAAAAGAGAACATGTAGTACTGTACTATAATTATCAACAAATCCTTAAATGTCCCTGTCCTAGACCAGTGGAGCTTCAGAGAAAGGCTACAATTGAATTAGAAACTAAGTCAGGGCTTTTGATCATAAAAAATAGAAACCTTAAGGAACATTTAGCTTCTTTGCCATTGGGGAACTTAGTTTTCATATAGTTATATCTAAAAGTTCTACATTTAGACAGGTTATTGTGCTAATTATATTATGGCAAATATTAAATGTCACATATCTTATAAAACATTAAAAAGTAAATAAAATTAAATAATGGAACTGAACTACTTTAAGCTGAATTTTTAATATGTATTTCATATTGGGAGCCTGCTACATAATTTCGAAACCTAAGATAAGTCTCAAGTAATTAAAAATTTTGCTCAATTTTAAAATCTGTGATTATAATACAAGTAATGATTAATTGTATTATAAATTCATTTAGCAGATTGAGATTTCATTCCATTTTAAGTCTGTTTTCTATGTTAAAGTGTTACTTCATTCTTAATTTTTTGGAGCAAGTTTGTTTAGCCTTTGTATTCCTGTTATACTTCAGAGCGAATAAGGGGCAGCTATTCTGCAGGTGTTCATAGTATTTCAGTTTGTGTGACTATCCAAGCCCATTATTTTAGAGATTAAGTTTTAAAATATAGATTTTCCCATGATGCATAAATATACATTAAAATTCTCTTTTTTACTCTGCCCCCCTCCCATTTACAGAAACAGAAAGTGAAAATGAATTTCGCCCCTTGGATGAAAGGATAGATGAATTTCACCCAAAAGCAACAAGAACTCTCTTTATTGGTAACCTTGAAAAAACCACTACTTATCATGACCTTCGCAATATTTTCCAGCGCTTTGGAGAAATTGTGGTATGTTGCTTTGATAATAAAACAACTTTAGATCTTCACTATAAAACATAAAAAGTAATTGGGCTTTGTGGTGTATACCTGTAGTCCTACCTACTTGGGGGGATGAGATAGGAAGACCACTTGAGGCTAGGAATTTGACACCAGCGTGGACAAGAAACATGGTGAGACTGTCTCAAAAAACATGTAAAAACCATGATTCAGAGACCCCACTGGGTACTGTTCTATATGTGTATGTAAAAACTATAATGTATATTTGTCTATTTTTTAATATTTTTTTCTCATCCCCCCCCCCCCTTTTTTTTTTTTTTTGCGATGCTGGGGATTGAACCCAGGGCCCTGTGCTTGCAAGGCAAGCACTCTACCAACTGAGCTATCTCCCCAGCCCTCTCATCCATTTTTAATCTTTTCCAGTTTAATGCCATCTATAGTCTTCTGTCTGTTGAAAGGAAAATATGGAAGAGAAAACATTTGTAAAATGAAACAGCAGATTACTGTTTGGTTATTGTATGATTACAGTGCACATCAGCATATGATAATATGCTGGAAGTTTAATTCTATTTTGAAGTTTTAATTAGACTTACTTTTTATATTACCAAAGTCATTGTTACATTTGGGGATACGAGAATATTTCCTTGAATCAAAACTTGAATCAATTATAGTGAATATTGTTTAGTCACAGCTTTATACTCTTGGGATATACAGTGGTTTTGTTTTTTGTTTTTGTTTTTTTTTGGTACTAGGGGTTGAACCCAGGATGCTTAACCACTGAGACATATCCCCAGCCCTTTTTTTTTTTAATTTTTATTTTGAGACAGGGTCTCACTAAATTGCTGAGACTGGCTTTGAACTTGAAATCCTCCTGCCTCAGCTTCCCAAGTTGTTGGGATTACAGATGTGCGCCACCATGTCCAGCCTGATATACAGTTTTCTTCTGTGTTTGAAAAAATAGGGAAGTTATTTTTATGTTTTCAAACTCCTCATTATTAATGTTGAAGAAATTGCTCTCTTGGACTTGGGAGAGTAAACATGTTTTTTGTAGCACCAGTTGTTAATCTTTCAGGGGGTGGAGGTCCTCTGGGTCACATCCCCAAGTGCCCAGCATCCTTTTTTTTTTTTTCTTCTTTTTTTTTAAATGACACAATCTAGTATTGTGAATACAACCTTTGTGTTTGTGGCTGACCTAAAAATCTCATCTTGCAGTAATTGGTGACAAGTGGTACAAGTGATTGGTAAAGAGGAGAAAATGGAAAAGCTATATCTTTAGATAACTATACCAGCAAAACATTCATCTTTATTTTCCCATTATTTTTATTTTTTCAAGTTCTTTTGGTTTTATTAGAGTAATGTGTACTATGCCAGCTCTACTGCCAACGTGGATGGATGACATGGAACTCACTCAACTATCTTCCAGCTTCTGCCTTTAGGCTGTTATCTCTGTATTACTTTAATTTCTTGTTTGATATTTACAAATCTGTGACACATGCTTTTATTTGAATATAGCTGCTCCTTAAAAGTTTGAAAGTTTAAAATGGTGTAGTTGAGAACATGGATACACTTGTCACCAGGATTGCTAAAAATGGAATGACTATTGTGTTGTAAGATCTATGGTTCTCATAAGGTAGATATATAGTATTCTCTTTGAAAACCATGGTGTCATGACATAAGCACTTGCTGATAAGCGCCACTATTTATGAATGAGTTAGGGTCTCACTGTGTTACCTAGGCTGATCTCAAACTCCTGGACTCAAGTGATCCTCCTGCCTTAACATCCCAAGTGCTGTGACTACAGACATGACAGCCAGCATAGTGTGTTACTCTTTCCTACCTGTCAAAGCTACAGCCCCAACTTTTTTTCTTTCTTTCTCTTTCTTTCTTTCTTCCTTCCTTCCTTCCTTCTTTTCTTTTCTTCCTCCCTCCCTTCCTTCCTCCCTCCCTCCCTCCCTCCCCCCTTCCTTCCTTCCTTCCTTCCCTCCTTCCTTCCTTCCCTTTCCTTCCTTCCTTCCCTTTCCTTCCTTCCTTCCCTTTCCTTCCTTCCTTCCTTCCTTCCTTCCTTCTCCTTCCTTCCTTCCTTCTCCTTCTCCTTCCTTCCTTCCTTCCTTCCTTCCTTCCTTCCTTCCTTCCTTCCCTTTCCTTCCTTCCTTCCTTCCTTCCCTTTCCTTCCTTCCTTCCCTTTCCTTCCTTCCTTCCTTCCTTCCTTCCTTCCTTCCTTCCTTCCTTCCTTCCTTCCTTCCTTCCTTTCTTCCTTTCTGCCAGGGTCTTGCTAAGTTGCTCAGGCTGGCCTTGAATTTTCATTTCTTCTGCCTCAGCCTCCCATGTAACTGGGATTACAGGTGTGCACCACAATGCCTGGCTAGTGTTTTTTTTTTTTTTTTTTTTTTTTTTTTTTTTTTTAAACTGGGAATTGAACCCAGGGGTACTTGACCTCTGAGCCACATCCTCAGCATTTTTATATTTTATTTTGAGACAGGGTCTCACTAAGTTGCTTAGGGCCTCACTAAGTTGCCAAGGTTGACTTTGAACTAAAATCCTCCTGCCTCAGCCTTCCAAGCTGGTGGGATTACAGGCATGTGCCCGCCTGTGCCTGGCCTGGCTAGTGTTCATGTTTTAAATGACACAAACTTTTGGGAAAATGATGGCTGGTTATTTATAACAGATTATACTGTAACTGGAAGAACCTGTTTAGGGAGTTAACCTACAGGTATTCTTTGGAGATCATTTCTCTTTAGTGGAGTAATCCTGAGGTATTTTTGTTGTTTTCTGTTTTTTTCCCCTCTTTCTTCAGTACTAGGAATTGAACCCAGGGATACTCTACCACTGAGCTATAGCCCCATCCCTTTTTATTTTTTTATTTTAACACAGGGTCTTACTGAATTTTGCTGGGTCTGCCCTTGAACTTGAGATCCCTCTACCTTGGCCTCCTGTCCCTGGGATTAGAGGCTAGACCACTGTGTCCAGTTCTCAGTTTTTTATATTTTATATAACAGTGGAAATTAGCTCCTGATTATCATTAAAGAATTTTGAGTATAGATTTATTGCTTTCTTTAAGATCCATTGAGCAACTCTTTAAATGTATTACTTGTTTTGCTGTTTAAAGTTTGGAATGTTGGCTTTTTGGTTATTGCTGTTCTTCAGGTTTGATTAAGCCTCCTTTAAGGAGGCTTTGTAATAGCAGTGCTTATTTTGCTGTTGATGGCCCAGGTCATTATTGTTTAAGTACAAGTTTTTCCATCTAACTGGTTTCTCTGGACCATTTTCAGATCTAAGCCTGATTTTTTTTTTTTAACCACTTCCTCTCAGGCAACTTGGGAGTGTCAGAAACCAATACAGGGGCTGGGGAGATAGCTCAGTTGGTAGAGTGCTTGCCTTGCAAGCACAAGGCCCTGGGTTCGATCCCCAGCACCCCCCAAAAAAAAAGAAACCAATACAGATTTTGCAAATTCCAAGGAGAAAGGGGTGTTCCTTTTTAGAGTGTCTTTAACCCAGAGATAGTGTTCTGGTGCATCTTCACAAAGTAGTTCATGTAGTTATATATCTGTTCATTCTGAGAGATTTTATCATATTTATCAATCTCCAGCCTTGGTTCAGTTGATTATACTGGTATATATGAATATATTGAGTGTTCTGATTCAGGACTGCATGTTTTAGATTTTTTTTTCCTTGTGGTAATGGGGATTGAATCTGGGAACTCACACATGCTAAAATAAGCACTGTACCATTAAGCTACATCCCCAGCCCTTCTTATTTTATTTTGAGACAGGGTCTTGCTAAGTTGCCCAGGCTGACTCCAAGCTTATGATCCTCCTGCCTCAATCTCTGGAGTTGCTGGGATTAGAGTGTGCACCACTACATCTGGTCCAGGTCACTTTTTGAGGACTCGATTTCTTCATATTTCTTGCCCTTCTCAGTGTATTTTAAATGATTGACCCCTAGTAAAGATTTAAGATAGTGCCAGAGGAAAATTATTTCTTAGAATTTCATTAAACCAACTACCTTTTCTTCATTATCATAAATTTCTTTTTATGTCTGAAACAGGGATTTTGAATTTTGAATTGCAGTGCAATTTTTCCTACAAAGAGTTTCACATGCGATAGATTTTATGGTTTATGACTACAGATGCTGTAATGTACAATTTTTAAACCACTGATTTACAGTTGTGTTAAGATACACAGTTTTAATTAAAGTCTTATTGGGAATATGACTATTTTTGAGAAATAAACACTCTGTATGGACTTGGCTTATTCTGATTTATTTTCTTATTGGCATATTGCTGAGTGATCTTGATTGGCTTTTTCAGGATATTGATATTAAGAAAGTAAATGGAGTTCCTCAATATGCCTTCTTGCAATACTGTGACATTGCCAGTGTTTGTAAAGCTATTAAGAAGATGGATGGGGAGTACCTTGGAAATAATCGCCTCAAGGTAAATGAATTTGCGTAATGTATTGTACAGTTATGATTTTCTTTGTTTTTAGGATTAGGAGTTTTCTCCATATTTCTGATTATTTAAGATTGCAAGAGGACAGTTAGGTAACTGTAAAGGTGATGCATTCTGAACTAATACCTGGTTATCCAGGCAGAATTCCTTTTTTGTTAATTTCTATTTCCTTTAACTGGATGGTTTCCACATAAGATTAATTTGAGGGGTTGGAAGTGTAGCTCCGTGGTGGAGCTTATGCTTTGTGTTCTGGGTTCAGTCCCAAGCACCAAGAGAAAAGGATGTTGATTTGAGAAGATTTCTACTCAGGACTTATTTTCTGAAAATTTTATAGTAGAATAGTAATTATAAACTTTACTAATAGAAATTTAACCTTTTATATTCAGCTGGGTTTTGGAAAGAGCATGCCTACAAACTGCGTGTGGTTGGATGGGCTTTCTTCAAATGTGTCAGATCAGTATTTAACAAGACATTTCTGCCGATACGGGCCTGTGGTGAAGGTATGTGGGGCTCATTGGAGTGTGGCTCACACTAATGTCTGACTCCCTTTTCTTGGTATTCTCTCCTTTCAGTCCCAATTTCTGGTGCTGCTTTTTCTGTTTCTTTAATAACTTGCACATTGAAACCTTCTTTGCTAAAATTTGGCCTATAAAGACATTTCTATCTGTTAACTCATCACATGAATATTTTGAAAAAATACAGCTGAGATTCTTGAAAAAATTGAAACTGTTATACAGCTAAATAAAATAATATTCCTTAGGGAGTTTTATAGTTTTATCCCATAGTAAAATTAGACAGTCTAATTATATACTTGTTCACAATTACATTAAAAATGCAATTAGATTTAAAAAAAAAAAAAATGATGACTTTAAAGTCCCCAAAACATAATATTCATCCAACTAATGTTTGTTAGGTGACATGCCTACAACAGCAGGAAAAGCTCTGTTCCTTTGTGTGAAGGTGGAGCTTTAACTCCTTGCTCTGTGGTGGGTTTGTTGCCTGACTTCTACTCTATTTAAATGGGGCTTTTGGTTGGGTATGGTGGCACATGCCTGTAGTCCCAGTGACTCAGGAGGCTGAGGCAGGAGGATCACAGGTTTGAAGCCAGCTCCAGCTTAACAAAACTCTAAGCAACCTAGCAAGACTCTGTCTTTAAATAAAAAGGGCTGGGGATGTGGCTCAGTGGTTAAGCACCCCTGGGTTTAATTGCTGTGTGCCCAAAACAACAACAACAACATTGGGGCTTGTTTTGTTTTAAGCCACAAATAGAAGAATGTTATACTAAAATACAGCACAGTAGTCAGTCAATATCAAAAGCAAAATAAAAATACATAAGAATAAAATAAAGGTATAATATACCTCAAACCACAGTATCTACAATTCCCAACAGTCCCTGTACATTTTATTGTGTGTTCACTACAATGTGCTGCATTAGGAGAAGCCTAAAATTTTTTCTAGAATTAGATACGTATAATACCTTTTCTTGGTGTGTCCTTGTGACTTAGGATCTTGTTGGGACTGACAGGAAGTCCAGTGGATGAGGGTCTTACCTGGGTTTTGTTTTCTTTTTCACAGGTGGTGTTTGACCGCTTGAAAGGCATGGCCCTAGTTCTATACAATGAGATCGAATACGCGCAAGCAGCTGTAAAAGAGACCAAGGGGAGGAAAATTGGTGGGAATAAGATTAAGGTGTGTGGAATGACTATAAGCAGAAGCAAACAAAATTGTATTCAGATCACACCCTGTTAATAACTGGTGTCTGCAGATTGCCAGCAAGGGGGTGATTTACAGAACGTGGTTTATGTGTCCTCACTTTTTAGGGGGAATATTAGGATTTGTGTGCTCGGCTGCTTGTGGACATAGCTCTCTTAAACTATTAACCACAGATCCTTCCCTGAAAACCATCTCATTCAAAGAAGTGGCTTCTTACTGCTGAGGGTGCGTGATGCTCCTGTGTGCACTCTTAGTATAGGTGAATCCATAGTGGCACATGTGCACCAGGCTCACCCAGGGGTTCAGAGTGTCAGTCAGCTCCCTGAAGGATCCCATCTTTTTCTCCTAAAGAGTGGGTAACCACATAAGCATATTTTTTATCTGGTATTATTTGTTTAAAAACTTGATATTCCAGTTGTTTGGATGAATTATGTATATAATAACTGATGGCTAAATTGGAATAAAATGGTAAAAATATTAGCCAATAGTCTTCATATGCTTTAGTGACTTTGAACTCAACTGTTGAATAAAATTCAAATGTTCTTTTCTATTGTTTTATGTTGTACCTATTATTTTAGCAAATGTATGTAAAACAGATTGCTGGATATAATTGATCTGATTATTGCCAACCTAGAACCCTGGTAGGATTTTGATTCGGTTTTCTGGTTTACTTTTTCTATTTCTTCTATATTGAGTTCTGGAACTTTAATACATTTATCAAGATTTGTTTAGAATTTGTTTAAAATTTGAGGATATCATGTTGATAAATATATTATTTTAGTTAAGAGTACCATTTCACTTGTTAAAGATTACTCTCCTGAAATTTATCCAGAAGGATTATATTGTGATAAATTTTCACATTTAATAAGATTTTCCATAAGTAAAATTTGAAACTAGTGTCAAAAATTTTTTTTTAAGGTGGATTTTGCAAATCGAGAAAGTCAGCTGGCATTTTATCACTGCATGGAAAAATCTGGTCAGGATATCAGAGACTTTTATGAAATGTTAGCAGAAAGGAGGTATGTATTTTAAATATATCAGTATAGCTTGAATTGTAACATATAACAAATGAACCTTGGGTTGGATTAAGTTTTATTTTTCACCCCTTACTTAAAACTCCCATATCCCCCCACATTTCCTTAGCTTGTAATATGGAAACACAGGTTTTCTTTTTGTGTGTGGGGTACTGGTGATTTCAATCTACAGCCTTGCACGTGCTAGGCAAGTGCTTCACCACTAAGCTATATTCCTGGCCCTACATTCCTTTTGTTGAGTTAGGGTCTCTCTAACTTGCCCAGGCTGGCCTTGAACAAGTTTTGTTGTTGTTGTTTGTTTGTTTGTTTTGTTTTTTAATGAATCCAGTTTTCATGTGGCTCATACAGGTTTGGAGTACCCTATCGAAATTTCTCACTGATTGCTCCTATAATTTGAAAGACTTACTGTTCTACTTGATTATAAATATGTACCATGAATTATAAATACAAATCATCCTGCCAGACAGTTCTTAGTTACATGTAATAATGTATATTAGGGTGCATTATAAACTGTTAAATGTCTTACAGATTGAGTAACAACATCATCCAGGTTTTCACCATAAAAATTAGTAAATAAGTACATACATACTTTTGAAGGAATATCAAGAGCTTTGTTTTGTTCAATCTCTTAAATTACGCTTTTTAAAATTTTTTTGGTGAGTACTGGGGATGAAACATAGGGAATTTGGCATGCTAGGCAAGCATTCTACCTCTGAACTGTACTCCCAGTTCTTAAGTACTTTGTGAATGTGAATCAAGGAGCCAAGGAATAAGTCAGGTGCAGTGGTGCACACCTGTAATTCCAGCTACCTGGGGGGCTGAGGCAGGAGGATGGCAAATTCCAGGCCAATCTGGGCAACCTAGCAAGACCCTGTCTCAACAAAACAAAAAGTAAGACAAAGCACATAAAAACTGGTGACTTTGACAAAATGAAAGGTAAGCCCGATTTCTCCATGTTAACTTTTTCAGTCATGGTAATGTAATATTTGATATTTTTTCTGCTTGTTAGACAGTGAATTAAAACATCCTGACATAATGCCACCAGGTTCTTTAATAGCTGATTACATTTGAAAATGGAAACTCTTGTGCATATGTTCAAGCCTTTTGTCCAGACATGCCTCTGTGATTAATTCTTCTGGAACGTCACCATTAGGTTTCTGCCCGTTACATATGTTGAACAAAAGGCTCTGTGCGAAAAATGCCTTGAGAGACATGAGTTAAAGAAAAGGACTCTGTGACAAAGATGAACCAAATTCTGATCATTTTGCCAGAAACTTGTTGATGCATTCCCCTTCTGCTGCTTCTTGCCAGGTCATTTTTGTTGAAATCACAGAAAGTATATGTCTCTTTGAGTCATTTCCTCGTGGAGTATTGTGCAATAGTCTTCAAACATTTAGTTTTTAAAATGAAAATGTCCCCCAGTGCCAATTTCTAAAGTTCCTCCCTAGTAGATCAGACTCTAGATAAATCAGAAGCTAAATCAGAAAAGATTAAAAATCGGACTGGGGATATTGCTCGGTTGGTAGAGTGCTTGCCTGGCACACAAGGCCCTGGGTTTAATCCCCAGCACGCACACACACACACACACACACACACACACACACAAAAAAAAAAAAAAAAGATTAAATTCAGCAGTCCTAGTTGGGCATGGTGGCACATGCAGTAATCCCAGTTACTTGGGAGATGGGATCACAAGTTCTAGGCCAGTCTGGGCATCTTAGTGAGTCTCTGTTTCGAAATAAAAAATAAGAAGGGTTGGGAATGTAGCTCAGTGGTAGAGCTCCCCTGGGTTTAATCTCTAGTACCCCTTATCCTCTCCCCAAAAAGTCCTCTGGCAGGAAAACCAGAAATGATAAGCTGTTCTGTCACTGTCACTTGTGTGGGTACACGTGCATGTGTGTGTGTGCACTAGAGGGAGAGCCTGAGATTGTGCACATACATGAAAGAGAATGTGTGTCAGTTGGGAGAGAAAAAAAGTTCTCCATTCTAGCTCCCTAAGTAGCAGTTTAAAGTCATTGTTAATATCTAACAATTCTGAAAGGAATTTTTATAGAAATTCTATCCATGAGTAGAAGGTGATCTTAGTGGTTTAACTGTACCTAAGAGATAAAATATCCACTGAAATCCTGTGTGTGTCACACTAAGTATATTTAAAAGAGCAGTGCCTTAAGAGGGTTGGGTAATGTAGCATGGGTGTTCTCACTGTTGCTTTGTTCTCTGGTGCCTTCCCCTGGTTACTTATCCCTGACCAATGGCTGTTATCTCCTAATGGAGGAAGTAGGAGGGTGTAGGACTTCACTGTGACCCAAGTTTGCCCCGGGTGACTTCAGGTGACAGTGCCTGTGGAATGCGTTCCTGCAGTGTAGCTCGAGGATCCTTGTCTTTCCCTCAGAGTTGAGGGACACTCACCCCACTGAATAGTTGATGCCTGAACAGAGAATATTATTTACTCTCGTGACTCAGCTCAGGAATATAAATGCTGACTTTATTTTTACAGTGCTTTGCCATTTGCAAAGTAGTATTTCATTTGATCCCTCAGGTATTGTCAGGGAGGGAGGACCGTCTCTGTTGTCCCACTTTTTGGAGGGTGCTGAAGATCAGATAGGCATCCAGTGCCCATTCTAAGTAGATGTTTTATTCTCTTTATAATATTAGAAAGCACATGTAATGTGTTCACCTTCATATAGGAAAGCAGTACTTTCTTAGAATACGTATTTATGCTGGTAGTGAGTTAAATTACCATGTTTCCATGCCTGGTAACATTTATTTACAAGAGGGCTAGTCAGGGTTTATCAAAGAATCTGATTCCTGTGGGGTGGTCATGTTGAGTCCAGTTAAATCAAATGTCAAAGAAATGTCAAAAAATAGTTTCTGTGAACCAATGAAGTCCAGTATGAGCGCACGTGATAACATGTTGGTGATGCTTCCAGTGTCTGTCCAGTATAGATCTTTTCTTTACTATTCAAAGGGGTTAGAACATTACCTAGTAGCAGTTTTGACATATTTTTATTTCACATTCATTTCAGTAAATATGTGAGTGCTTTGTGTGCCAAGCACTATTATGAGAGCTAGGGAAATGTGGCTAAGAAGACAAAGTCTGTGCTTTTGGGGGGACTTAAATTCTCATTTTGTTACTTCAGTGATTGTACATGCTAAGCACACTTTACTGCTAATGGCATTTCTGCTTAGAATGAGCAAGCCATTCCTACTTGAGAGAAAAAGTTTTGATAGGAGTAGGACACACTCAGTCTTATGAACACATGGGTTCTCGTATGAATCTGACCCTGACAGATGACTGTGGGAGAAAGCCCGCCATGCGCTTCTCGGCCACGGAGGAGCCCCCTGAGCCCTGCACTAATTCCTGATTCAGTTCGGGAAAAGGTGATGACACTTTCTGAGAGCCAAGTATGTGCCTGGCTTATGCTAGGAAAGTCTTCAGAGATGTTTATCTTACTCTTAGTAGCCTTATGAGGAAAAGGGACCATCATTTTACAAGTAAGGAAACAATTCAGTTCCCAAATTATGTGGTTTTTTAAATAATATTTTTTAGATGTTGATAGACCTTTATTGTGGTGCTGAGAATTGAACCCAGTACCTCCCACATGCTAGGCAAGTGCTCTACCACTGAGCCACCCCAGCCCCCAAAGTATGTTTTAAAATTGTGGACTGATGTAGCGGTATTACTGATAACTCCACAGGTCACGTGTGTGGTAAGGTTTTAATTAAAACTTCTACCTGTTTTTCCAAACAGTGCATTTGTTTCCCAAGTTGTGGTAAGATTGTCTTTTGTTAGAAAAATAATTTTAGAAGAGTTAGAAATGTGGGGATGTGATTAGTACTTAAAAGCTACTGCCTGTTATGTCAGTACCCTAGTGACAGAATAAGCAAAGGACTAGACCACTGCCGCCCGCAGGAAACATGACACAGGTTAGGAGTGCACACGTTAAAAAGCAAAAGGAAACTGGGAACAGCGTACAGCCTGTGACCCCAGCGGCTTGGGAGACTGAGGCAGGAGGATTGTAAGTCCAAGGCCAGCCTCAGCCTTTGGGAAGCCCTGTCTCAAAATAAAAAAGGACTGGGGATTTAGCTCAGTGGTTAACCACCCCTGAGTTCAATTCCCAGTACCAAGTAAAAAAAGGGAAAGACAGGTGAAGTTAATTTTATTTAACCCACTGTATTTAAAATATAGTTTTAATATATAATCAATTTGAATAAATTATTGAGACTTAAACTTTTTAAAAATTCTTTTTGAAGATTGACAATTGAACATTTGCATTGTGATAATTTGGCACATGTAAACAATGTAATGGTGAAATCAGGGTAATTAACATTTCAGTCTCCTTAAACATCAGTTTTTCGAGGTTTCTTTTTTAAGTGCAAAATCTGGTGTGCATTTTATGCTAACATCTCAATTTAGCAAAATTTTAAGTGCTCAGATACATGTGGCTACTGGCTACTATGTTGGAGAGCAACTGCAGTTCAGCATGTGATTAGATAATGTCAGAGATGTTAGCAGCAGGACTTCTTGATCTCATTATCTGTAGTCTAATGCATAAGTGAAACAAAAGAACTAATGTAATCTTTTTTGTGTTTTGGCAGAGAAGAGCGAAGGGGATCCTATGACTATAGCCAAGATCGGACATACTACGAGAGTGTTCGGGCTCCAGGCACATATCCCGAGGACTCCAGGAGGGACTATCCAGCTCGAGGAAGAGAATTCTACTCAGAATGGGAGACATACCAGGGGGACTACTATGAATCACGCTATTATGACGATCCCCGGGAGTACAGGGATTACAGGAATGATCCTTATGACCAAGATATTCGGGAATATAGTTACAGGCAAAGGGAACGAGAGAGGGAGCGTGAAAGATTTGAGTCTGAGCGGGACAGAGACCACGAGAGGAGGCCCATTGAGCGGAGCCAGAGTCCAGTGCACTTGCGGCGTCCACAGAGCCCTGGCGCATCTCCCTCACAGGCAGAGAGGCTGCCCAGTGATTCTGAGAGGAGACTGTACAGCCGGTCCTCAGACCGGAGTGGCAGCTGCAGCTCACTGTCCCCTCCACGGTACGATAAAGTGGACAAGTCTCGTTCGGAGCGCTACGCAAAAAACGAAAAGGCAGATAAAGAACGGGCTTTTGATCCTGAGAGGGTGGAGAGAGAGAGACGCTTAATACGGAAGGAAAAAGTGGAAAAGGACAAAACTGACAAGCAGAAACGGAAAGGAAAAGTTCATTCCCCTAGTTCTCAGTCTTCAGAAACAGACCAAGAAAATGAGCGAGAACCAAGCCCTGAGAAACCCAGGAGTTCTAACAAACTGAGCAGAGAAAAAGCCGGCAAAGAAGGGGTAGCAAAGAACCGCCTGGATCTCATGCCCTGTGTGGTTCTGACGCGGGTGAAGGAGAAGGAGGGAAAGGCCATCGACCACACTCCACTGGAGAAGCTGAAATCCAGGCTGGATGATGACACCGGCAAGTCCTCTGCCCTAGATCAGAAACTTCCGGTCTCTCAGACGGAGCCTGCAAAATCAGACCTGTCTAAACTGGAATCTGCCAGAGTGAAAGTGCCAAAGGAAAAGGTGCTTTTGAGTCATGCTGAGGTGGTGGATAAGGAGGGCAGGCCCAAGCCTAGGAAGCACCTCAAGCCGGAGCAGACTGCTGACGGGGTGAGCGCTGCCGAGCTAGAGAAGCTGGAGGCCAGGAAGAGGCGCTTTGCAGACTCCAGTCTGAAAGCAGAAAGGCAGAAAACAGAAGTCAAGAGAAGCAGTCCCGAGGTGGAGGATGCCCGGGCACCTTTGAAAAAGCAGCCTGACGGGTCGTCTAGAGGCGTCATTCTGCTTAGGGAAGGAGAGGCTGAAAGAAAGCCTGCGAGAAAAGAAATTCTTAAACGGGAGTCTAAAAAAATCAAGCTGGACAGACTTAATACTGTTCCCAGTCCCAAAGACTGTCAGGAACTTCCCAGCATTTCTGCTGGGTCTGGCTCAAGGCCCAGCTCAGACCTACAAGCAAAACTGGGAGAACCAGTAGGTGAATCTTCGGAAAATCAAGAAATCCAGTCAAAGAAGCCCATCTCCTCAAAACCACAGCTCAAACAGCTGCAGCTCCTGGACGATCAAGGACCAGAGCGAGAGGATGTCAGGAAAAACTATTGCAGTCTTCGTGATGAGACACCTGAACGTAAATCAGGCCAGGAGAAACCACATCCGGTTAATACGGAAGAAAAAATTGGCATTGACATCGATCACACACAGAGTTACCGAAAACAAATGGAGCAGAGTCGTAGAAAACAGCAGATGGAGATGGAAATAGCCAAGTCTGAGAAATCTGGCAGTCCTAAGAAAGATGTAGATGAATATGAAAGACGTAGCCTTGTGCATGAGGTGGGCAAACCTCCTCAAGATGTCACTGACGACTCACCTCCCAGCAAAAAGAAAAGGATGGATCATGTTGATTTTGATGTCTGCACCAAGAGAGAGAGAAATTACAGAAGTTCACGCCAAATCAGTGAAGATTCTGAAAGGACAGGCTGTTCTCCCAGTATCCGCCATGGTTCCTTCCATGAGGATGATGATCCGCTAGGCTCTCCTAGGCTGATGTCAGTAAAAGGGTCTCCTAAAGTAGATGAAAAAAGTCTCCCATATTCTAATATAACCGTGAGAGAAGAGTCCTTAAAATTTAATCCTTATGATTCTAGCAGGAGAGAACAGATGGCAGATATGGCCAAACTAAAGCTATCTGTCTTGAATTCTGAAGACGAACTAAACCGTTGGGACTCTCAAGTGAAACAGGATGCCAGCAGATTTGATGTGAGCTTCCCAAATAGCATAATTAAGAGAGAGAGCCTGCGGAAGAGGTCTGTACGAGATTTGGAACCTGGTGAGGTGCCTTCTGATTCTGATGAAGACGGTGAACACAAATCCCATTCCCCAGAGCCTCTGCACTCTATGAAGGTTCCCGATTGTCTTTTTTATTGAGGGACAGAGAAGACAAACTACGTGAGCGAGATGAAAGACTCTCGAGTTCTTTAGAAAGGAACAAATTCTATTCTTTTGCATTGGACAAGACAATCACACCAGACACTAAAGCTCTGCTTGAAAGAGCTAAATCTCTCTCTTCGTCCCGAGAAGAAAATTGGTCCTTTCTGGATTGGGACTCCCGATTTGCTAACTTTCGAAACAACAAAGATAAAGAAAAGGTTGACTCTGCTCCAAGGCCTATTCCATCCTGGTACATGAAGAAGAAAAAAATCAGGACTGATTCAGAAGGGAAAATGGATGATAAAAAAGACGATCATAAAGAAGAGGAACAGGAAAGGCAAGAATTATTTGCGTCTCGTTTTTTACACAGCTCAATCTTTGAACAAGATTCCAAGCGACTGCAGCATCTAGAAAGGAAAGAGGAAGAGTCGGACTTCACCTCGGGCAGGTTGTATGGGAGGCAGGCGTCTGACGGCGCCAATAGCAGCAGTGACTCGGTGCAGGAACCAGTGGTTCTGTTCCACAGCCGGTTCATGGAGCTCACGCGGATGCAGCAGAAGGAGAAGGAGAAAGACCAGAAACCCAAGGAGGCCGAGAAGCAGGAAGATACAGAGAATCAGCCCAAGACCCCAGAATCTGCTTCTGAGAATAGAGAGCCAGAAGTTCCAACTCTGTCTTCAGTAGGGCTTCCTGGTGTCACTTCTGCAACCCCAGAATCGGCGTCATCAGCCCCAGAGAAGACAACCAGCGAGAAAATGGTGGAGGTGCCTTCAGTGACGGAAGGGAAGAGTGTGGAGCCAGCCACCATCTCAGAAGAAGCAAACCCCTTGACTGAACTGGCTCCTGTCCCTGTGGAACAACCAGAACAAGTGGACTTGCCCCCGAGAGCTGACAGCAGTAAGGATGCTGCTGTGGCGCCTTTCGCAGGTGAAGAACGTTCACCTGCCGACCAGCTGCCTTATCTGGATACCAAGCCTCCGACTCCTGGGGCCTCTTTTTCCCAAGTAGAGAGTAACGTGGATGCAGAACCGGACAGTACCCAGCAGCTGTCGAAACTGACTCAGAAGCCCGAGGAAACGAATGAGCCAAAAGCAGAAAAGCCAGATGCAGCTGCAAATATTGAGGCTAATACAAACCAGAATGCTGAAGTTGTTCCTGAGGTTCAGCCTCAAAACCCTGAAGACGTAGAGGTCGATCCTCCAGTTGCTGCAAAAGATAAGAAGCCAAACAAAAGTAAGCGTTCCAAGGCCCCCGCTCAGGCGGGGGCAGCCAGTGTCGTGGAGAAGCCCGTCACAAGGAAGAGTGAGAGGATAGACAGGGAAAAACTGAAGCGGGCCAGTTCCCCTCGGGGAGAAGCACAGAAGCTTTTAGAATTGAAGATGGAGGCAGAGAAGATCACAAGGACTGCTTCTAAAAACTCCGCAGGGGACCCTGAGCACGCTGAGCCCAGTTTGCCTCTCAGCCGCACAAGGCGACGCAATGTCAGGAGTGTCTACGCGACCATGGGGGACCACGAGAGCCGCTCTCCAGCCAAAGAGCCCGCGGAGCACCCACGAGCGACCAGGAAGCGCCTGGAGCGAGAGCTTCGGGAGGTGGCGGCGGTCCCCACCACTCCTCGCAGGGGAAGGCCTCCCAAGACACGCCGTCGAGCCGAGGAGGAGGAGGAGCATGAGGCCAAGGAACCCGTGGAAGCCCCCCGGCCAGCTGAGGGGTGGAGATCCCCACGGTCGCAGAAGTCAGCTGCGGCCACCCAAGGGAAGAGGGGGAGGAACGAGCCCAAAGTCGATGCCGAACGAACAGAGGCTGCCAATGAGGTGAGTCCCCAAGTGAACACGAAAGAGAATGACTCCAGATCCAGGGCTGACAAAGAGGATGCAGGAAGTGAGCAGAAACGTGATCGGAAAGAAACCAGCACAGACAAAAATGTACCCGAGCCGCCCCCCGTCGAAGTGGTGGAGAAAAAAATACCCCCTGAAAAAAATTCCAAATCAAAGAGAGGGAGATCTCGAAACTCTAGGTCAGCTGTGGACAGAGCGGCACATTTGAAAAACATGGACACGACAGTCAGTCCTGTTGTGGCTGATGGGGCCACAGGGCAGGCCGTAGACAGGGAACCCGGGATTGTGGCAGTCTCCCCTGAGAAAAGCGAGAGTCCCCAAAAGGACAGTAACACCTCATCCCAGCTGAAAAATGATCCAGTTGAGCCCAACAAGGAACCGGAGAAGGAAGATGCATCTGCCTCTAAGCTGTCCCCAGAAGCCACTCGGCTGGCCAAGCAGACGGAGCTGGAGCAGGCTGTGGAGAATATCGCAAAGCTCACCGAGACCTCCACCAGTGCTTTCAAGGCAACAGCCACAGGTGCTCACGAGGGCCCCGCCACAGAGGACAGGGACAAGCCCGCACACCAGGCGAGCGAAACAGAACTGGCCGCAGCCATTGGCTCCATCATCAATGACATTTCTGGGGAGCCAGAAAACTTCCCTGCACCTACCCCTTACCCTGCGGAATCTCAGGCAGACCTGCAGCCCCCAGAGCAGAGCATGGAGCCTGAGACCCATGAGGCTGTGTCTGGCATCTTGGAGACAGAGACCACTACAGAGTCTTCAGGGCCACCAGCCAGCACCCCTGACCCCTCAGCAAGCCCAGCAGATGCCAAGGAAGCCAGAGGGAACAGCAGTGAGTCCTCCCAACCGGAGCAGGAAGCCAAAGGGTCGAAAGAAGCAGAAGTGGTTCTTCCTCGTAAAGACAAGGGGCGCCAGAAGACAACCCGATGGCGCCGCAAACGCAATGCAAACAAGAAGGCAGGGGCTGCTGCAGAAGCTCCTGCCTCGGAGCCGGCCCAGGCTCAGCGCGAGAGCCCTGCGGCCACGGAGGCGACAGTGGCACCAGCCCCAGAACCTCCACAGGAGGAAAAGCAGAATGAAAAGCCACAGCCCACTCCTCAGGCGTGTGCTTCCGACTCGAGCAAGACTCCGCCCGCAGAGTGTCTGCCCCAGGAAAGCAGCATCGAGGAAAAGACGCCAACCAAAGCGCCCGCGCCGCCAGACCTGCCCGCTCCTGCCCAGCCAGCACCCATGGACGATGAGTCTCAGGCCAGGTTCAAGGTCCATTCCATCATTGAAAGCGATCCAGTGACCCCGCCCAGCGACTCAAGCGTGCCCCTGCCCACCATTCCTTCTGTAACTGCAGCAAAGCTCCCACCTCCTGTCACCTCTGGGGGAATTCCAAACCAGAGTCCCCCTACTAAGGTGACAGAGTGGATCACAAGACAGGAGGAGCCACGGGCTCCCTCCACCCCGTCTCCCGCTCTGCCCCCAGACACAAAGGCCTCTGATGTGGACACCAGTTCCAGTACACTGAGGAAGATCCTCATGGACCCCAAGTACGTGTCTGCCACAGGCGTCACTTCCACAAGTGTCACCACGGCCATCGCGGAGCCTGTGAGTGCGGCCCCTTGCCTTCACGAGGCACCACCCGCTCCAGCTGAATGTAAAAAGGCTCCTTTAGAAGAAAAATCAGCAACTCCAGTAACAAGCGCCTCTGACACACAAGCCACAGAGGCGCCGGTCGCCACCGACAAGGAGAAGGTGGCCCCCGTCATTGCTCCTAAAATTACGTCAGTCATTAGCCGGATGCCAGTCAGCATTGATTTGGAGAATTCACAAAAGATAACGCTGGCCAAACCCGCCCCGCAGACGCTGACCGGCCTCGTGAGCGCGCTGACCGGGCTGGTGAACGTCTCCCTGGTCCCAGTAAACGCCCTGAAAGGCCCCGTGAAGGGCTCGATGGCCACGCTCAAAGGTCTGGTGAGCACCCCTGCAGGGCCCGTGAATGTTCTGAAGGGGCCTGTGAACGTCCTCACGGGGCCAGTGAACGTCCTCACCACTCCAGTGAATGCCGCCGTGGGGACCGTGAACACTGCCACGGGCGCTGTGAACGCCACAGCTGGGGCGGTGACCGTCACAGCAGGGACAGTGACTGCTGCATCTGGTGGTGCAACGGCTACGACGGGCGCGGCGACCGTGACTGGTGCGGTGATTGCACCGTCAGCAAAGTGCAAACAGAGGCCCAGCAGTAATGAGAACAGTCGGTTCCACCCTGGGTCCATGTCCGTGATCGACGACCGTCCGGCAGACGCGGGCTCCGGTGCCGGGCTGCGTGTGAACACTTCGGAGGGGGTCGTGCTCCTGAGCTACTCGGGGCAGAAGACCGAAGGCCCCCAGCGAATCAGCGCCAAGATCAGTCAGATACCCCCGGCCAGCGCAATGGACATTGAGTTCCAGCAGTCGGTGTCAAAGTCCCAAGTCAAACCCGACTCTGTCGCACCGTCACAGCCTGCACCCAAAGCCCCTCAGCCTCCCTCGGGCTTTGCCAACGTGGCCACCCACTCCACCCTGGTCCTGACGGCCCAGACGTACAATGCCTCCCCTGTGATTTCATCCGTCAAGGCCGACCGTCCATCCTTGGAGAAGCCGGAGCCCATTCATCTCTCCGTATCCACACCTGTCACTCAGGGCGGCACAGTGAAGGTCCTCACCCAGGGCATAAACACACCCCCGGTGCTGGTCCATAACCAGCTTGTCCTCACCCCGAGCATAGTCACCACTAATAAAAAACTCGCGGACCCCGTCACCCTCAAAATAGAGACCAAGGTCCTCCAGCCAGCTAATCTGGGGTCCACTCTAGCTCCCCACCATCCTCCTGCTTTGCCCAGCAAACTGCCTGCAGAAGTGAACCACATCACCTCGGGGCCCAGCACCCCGACAGAGCGAACCGTCCCCCACTTGGCGGCCTCGAAGCCAGACGCACATCCTCCTCGCCCCAGCGGGCCCGCACCGTCCCCGTTCCCCAGGGCATGCCACCCCAGCAGCACCACATCCACAGCGCTCTCCACCAATGCCACGGTCATGCTGGCTGCCGGCATCCCCGTGCCGCAGTTCATCTCCAGCATACACCCAGAGCAGTCTGTCATCATGCCGCCCCACAGCATCACCCAGACCGTGTCCCTGGGGCATCTGTCCCAGGGTGAGGTGCGAATGAACGCACCCACGCTGCCCAGCATCACCTACAGCATCCGGCCGGAGACACTTCACTCTCCCCGGGCCCCCCTGCAGCCCCAGCAGATAGAAGTCAGGGCCCCGCAGCGTGCGGGCACGCCACAGCCAGCCACGGCTGGGGTACCTGCCCTGGCCTCCCAGCATCCTCCGGAGGAGGAAGTGCACTACCACCTCCCCGTGGCTCGGGCTGCGGCCCCCGTGCAGTCAGAGGTGCTGGTCATGCAGTCCGAGTACCGACTGCACCCGTACACGGTGCCCCGCGACGTGAGGATCATGGTGCACCCACACGTGACGGCCGTCAGCGAGCAGCCCAGGCCTGCCGAGGGCGGCGTCAAGGTGCCACCAGCCAGCAAGGCCCCTCAGCAGCCGGGGAAAGAGACTGCCAAGACGCCAGATGCCAAGACCACCCCCGCCCCCGCCCCCCACAGCGAGGCCCGCATCCTCACCGTCACCCCCAGCAACCAACTCCAAGGGCTGCCTCTGACCCCACCTGTGGTGGTGACCCATGGGGTGCAGATTGTGCACTCCAGCGGGGAGCTATTCCAGGAGTACAGATACGGGGACATCCGGACCTACCATGCCCCGGCCCAGCTGACGCACACGCAGTTTCCTGCTGCTTCCTCGATCGGGCTCCCCTCCCGGACCAAGACTCCCGCCCAGGTGAGGCGGCCAGTGCCTCCCCCACCTCCTGGTCATGTGCTCGGGGGCTCTGGCCTTGAGGCCGAGTGGGTTAGCCAGCCAGCCTCCGGGACCAGCCTCTGTCGAGGTGCAGGCAGACTTGGGCTTAAAGGGAGGGCCCAGGCCAGATCACACTGGAAAGCTCTGGGTGTGGGGAGGAGCTCTCTGTGGGAATGTTCGGTGTGGATGGGGAGGGAGGTCACAGGTGGCTTGGCCTCACCCAGGTCCCCAAGAGCAGTGACTGGTTACAGCTGCTCTGTGGCCTGAACTGGGGTCGCCCCAGAGCTGGACTTCTTCCTGTGACCCATTGGGTCTTTGGGGTCAGCGACTTGTGCACGGCCGACTCTGATCCTGTCCCTTGCCTTCCTTCCAACTCCAGGGCCCTCCCGAAGGCGAGGCCTTGCAGGCCACGCAGCCCGCACAGCCTACACAGCCTGCCCCGCCGGTGCAGCCCACGCAGCCTGCCCCACCCACGCCAGCCTGCCAGCCCTCCCCACTCAACCAGCCTGGCCAGCCACCCACGAGCAAGATGCCTCAGGTCTCCCAGGAAGCAAAGGGGACCCAGACAGGAGGACTTGAGCAGCCTCGCCTCCCACCTGTCCCTGCCAGCAGGCCCCCTGAGCCCCACGCCCAGGTTCAGAGGGCACAGGTGGAAGCCAGCCAGACGTCCTACCCGTCCCCTGTGTCCGTCTCCATGAAGCCTGATCTCCCCGCCCCTCTTCCCACGCAGGCTGCCCCGAAGCAGCCTTTGTTTGTTCCTACGACCTCAGGCCCCAGCACCCCACCAGGACTGGCTCTGCCGCACTCGGAAGCCCCGCCAGCCCCCAAACCAGACTCCTCTCCACACTTGACCCCCCAGAGACCTGTGGACATGGTCCAGCTTCTGAAGGTAAGCCTGGAGCCCTGCCCCGCCCCCGGACGCCGTGCTGCGCCCGGTGCCCCCGGACGCGGTGCTGTGCTCCTCCAGCCCTGAGCGCTCTTTGCCCTTCCCCGGGAGCAGAAGTACCCCATCGTGTGGCAGGGCCTGCTGGCCCTCAAGAACGACACGGCCGCGGTGCAGCTGCACTTTGTCTCCGGCAACAACGTCCTGGCCCACCGGTCCCTCCCGCTCTCAGAAGGAGGCCCCCCTCTGAGGATCGCCCAGAGAATGCGGCTGGAGGCCTCGCAGCTGGAGGGAGTTGCCCGCAGGATGACGGTGAGACTCGGGCCGGCGGGCAGCGGGCCCTGTCCACAGGGAGGACAGACACCGGTGGCCCTCGCCAGGCCCCTCCCGCCATGAGACACAGCAGAGGGTACTTCTTTCTCGCATGCTGGGGTGGAACCAGGGCCTCGTTGGTGTCAGGCAAGGGTGGACACTGAAGGGCACTTCGTTTCCTCCTTGGGGAGTGAAACACCCCGCAGCCCAGAGGCCGCGGTTTTTCTTTGAACAGATCCTAGGGTGAACCTAGGGTCCTCTCAAAGGTGGGGGGTCTCACGGGCTGCGCTCGACCCCTGGCCTCTGTACCCCAGGTGGAGACTGACTACTGTCTGCTGCTGGCCCTGCCCTGCGGTCGTGACCAAGAGGATGTGGTGAGCCAGACGGAGTCCCTCAAGGCGGCCTTCATCACTTACCTACAGACCAAGCAGGCCGCCGGGATCATCAACGTCCCCAATCCCGGCTCCAATCAGGTCAGTCCGTGCTCTTGCCCACCCCACACGTGTGTCTGGAGCAGGCCCGCTGGCTAGTCCCCCGACGTGCATCACCAGTGCCAACCAGAGGGCACTGGTGGGCAAGAGGGCATTTGTGGATAGAGGTGACAAACGACGTATTGCCCTCCTGAAGAAAAGAGCCAGGGGAGCAGCTGAGGGGATCTTCTTGAGCTGGGTAGAGGCCCAGAGGTGCGGCAGGAGCCTCCTGAGCTGGGTCGTGGGTGGGGAGCGGACTTCGGCGGCCTCGGCCTCGGTCTCTCCAGGGGCCTGTTGGAGGGGAGGTGGGAGGCCACGTGCAGACAGAAGGTCCCACTCTCTCTCGCCCCTCCCCCAGCCCGCCTATGTGCTACAGATCTTCCCGCCCTGCGAGTTCTCCGAGAGCCACCTGTCCCGGCTGGCCCCCGACCTCCTGGCCAGCATCTCCAACATCTCTCCCCACCTCATGATTGTCATTGCCTCTGTGTGAGCCACCGAATGGTCGTCACCTCAGGGCACTTTCCCAAGGCTCTGCTGCAAAAAATGCACACCAGACACCCCAGCCAGGCGGAGGAGAAGCTGCAGAGGGACAGACGCCATCCTCCTGCGCCCGTGCGCCTGCCCAGCTCCGTGGGACAGACCTCTGGGCGGTGGTGCTGCTACCTTGTATGTTTACAGGACGCTCTTGCCCAGGACAGACCACCGACCGACAGACTCGCAGACACCCTGGGGCTGTTTCTCTCCTCCAGAGAAAAGGAACAGGGCGGTAGGGTTCCTGCTCTTAAGAAACAAGGAAACAGAACTGCCTTTGCACTAAATTAGTGACTCGGACTTTTGCACAGTGAGACAGGCTGTGAGCTCGGGACGTGGGGTGTGTGGACACGCATCGCGGACTCCTGCAGGACTCGGAGCTTCTGCGGACACCTGGGGTCAAGGGACATTTCACTGGTCCTCCTCCCTGCTCACTGGACGTGTCGCCTTTCTTTCTAATTCTGCTGCCACCACGTTCGACTCACCGGGACATACGGCTTGCAGTTAACAAGAGCAAACAGGATTTTCTTCCTTGGTGGGATATGCAGAACTCGGATGTGTGTATATATAAATATATAATATATATAAATATATATAATACTGACTTTAAAAATCAGATTTCCCCGACATACATTTTTTTTAATCTGTGCCAAAAATGTGTTTTCAGAGAAAATCTTATTTTCATACTCAGACTTTGTATCGTCACTCATTTGTATAAGTGCGCTTCGTTACAGCACGGGCCCCGCTCCCGCGACGTGGAAGAGTCACACAGCACCTGTACGAAGACTGGCCGACCCCTCCTCCTGTGACCTGGGCCTCTCCCCCAACTTCCTAACACTTATTAATTTATGAAACTGTTTTTCTCAGCGCAGTTTTGTTTTGTGTGTCCATTGGATTACAGACTTTATTAAAAAATACAAAACACCTCAAGTGTGAATGTGATTGTCGCTGGGGTCAGGGAACCAAGGGTCCTTGGCTATGGGAACAGCTAGCCCTTGCCCTGGCTTTGCTTTTGCCCACCCAAAGTCTAGAGGGCCTCTCCTTTCTGTCCGCAGTGCTCCCCGGTGAGCACTTCATCACCAGTACTGTGGCAGAAGACACCTGAGGCTCCAGGGTTCTGTGTGGTTCCCAGCGATGCAGAAGGCACTTCAGATGCTGATCCAGGGCGAAACTGCCCGGAAGCACCTGAAGCAAGGCCTCTTCTCCCGCCCGCCCCTTCCCTTCTCAGTGTGGTGGGATGGGGCGGAGCCTGACCCGCTGCTTCTCCCTGGAACTTGGTTAATTCTGGCCTGCTTCCAGACACAAGGGCAGGAGGCAGTGGTCAGGACCCCTGCAGCTATGGAATTGGACAGGGCTATGGGGACTATAGACTTGGTGTCTTCTCAGTATCAGTGGGACCACCAACAGGCCTGTGGGCTTGTGCAAGAAGGTAGGCTTGTGGCCGTGGGGAGCCGGGAGGAAGCAAGGCAGCCCTGCTAGCTGTGCTCCCACGGCCCCCTCCTGTCCCTCAGGTGGAGGCGCCACTGATTCAGGCAGGCGAACGTTCCCGAAGGATGGCTCTGGCCTGGCCTCAGTGCTCTGAGCAAGCACAGAGCCTGGCATGCTCCTCCAGCCCTGGCTGCCTTGTCCCCATGCTGGACTTGAACAAGGTTTTCAAGGTTGTGGTGTAGACAGACACTTCTGAAGCCTCCAGGCCCCAAATAGTTCCCCGGTGGTGTGGCAGGCACTTCAGCTTTTGATACAGAAGAAAACCAGGAGTGGAGGGTGTGGGGTCTGGAGGCAGGGGCTGTGGTCAGGGGAGGGCGGGCCCCGGGTTCACTCCCGGAGGCTCTTCTGCTACCTGGCTGAAAAGACCCCAGGGCCAGGCCCGACAGACATGGTCACAGGGGCAAAGCCATCGAGGCCCTGGGCTGTCCTGGGCTGCATGGCTCTCCGTGAGCAGTTGTGGTCCTCCCCACGGCCCCCTTGCCCAGCTGGCCACCCCCTGGGCGGAGGGGAGCAGGGTGACGGTGGTGCTCGCTGGGGAGACAGCACAGATGCGCGGAAGCGGGTCAGGGCGCAGCGTGCCGCTCGTACCCACTCTGGACAACGTGGTCGGTTTGGGGATGGACGGATCCTGGCTCCACTGCACAGGAGTGCTGGTCCCTGGACGGTGCAGCCCCCTCGTGCATCAGCCACAGCTGCCAGCACCCCACCCGCCCCACAGGACCTACAGGCAGCATTAGAAAATAATCAAGTTTATTCTCTCTAGGGAATGGCCACTCTGCAGTTCTAGGGTGCCATCCGTCCTTAAATAAACAGTCAAGAGGGGGCCGCCTGCTCACTCAGCAGGCGGTGGGCATTCAGCAGCTGTGGGTGGGGTCTCTGCCATTGCGGGCTGGCCTTCGGCCCCGTCCCGAGGGCGGAAGACCAGCTCCCCGGCCTGCAGCACCTGCCCCGCTGGCCACGTGGTGCCTGGCCCGTACTGCTGGTAGAAGTCCGCATCGGTCTGGAACATGACCAGTGCCTGGGCGGTGTGGATCCGGACGTGCTGGGCCAGGCTGTTGGCGTCCAGGAACTTGTCCCCACAGGAGTCGCAGGCGTAGAGGATGTGGGTGTTGGGGTCTGTGGAGGCGGGGGCGCAGTCAGGCTGGGAAAGGGCCTTGGCTGGCCAACGCTCACACCCTGGGCGCCCTCTCACCTTCCTCCTGCACTTGCTTCACGGCTTTGCTGATCTCGGCTTTGAGAACCTCCGTCTCATCAGCTGTCACCGCAGCCCCCACTGGAACCACTGTGGACAGAATGGGTAGGCCCTGTGGCACAGGCCGCAGACGTGGCCCTACTGCTGCCACCGGAGGCAAGCTGCAGGTGACTCCCCTCTGCTGCCCATGGCCCACACCTGTGAGCTGGGTGACGGCCGTCGCTGCCAGTGCCTCAGTGGCCAGTGTGACCATGTCGTCCACAGTGACCACGCTGACCTCGCCACCCTCCTCTGGCTCCAGGATTTTGATGCCAGCCTTGCCCTGGTGCACGGTCTTCACATGGGAGCGTAGGTTGTCCACCCGGTTGAAGCCGCGGCCACACTTGTCACACAGGTAAGGCTTCTCTCCTGGGGGGAGGCAAGGTTCGCTCCTGCCTTGGTGGAGGGCAGCCGGGGCGGGGGTGGGAGAACCTCCAGGCTTCCGGCTTCCCCTGCAGCCCTGTCTTTTCCAGCAGGACGTTCTCTGGGGCGGCCACCAGAGCTGACAGATGCCTCCAGTAGCACCTGGCCCACTAGAAGCTCTAAGAGGGTCCACACTTCAACTGCACTGCCTCCAGGGCCACCTGCAGCAAGTGCCGGCAGCCAAGGCTGGGATCCGGGGGTCCCCCCTTCTCACCCATCCCTCACCTGCAAGTAGGGAGGCGCGCAGGTGGGCGGGCACGTGCTCACCAGTGTGGATGATGATGTGCTTGGACAGGTCTCCCACGTTGACGAAGGCCTTGCTGCACACGCTGCACTTGTGTGGGCGGATGTTGTCATGGTGGCGGATGTGATTGGCCAACTGGCTGGACTGGACAAATCTGCAGGGCCAAGAGGGAGGGGTCAGACTGACCTGCCCGAGCCAGGAGCTGGGGAACAGGACTGGGGCCTCTGGTCTCACTGGGACGGGAGAGCACCCTGGGAGCAAAGCCTGGGGCTGGCACGGCAGTCTGCCCAGTTCCCGACAGAGTCCCCTGGCCGTGGGCAGCGGCCTGGCACGGGGAGAGGGGCACCTCTTGCCGCAGCGCTCGCAGACGTAGGGCTTCTCCCCAGTGTGCTGTCGCACGTGGGCGATGAGGGAGCTGGCCTGGGTGAAGGCCTTGCCGCACATCACACACTGGCATGGCTTCTCGCCTGGGGACAGAGGCAGGGGAAGGCATCGGCACCCACCTCTCCCCCTGCGCCCTCCCTGGCCCCGCGCGGCGCAGGGGCTGCTCACCCACCAGTGTGGATGCGGACGTGCCGCTGCAGAGCCCCGGGGTCAGCAAACTGTCGCTGGCAGTGGATGCACACGTAGGGCTTCTCCCCGCTGTGGATCCGAAGGTGCCGCTTGAGGTTCCCTGCGGTGAGACCCATGGCAGGCCTGGCACGGGGCCCGGGCGGCCTGCGGGGCAGGGCTGAGGGCAGCCAGGGCAGCCCGGGCCTACCTGAGGTGGTGAACTGCTTCCCACACTCGCGACACTTGAGAGGCCCGTCGGCGATGTGGATCTTCAGATGCGCCTTCAGGTTCCCCACCTGCCCAGGGAGGGGTCAGAAGGGCCGCCCACCTGCTGCCCTCGCCAGCGCCTCCCATGGGCAACCACGGAGGCTCGGGTCTCCCAGGGGACTGGAAACGGCTGGTGTCCTCTCAAGGCCAATGGGATGTTCCAAGTCCCGCAGTGAAAGGGAACCCGACCCCAGCCCCTCCACCTGCCCTCCAGGCTGCAGGGACCAGCAGTGCCAGCACCTCCGGTGCCACCTGCAGGGGCTCCCTGGGCCGCTCTGGCCAGGGAAGAGTCGCGCACCTGGTTGAACTTCTTGTCGCAGTGAGGGCACTTGTGCTCCTTGTCGGTGTCGTGGGTCTCCAGGTGGCGCATCTTGGACGTGGGGTCGGAGAAGGAGCGGCCACAGTAGTCGCACTGGTAGGGCTTCTCCCCACTGTGCACCAGCTGGTGCCGCTTGAGGTTGCCGGAGGTGGTGAAGAGCTTGCCGCAGTCCTCGCAGCGGTAGCGCGCCTCGCCCGAGTGCCGCTTCTTGTGCAGGTTCAGCAGGCTGATGAGCCGGTAGCTCTTGCCACACTCCTCGCAGCCGTAGGGCTTCAAGGGGCTGGGCGGGGGAGGCACAGGCAGGGGCTCGCTCGCTGGGCCCGGAGCGCGGCCCTGGGGGCAGCGGGGAGACGGCAGGTACCTGTGTGTCTTCTCGTGCGCCTTGCACGCGGCGGGGTCGGAGAAGGCCTTGCTGCACTCCCTGCACGAGAACGGCTTCTCGCCCGTGTGGATGCGGATGTGCCGCTTGAAGTTCCCCGTGTGCGTGAACTCCTTCCCGCAGTCCTGCGGGCGCGACGGGAAGGGCGAACGTGAGGGGCTGCAGCGGGAGCGCGACGGAGGGCTAGCACCACCCGCGGCCCGCACCTCGCACTTGTGGATGACGGAGCCGTAGGCCTTGGACTCGGTGCGGTCCCCATAGGTGCCGGAGCGCAGGCTCCGGGCCTCTGAGCTGAGCTCCTGCCCAGAGTCAGTGCCCGCAGACTCCTCGTTCTCCTCGGGGGTGTCTCCGTTCTCCAGCTGAGGCCCCTCCTCCTTGACCTCGGGCCCTGCGCCCTCCTCCTGCTCCCGCTCCTCTTCCCCCTTGCTGGCCGGCTCCACCTCCATTTCTGCAGAGAAGGCAGCGCTGAGGCGGAGTAGCGCTCCCAGGTCAGGCCTCCCTGCCAGCTCTCCACGTGCCTAGGAACCTGGCAGGGCTCTCGAAGATTTTGGGAGTGACGAGGAAACCTTCAGACCTGGGATCTGCTACTCGGGGATGCAGATGCGGGCCCCAGTTGGCCAACGCAAACTTGTGGGGGCGCAGTGGACAGCGGCTGCTCTGAGCAGCCAGAGCTGGGAGACACGGCTCCACGGCTGCCTCGCCACATGGCCGTCCTGACGGGAACTGCCAGGACATGAGACCAGGACACAAAGTCAAGGCTCGAGGAGAAAGAGGCTGAAGTGGACGCTGGGGCCCCGGGGGCTGGAGGAGGGCCAGGCAGCTGGGTGGGGGTACCTTGCTCCGAGCTCTCTGACAAGGCGGCCTCGGCCTCCGCAGCGGCCATGCCACTCGTGGGGTCTGGCTTGAGCTCCACAGGCAGAGGCTCCCGAGGGGCGTCAGCCTTCTCCGTCTGCTCTGCGCCTGGGGTAGAGGGGAGAGCAGGAGCGGCTGGATGGGGATGCTCTGTCCTAGGGTCTGACGGCTCTCCTGGCCAGTTCCCTGCTGGTGGACGGCCCAGGAGGAGGGGCCCCACGCTGCTCGTGCCTCTGCCCTGGCTGAACAGACGCTGCAGAACAAGCCACAGGTCTGTCGGGGAACGTGGGCTCGAGAAACGCAGAAGCCTGCCACCTGCCTCCCTGTCACGGGCCTCTCACTACCCTTCTGACTTCCTGCTGCCACCTTCTCCTGCCAGGCACCCATCGGTCCTCAGGCCACAACTCACCACTGGCAGCACTCCCGGCCTGGCCGCCCCGCTCCTCTTTGGGCTCCCGTCCAGGGCCTGCGGGTGGACTGCTTCCTGCGTGGTCCAGCCTGCTCAGCACGGGCGCGGCAGCCTTCTCCTCTCTGGCTCTCTTGTCCACCCCTGGAGATGGGACAGGACAGACCTGCCATTTTCCATCGAGTGCCCACCACCCGAGGGGGCATGGTCAGGAATCCCAGAACCGGCCAGCTCCTCTGGGTCCTCCCTGGGGACTCCTCTAAACAGTGGTTTGTCAGTTTGGTCACTGGACACATCATTCCCCGGGGCGCCAGTGCTGTGCCCCGCTGCCAGCTGGCACTGGGAAGGCGGCAGCAGCAGTTTCTGCTTTTGGGGGTGCACAAAGGTGCTGACCAGTGGTCAGTGCTTGGAAGGAGAGGAACAAGGTCCTCTGAATGTAAAGCATTGGCCCACAGCGGATGGCCAAGGGCCTGAGGACGCCAGGGGAGAGGAGCGAGTGGGAGGAGATGGCTGCAGGAGGGGCCTGGGCAGCCACCCAGGCGGCTCCCTGTCCCCTGCTGGCAACACACTAGACAGGGGCAACAGAGGGCCCTTCTCAGACTAAACTGCAGCCAACGCTTGCCAGCTCCCCACAGCGGAGGCAGGGCAGATGAGGAAACTGAGATCCAGGGAGGTGGCCCGCAGAGTCAGCGGCAGGCCCCCAGTGAAAGCCAGTCTCTGGCTGCCTGCTCCATGACAGCTGCCCGTACTCTGACCTTCCATGGTCAAGGCCTCTGTATTTTCCCCAGCGCTGGTGGCCGGCTCAGCGAGTGACTTGAGGGCATGGCAGGCTGTGATGACGTCCTGCATCTGGAGGAAGCTGGCCACGGCCAACACATCGTCCACGTTCTCAGGGCTCAGGCTCAGCTTGGCTGTGTACATGAACTCCAGCACCTGCCCCAGGCCTGCCAAAGACAGGACAGCCACTGTCACAGACCCACCTCAAGGCGGGACACCAGCAGCCCACCCAGCCCCTCCACGCATGGCAAGGTCAAGGAGTTCTGCAAAGCTGAGTGGCAAACTCTATCGTCTCCTCCTGAGCTGGAGGGTGGGCGGCTGGGGTCAGCCCGGCAGACACAGAGGGTGTGAATGCCAACCTGCACCAGGACAGAGGTGTGAATGCCCACCCTGCACGCCCCAGACCCAGCCACTGCACTTCATTGCTGCAAGACCCTCCAGTCCAACTGGGTCACCACCAGCTTCCTTGGGGCTCTGCCACCAACTCCGCCTGACCTCCAGGCCAGGCTCCTGACCTCTGTGGGTCTCAGTTTCCACATCCATAAAATGGGAGCCAACACTTGCCCTGTGCTCCTCACTGTGTTAAGCCAGGCTGGGCTGGAAGCCAAAGCCGGGGCCAGTGCCTTCCTAGTGCCGAGGTCTACTTCCAGCCTGCATCCCGGCCATGCCTGCCACACTCCACATTCCTGGTTAGCACTGGTGTAGTGGCTCCAGGGTGGACTTGGCCATGGAGAGGGCTGAGAAGGGTATGGAGCTTGGCTCACTCTGGCCCTCTGACCAGGCCCATCCCTTATTCATTGTGGCCTAGAGCTTACCGTAAGCCCTTCCTGCCAGTTCTCCCCTATCACCCCACTCCTGGTCCCAACAGGCCCCCAAAAGGTAGCAGGAACTTGGTACGCAATCCGGGCCAAAGCCTAGGGTGGGAGGTCTGGTGTGCCCGTGGCCAGCAGGCACTGCCCCAGGAGGGCTCGCAGAGCGCGGCCAGCCACCACTCTGGTCCTCAGCAAGCCTGCTCCGACCCTGGCGGGGTACCTGCCGCGTTACTGATGTCCAGGTGCACCACGTCCTTCTGGTCCACGAACAGCATCTTGAAGTACTCGCTGCAGGCTGCCAGCACTGCCTTATGCGCCTTAAAGTCAACGCCGTCCACCACGAAGGTGCAGTCACACAGAAGCCCGAGCTGCCGCTGCTGGTTCAGCTGCTCCAGGACATGCTGGCTGTGCTGGGGGAAATCCATGGCTGCAGAGCGCCAAGGGCCTCGTGTTAGCACGGAGAGCGGTGCCGGCCCCCGCCCCAACTCCCAAGGGGCCTCGGGGAGGAGACGAGAACCAATCCCAAGGAGAGATGCCGCCACCAGAGGCGCTAACCCGGGCCTGCTGCGCGTCGAGAGGGACAGAGCTCCGGCTCCTCGTCTACTAACCGGGATGTTCCAAACAGCCACCCTGTGTCTTACCAGATGATGATGCCAAAGAGTCACAAAAGCAAACAGACACAAAACACTGCTGTCGTGATTTCAACAAACACAAGAAACTGCTCAGCTGAACTTTTTCTGTGAGGAATATCACCACATAATCTCAGAAAAAGATGGATGCTCAGCTGGGCAGAGTCAGCCTTAAGACCCTTCTACTTTTTCTCATTCTGTCACACGCAGGTGAAATGTCTGGGAAGACAACGAGGTGGCCCTGTATCCCTTGCCCTTTCAGCACTGCACTGACGAGGTTCAGAACTCAGTCCCTCTCCCACTGCAGCCAAAGCTCCCTGCCCTGCAGAGCTGGGCCTGCTAGGCAGGGCTTGCTCAATCCCTCTGGTTCACAGGCTCTGGGGACTCACAAGTAGTTGGGGAGTCGCCTGCCACCAGAAACCTCTGTTCTGCTAATGTCCCAGGAGAAACAAGGAAGTCCAATCCTGATCCCAAGAGCTGCTGGCCTGGCCAGTTTCTCTGTTGAGGTCCTCACTAAGTGCCTGGAAATCTCCCGACCATCTCAAACAAACATGCTCAGAAAAATTCCCTGGCCCGGAGCCGAATTATCACAAGCGGCACAAACCATGACTAAATAAGTATCTAAACCAGCGCTCCTGCCGCCCAGCACTGCTGCGAAGTCCATCTCAAGACCAGTGATTTTCTAGGGAAAACAAGCACGACTTTCTTTCTAGAAAGGACCAATTTTGAAAGGTTTCAAAATAAAAACCACCACCCATCTCTGAGCACACACTGCACAGATGAGCAGGGAGGTGGTCGCACCAGGCTCAGGGGCTGAACAGTGGTCATGGTTCTTTACCAGCAGCTCCAAACCCAGGTCTGAAACTCAGCGGAGGCCAGGTCTGCCGGAGCCACCCTGGCTGCTCCTTCCTGGGCAGGTGAGAGAAACCCACGGCAGCTCTGGCTGCTCCCACCACACCAGCCTCCTGGGAGAGTCGCTGGGCTGCAGCCTGGCGCTGGGGGGACCATGAGTGGCTGGTTGCTGGGTGAGCTGCAGTGAAAGTCACAGGTCAGTGCTGCAGGAGGCCACGGCCACTCACTCCATGGTGTCTGGAAACTTCAAAAGTAGGGATATGTACTGCATGTGGCAGTGCACACCTGTAATCCCAGGGACTTGGGAGGCTGAGGCAGGAGGATCACAAGTTCAAGGTCAGCCTCAGCAAATTAAGTGAGACCCCGTTTTAAAATAAATAAAAAGTGCTTGTGATGTGCTCAGTGGTAGAGTATCCCTGGGTTCAATCCCCTGTAACCAAAAAAAAAAAAGTACATCCAGGAAAAGGAAGAGGTAACGTGTCAAGGAGGAGGCTCCACCCCTCCTCATTCCAGCAGGGACTCAAGGTAGCGTGTAAGAATTCATAGAGCTGGGCTGTGGCTCAGTGGTAGAGCACTTGCCTAGCACGTATGAGACACTGGGCTCAATTCTCAGCACCACCTATAAAAATTAATAAAATAAAAGCTCATCAACAGCTAAAAATATTTTTTTTGAAAAAAGAATTCATATATACCAACAACTGGGCTCAGTGGTGCATGGCTGTAATCTCAGCTACTTGGGAAACTGAGGCAGGAGGATCACAAGTTTGAGGTTAGCCTAGGCAACTTAGCAAGACCCTGTCTCGAAATAAAAAGGGCTGGGGACATAGCTCAGTGGTACAGCACCTGTGGGCTCAATCACCAGTTCCAAAAAAATAAGAAGATAGGTAAAAAGCTGGGTTCGGGGCCTGGTGTGTCCTCAGCACTCAGCCACTACCTTCACCAGGAAGCAGAGTGCAATTTTTTCTTTTAAGGCTAAAGACCTTATCGGATGATTTCCACGTCCCTTTCATACTGGGTGCCTTAGGTGCAGCCAATAACTGTTCAGTGACTCCACACTGTTAAGGAGGTGTAATCATAACCCATTATTCCTTCTAAATGCAATCTGGGAAAATCCCAGAGCACAATTAGCAAGAAGAGAGGGAGGGAGGCACTTTATATCGAGCGAGCGCTGTTCTGCTCCGGGGAGTGCCTGCTCAGAGTGCCCAGAGGTCCTGCAGAGAAAGCTCCATCTGGGGTCAGGTGGACACCTTTCAAACCTGAAACATTACCCAGATTATTAGCAAGCACTCGGCTGCAGGCAGGGTTTCCACACTGCCACAGAGCGGGCACCATTAGGCCAGGAAACAAGTGGCCTACCACAAGAAGATGCTGAGCTTCACAGTCAAGAGCCTCTGGCTCCCATGACAGGCCGCACCAGCTCCAGCCTCCACAGGAACACAGCCACGCCCGTCCAAGTGCCCCGAGGAACCTGACAGGTGGGAGAGGTCACCTTTGGGTTCCCAATGACTTGGCATTCCTGATCTTCTAGAAATACAGGTGGGTCAACAAACTCAGGTCAAGGAAATAGAAGTTCCAAGCCAGCCTTGCAACCTTGAAGCCTACCCACCCAACCCACCACCCACCCAGGTGACAATCTCTCCCTGTGGCTGTGACCTGGCAGGGCAGCAAACAGCAGCCAACCCAGCCCTGTAGGTTGCCCAGCAAACGCTCTTCTTGTATTAAGATTGTGCGGGATGTGGGCACACCTGAGTTTTCCTCCCTTCACCCCCAGTCACAAGTATGGACAGGCTGAAATGACACTGTGCCACCTCATCTTCCTGCCAGCTTAGAAAGCCCACTGCAGGTGGGGGTGCTTATTTCTCCCTCACAGCTGCTCACAGCACCTAATCCAGGACCCTGCTCTCAAGAAGTTATAGATGCAGCGGAAAAACAGGCCTGGAAGAGAGCAGAGCTGGGCATTTTTGAGTGTGTAACTCAATGTCAACGTATTCCCTGGGCCCTTATGAAATGACAGTTGTGCTTTTAGTACTTGTTAATCAAGTGAACTGACAAAATCTGCTCTATCAATGAACTTCCGAGCTACTAATCACAAGCGCATCTACGAGGTCTGCCCCTCCAAAACCCATGTTGAAATTTAACGGCCAAAGTCACAGTATAAAGAGGAGGGGTCTTTAAGAGGCATCAGGCCACAGGGCTGTGCTCTCCTGATGGATCAATGCTGTTAGGGCAGGAAGGGGCTCCTGGCACCCCCTCCTGGGTCTTGCAACCCCGCTTCTGCCCACGTCTGCCATAGGACACTGCAGCATGGAGCCCTCACCAGACACTGGCACCTTGATATTAATCAGCCTCCAGAACTGTGTGACCTTTTTTATTTCTAAATTACCCCGTCTGTGGTATCTTATATGGCAACGCAAGACAAAGACAACCGCACCTGAGAAACAATTCTACACGGTTGGCAGGTTTCCCCAGCACGCAGAGGACTGGCGAGAGCACTTACCGAGTGCCTCTCTGTGCTTGTCCCGGGGACTGCGTTAGAACCTGAGTCTAACGGGGAAGCAAGGCAAGAAATCCACACAATATTCAACGTTAGGTCCTAAGTGCTGGGGAGAGAGCTAAAGCAAGCTGAGCGGGAGGGAGTGTTCTCCCGCCGTGGTACTGGGGGTTGAAGCCAGAGGCACTTTACCACTAAGCCACAGCCACATCCCAGCTGTTTTTACTTTTTATTTTGTGATAGGGTCTCCTTAAGTTGCTAAGACTGGCCTTGAATTTGTGATCCTCCTACCTAAGCCTCCCCAGTAGCTGGGATTATAGAGATGTGCCACCACACCTGGAGAGACATTCTTAAATTTAATATTTAAGAAAGGGACCAAGAAGCTGGGCACAGTGCACACCTGTCATCCCAGATATTCAGGAGGCCAAGGCAAGAGGATAGCAAGTTTGAGGCTAGCCTGGACAATCTGTGAGACCCTGTTTCAAAGTAAAGTAAAAAGGGCTTGGGATGTAACTCAGTGGCAAAGCACCCCTGAGTTCAATCCCTGCTATAGGAAAGAAAAAAAAGGGGGGGACCAAACAGTACCTCTCTGAGGAGGTGACATTTAAGCAAAGGCCTAAATGAAGTGCCAGAGTGAGCCATGACACTATAAAGAGACACGAGGAGGAGCAGAAGCGAAGGCTTTGAGGTGGCATGACCACAGCACAGGGGCCTGTGAGGCAGCAGGCGGGTCGGGAGGGGAAGAGCCAGGGATGGCATCGGCAGGGAGAGGTCTCCTGGCTCTGAGGGGCACTCTGGACTGTGGAGTTTCTCCTCAGTGCACGGGGAGGCCTTGGGAGAGCCTTGAGTAGAACGGTGGCATTTCTGAAGGGCCACTTTGACTGCAGCAGAAGAGAGACGCAAGGGGCCAGGGTGGAGACAGGAATGCTGCACAGCCACTGCAGCAGGTGCAAGAGATGGTGGCACCCTCACCCAGGTGGCAACAGAGTGCTGGGATCAGGGACGTGTTTCAGCTGAACCAACATAACTAGCTGCTCTAGTCGACGTGGAATGTGAGAAAAGGAAAGGAGTCATGGCTGATGCTACAAGATCTGGCCTGAGAAGCTGGCCCAGGTGCGGAATGCCGCAGGGGAGGTCGCAGGAGAAGTTCAGTTCTGCTCAGGCCACGTCCAGCTGAATGCGTGTGCAGACGTAGTGAAGGGCAAGGATGCTGGATGAAGGAGGAGAACGACCAGCAGACTTGGGATCCAAGGGCGAGCGCCCGAGTCCTGCTCTGGTAGCTGGCCAAGGGACTTCACCCAAGAGCTTTAGATTTTTTGTTTGTTTGTTTTTTGTAGTGCTGGGGATCGAACCCAGGGCCTTGTGCATGCAAGGCAAGCACTCTACCGACTGAGCTATCTCCCCAGCCCAAGCTTTAGATTGCTCGCCCATAAAACAGGAAAACCACAAAAAGATGACGACTGTGAGCACTCAGCAAGACAAAGGCAAACAGGAAGTCTGCCCAAGCCTGGCAAATGTGCAACGGATGCTGCTGCCCTCACACAGGTCTGTGACTGACCTGCAGTGAAGGGGAAAGTGAACCCACACACGAAATGAACCAGAGTGCCCTGGGAAGACTCTAGGCTGGTGACGCCAGGGCTTCTCTCCCACCACAACAGCCCATCAAGTCTTGAAAAGGCAGCCAGGCAGAGGAAGGCAGCCAGGGCTCAGTCTCTCCTGGGGACCTTTCCCCAGGAGAAAGAATCTGATGAGCAGGTGACATGGCACTTGGCTGCATCGAAAGAGACATGTGAGCAAAGGCAAGAAGGACGTGCAGGCAGGGAAGGCATGAGCCATGGAGCAGAAGCATGACAAAGAGTGGTGGGCACACAGGGGGGACTAGGAGCAGCAGGAGAGTGGCCTCAGCACCAAATGCAGCTGCAGGGGCTTCTGGGTCAGGGCACAGTGTGACAGCCACAGAGCTAGCTCATCCTCTGCCGTGAGCGAGCAGAAAGCAGAGGCAAGACCAGAAGCACACAAGCAGGTTGGGAAGCCTTACAGCATTGGACCCTTGAGGCAGGAAAAAAAGGTGTCACACTCCTACCCACTAGCACTGGAAGGGTCCAGCCAGGACCCAGAACCTAACATGCTCTTCCATCGATCTCTGAGCAGCTCTTGAAGGCCAAGAGCCTCTTCCGGGTGGGGGTGCTCAATACGCTCCGTGACCGTCAGCCCCCTCCTCTCAGAAGCTGGCCATGCTGGCCACAGCCCTGGCCAAGAGTCATAGCTCTGACTCATGCTTGAGAGAAGACATCCACAGCCACATCACCAGAGGGCACAGGAGCATTAATGGACTCCTGGGGTGGGGATGGCACTTGTCACTGATCCACTTTTTTGTTTTTCTACTCACAAATACAATTAAAAAAAATAAAACTGAGGAAGTTAAGAATGGAAGAGAGAGAGAATGCACAGTCCTTCATTTCTATCTACCACAAGCCCTTTAAGACATTTTCCATAAGACCTGGTCACTGAAAACTTCTCGACAGGAAAAAATTTCTCATAAGGGAAATAGAAAAGTGTGGTAATTAGCACAGAGAATGTGTCACTCAGGAAACTCTACGGGCAGAAATGCCTCAAGGGGACTCCCCTAGAGAGCAGGTGGCACTCTTGTTATCACGCATGATGGAAGTGCTGGGTCCTTCTCCCAGGAGCCACGCGCACACCAGACTCACAACTCCGTCTGGCAATCACACGGATGCACAAGTACCTGGAGCAACAGTGCGCAGACCCGGAGCCTCAACTGCCCGTCTATAAAATGGGGATGACCGGAGGTTTCCCACATGTAGAGTGGCTTCTGGTCAGCATCACTGCTACCCGCAGCAGCAGGAGTCTGCTGCACTAATCCTCGTCCTCTTCTACACGTGGATGTAAATTCTCTTTGGGAGTCCAGGTGTCCATCCTGGGTGAAATGAGACCAGGAAAAGGCGCCCGGGCTGCTGACTCTCCCGGCTCACGGTAATGAACACAAGGCCTAGGTGCCTGATTCCCAACAGCAGAGGCCACTGCCTTTCTTACAGAGGATGCAATGGCCTGGAGGAGAAAAGAGGCTTTCACTGAGGAGACAGAGCGTGACAATCCCAAAGAGAGACAGCACAGCAATTCCAAAGGAAGTACTAGTCCTGCGGCAAATGGCGAAGCCAAGTCAAAAGAGAAAAAGGTAAAATGCAAATTGGAAACGGATGTAGGAGAACTTCAAGGTGACACATGCTCTTCCCCATGACTGACTTTCCCTGGGTTTGTATCCTCATTAGGATTAAGTGACTGTTAAGGTTCTTCAAGTGTTAAAATATAATAAATGTTGAAAAAATGAGTGATTTCATTAGTGTGACTTCAGATTACAAAGGCATGCTTTTTAAGTATAGTAGGTATCATGTGAATGACAGTAACAATTAGCTCTTTACCTAATACCTAGTGGAATTTTTCATTTACATTTTTTCCTACAATATTAAAGACTTCCAACTGTGCGCACAAACTATATAAGACATGAATACCAACAGTGAGTATATGGCACACGTCAACATCAAATACTACGTTTACCATCCCAAACAGGTTTAAACTAAGTAAAGATTTTGTAAAACTTAACTGAGAAGGGCTGGGGATGTAGCTAGTGGTAGAACACTTGCCTAGCAAGTGTGAGGTCCGAGAGTCAATTCCCAGCACTGCCAATCATAAACGGAAACAAAACCAAACCTTGATGAGGCACATCTGAACAAATAAAAGGATATCTTAAATATTCTGGGGATCTCAAAACCATAAGTTAGGCCTAGATAAGAAGTGGTCAAGAACTTGATGTCTCAATTTCCAGTGATTTCGAAAAGGCACAGGGCTCCTTCAATGCAGGTGATGCTAATGGTGGCCCTGCAGATAAGGCGAGACTGGGCCTCCACACGCCCTGGAACCCCACCACCTGTGAACCCGAAGCTGCAGGAAGCCTTGCATGGCTGACCTGTAACCCTGGCACTGGTAGCCTTTAACTTTGAAGTGCAAGTTTCTAAGAGAAACTCAGAAACCACCATGTGCTGCCTGGCTCAGGTCCTAAAACAGTGAGAGCAGGAGAGACAGGTGCGACAGACCCCAGGACGCCAAGACTGCTCTGAGGCAGAAAGGCTGGTCTCCTTAGGGGCTGCTGCCGTGAGCAAGGCCTGTAAACTATGCTTAGGGTGTGAGAAACCTACGTGTGCAGCTTCATCCACGTTTCCACTCTTCTCAACTTCCTGAACACAAATATCAATGCAGGGAGAATGCTTCTGGCCCCTGCAGCAAATATGGGGCAACAGCCCTGAAATACAAAGGCTCTTGAAGTCCATGAAGGCCGTGTCCACACCAAGCTACTCACACCAGGCATGGTGCGCAGCCTGGAACCCTGGCTACTCGGGAGGCTGAGGCAGGAGGATTTCAAGTTGGACCCTGTCTCAAAATAAACTAAGGAGGGCAGGGGGTGTAGCTCAGTAGAGAGCTTGTCTGGCACTTGCAAGGCCCTGGGTTCCATTCCCAGCAAATAGGAGAGAGGGATGAAGGGAGAAAAGAGAAAAGAAATCATGAGTCATGATAAAAGAATGCAGGGGAACAGTGTGACGGTGCCCTGAGAAAACACGGCCCTGCTGAGCATAAGCTCCCCCACACTAAGCATCCAAGAGAGGTGACTGGCAAGAGAAAACTGTAGGCTCCTGTTTCCCAAGGGCAGTGGCATGTGGAGAGGACACTGCCACTGAGGCCACAAAGGGAACAACCGCCGGAGCTGCTGGGGGACCCACCTGCAGAATGCTCCATGCACACATGCCACCTCATGGGAGCTTCCAGGGATCCTGAGGACAGCATCAGCATGGTCACCCCACTGTGCAGAGGAGCCAACAATGGCTCAGAAAGGCTGTCCCCTGACCTAGGTCTCCACCACCTGGAGTCAAGCCCGAGTCCGTCATACTCTGAAACTGCTCTTTCCACTGAAAAACAAGACTTTCATGGCTCAACAGATGCTTAGTCAGTCCCCAAAGGGCAAATTCTGTCATGAATAGGTACCTGCCAATCCCTTTCCTCATACTGAGTGTTACGAAACTTAAAATCCAGAAGTGAACATTACTAAGTCTTAGTTCCGATATTCAGAGTTTACTGTTGCCAAATGAAATACAAAATTAAAATCACAAAACATCTCAATTTCTGGAAGCACTGCACACCAGTGCCAATTCTCTCCCACAGCAAACAGCTACAGATGCTGAAGAATGACTATAAGACATGTTTGTAAATGCACCACAGAAACAACAAGTCAGAAAGCAATACTGAGAGGTCAACAGAAACTAAAGGGCTGGAATCGAGAGAGCAAGTGGCACTTTGGAGGCTGGGTTCTGAGAGTCTCCATGGAACTGAGCAAGCAGAGCTCCCCACCACACCAGGAAGGAGGCCTCACAGGACCTTGGTGGGAAGAAGGCTGCACAGAAGCTGCCTGCATCAAGTCTTGGCACTGAATGGAGGAGGGAAAAAGCTTCCCCAGCAACGTGTAACCATTAGCTGGCCCCCAGATGGACTACAATTCAAAATCTATTTTGTTTTCATACATTAGAAAAGATCTCTTCAGGCAGATGAAAAGCGATCCCAGAAGGAAAATATAAGATGCAAGAAGGAAGGAGAAATAATGAAAGCAGTAAATAATAAGTGGATAAATCTAAACAAATACTGAACCAATGATGTCTTGTAAATTTTTAAATAGAACTAAAGCAAACACCTACAGCATAAAAGTGAAGGACGATGCTGGATTCGGTGGTGCACACCTTCAATTCCAGTGACTTGGGACGAGGATCACAAGTGCAAGGCCAGCCTCAGCAACTTAGCAAGACCCTGTGTATTTTGGGTTTTTTTTTTTTTTTTGTACCAGGGGATTTAACTCAGGGGTACTTACCCAATGAGCCACATCCCCAGCCCTTTTGTTTTTTATTTAGAGAAAGTCTCACTGAGTTGCTTAGTGCTTCACTAAGTTGCTGAGTCCGGCTGTGAATTCACAATCCTCCTGTCTCAGTCTCCTGAGCCACTGAAATTACAGGTGTGTGCCAACATGCCCAGCCTGAGACCCTGTTTCAAAATATAAAATATAATGGACAGGAGATGCAGCTCAGTGGTAGAGCAACCTTGGATTCAATCCCCTATACTGGGCTGGGCAGTGGGGATAAAAAGAAAAAGGATCAGTGATAGAAATTCAAGTGTTCTAATATCCTTAACTGTTTGAGTGTAAGATGTAACAACAGCGACTAAAATTAAACTTTGTAAGTTATGAAATTCAAAGGTATACTATGTTCATGAACTGGAAGGCTAAATATCATTAAAAATGTTAAGGTGGTTATCCAAATTGATACAAAAAAATTCAGAGCAATTTTAATAAAATATCTCAAAAAATGTTATGGCATTTGACAAACATGGTCTAAAATGAAGATGGGAGAACAAAGGCTCAAGGTGTTACCTGACATGGAGTCATTATAAAATTATAGTGATTAAGTCAATCTGGTACAGGCACAGAGATAAGAGATAGTAAAGAGCTCATGAAGCTGAGCCCAGTGGCACATGCTTGTATTTCCAGCACTCAGGAGGCTGAGGCAGGAGGATCATGAGTTCAAAACCCGCCCCAGCAACCCAGCAAGACCCTAAGCAACTTAGGGAGACCCTGTTTCTAAATAAAAAAATAAAAAGGGCTGGGGATGTAGTTCAGTGGTAAAGTGCTCCTAGGCACAAAAAAAAAAAAAAAAAAAAAAAAAGCCCATGAACAGATCCAAACATTTGTATGGATCTAAATATATGATAATGGGTACTGGTGACACTACAGATGAAACTACATAAAAGGGATACAGTTTTTTAATAATTGGCACTGGGACATTGAGTACATTATTTTAAAAAGTGAAATGAAGTCAGCCCCATCTTGCACCATACACAAAAATAATTATATATGGATTAAAGACCTTAAGGTAAAAGGCAAAATAAGAAAACAACTGGAAGACAATATATAAGGAAACATCTTTACAAACTTGAGATACGAAGTTCTTAAAAAAGAAACCAAAAGTATTACCCATAAAATAAAAAATGATAAAAGAATTCCTGCTCATCCAAAAGGGGGGAGGGAACCTGGAGTGAAAAGACAAGCCATAAATTAGAAGCAGATAGTTCAACTTTCCTTGTATAATGACAAATAATTACTATCTAAAATAAAATTTTAAAATAACAAAAAAGTTTACATGTAATTAAAAAAAAAAAAAAAAAGAAAGAAAGAAAAATAGCCAAGGGGGCTGGGTTGTGGCTCAGTGGTAGGGTACTTGCCTAGCATGTGTGAGGCACTGGGTTCTATCCTCAGCACCACATATAAATAAATAAAATAAAGGTTCATAACAACTAAAAAATATTTAAAAAAGAAAGAGTCAAAAGGTTTAAGCAGATGATTGAGAAAAAGTTAAATCAGAATGATTAGAAGTATAAGAAAAGATGTTTAGTCAGGTGCAGTGGCATAGGCCTGTCATCCCCGGTACTCAAGAGGCCAAAGCAGGAGGACCAAAAGTGCCAGGCCAGTTCAGCAACTTAGCAAAACCCTGCCTTAAAATAAAAAATAAAAAGAACTGGGGTTATAACTCAGTGCAGAATGTCCCTGGGTTCAATCTCAGTACCAAAAAAAAAAATGAACAAACAAACAAAACACTTCAATTGAATAATAATCAGAACAATGCAAATCAAAACCACCAGTTAACACTCTGCTCCCTTCAGAGTAGTGGAAATCTTCAACGATCGTTTGGAGGATGTGAAGCAAACAGATGTTGACTGAAGTGTGAACTGGGAAACCACTCTGGAAACAATTTGGCAACGTCTGGTTAAACTGAAGATCACATGCCCGTGACTCAGTTCCACTCCTAAGTGGGAGAGGAGAGCTGGGCACATGTGTCCAAGACAGCAGCACGGTCTGTCTCAGCAAGACTGGAACAGGCTGGGCTTGTGCGGCTTGTGGCAGTACGCTTGCCCGGCATGTGTGAGGCCCTGGGTTCCATCCTCAGCACCACATAAAAATTAACAAATGAAATAAAGGTATCGTGTTCATCCACAATTAAAAAAAAAAAGTCTGGAAACAACCAAATGTCCACCAACAAGAGAAAGGACAAGTAAATCCTTATACAACAGAATATTATTCATCAGCAAAACTGAAATTTAAACATGCAATGTGGATTAACCTAAAGAACATATATTTAGCAGAAAATCTAAGCTGCTAAAGAAAATATACAAAATTGAACAATATGTTGATTAGCAATACACACACGTGGTAAGAGTACTATAAAGAAAAACAAGGGCTGGGGTTGTGGCTCAGTGGTAGGGTGCTTACCTCACACTGGGTTCGATCCTCAGCAGCACATAAAAACAAAATAAAGGTATTGTGTCCACACACAACTAAAACAAAAAAGGAAAGAAAGAAGAAAAGCAAGAGAATGATAAAAGCACAATATGCAGGGATGACCTGGGGGTGGGGTAGCACAGGGACTCTGAAGGTCCTGGTGACACTCTTTTTGTGTAAGCCGGGTGATGAGGACAGAAGGGGTTCCTTGTAATGCTGTTCTTCATACAGAACATAATCTCTTCTATCTACCCAGCAGTTAATGAAAGCAACTGACAAAATTAAACAACATTCTAAATAATGTTCTGATGCATGAAGGGCAGATGACTTTGTCACAGTAAACCAGGAAGTCCCTGCCAGGGGCCCCCTAAGGTTGGGGAACCACTGAAATGAGAAGGGTTTCACTCTGAGCTAGGGAGACAGTTGACATGACTGTGAAACTGGAGCAGCACCTTCCCTCCAAGACAGGAAAGTGACTCCTCCAGTCACTTCAGTGACAACTTCAGTGTAGCAAGTAGTCCAGGTGAGGTGGGGGTAGAGATTCTGCCACCAGAGCTTTTTGGACCAGAAGCTAAGCATGATTTTGAATTTGCAAAGACCCCTTCAGGCCTGCTTTCTGGTCTGCTCCCCTCTTGGCTGGATCCACTCAGCCGATGGCCTTGCTGCTGTTTAGACACAAGTGAGCGATTCTCGATTCTAACCAGGCCTTTTCCTCCCTCCCTCTCCTTCCTCCCAACCTCTGAGAACCAGTGCCTAACAAGCTGTCTGAATCCACAAGCCCATGCCCTGATTTTCCAGGTGTATCTTGCGCTGATTATACTACTGAGGTCAACCTTACTCCCACGACAGCCACAGGGAGCTCGGAGAGTGCCGGGCCACGCAGTCACACAGCCCACAGACTGCAGCACACGCTGAAATCACTGTGCCAAATGCTGACTCCCTGACCTCTCTGATTTCAACCCTGTGAACATCACAGCCAGCAAGAGACGTAAACGATGATGTCCAGGACAGTGTGTATGTGCATAAAATGTACTTGGAGTTTTCTGTTTTCTCTAAGGTTGGGGTCCCTCCCTGTGTGATAACAATACCCAACAATATGTCCTTAGGTCATGCCACCCAGGCAACACTGTCCTCAGTGGAATTCATGGTGTGGAGAATGGGCCACCTGGTCCTCTGAGGGGCACTCTGCTGGCCCAATGAAGTTCCCCCATGGAGGCTGCCCTTTCAGTGTTATGATCAAAGTTCGAGGCCAGCCTCAGGACTTCTCAATGGGATGCCAAGCCACCCACCAGAAAGGTCTGCCACTGTGTGTACATGGGCACCAGTCCCAAGCCACCACTCTCTTTACATAGTCTTCCCTACATAAGTGCACAGACACAACATGGCAGGGCACCCTGGAAGGGCTTGGGAGGGACGGAGGGGAGCATGACTCGTTTCCACAGTCCATCCTCTGACCCCTTGGATTTTTCCACCTCATGCACGAATTCCTATCAATCACTGTTCTGTCCTCAACTCTGCACACACTTTCTTGCCTTGTCAGGGTCTTCTACTAACTCACATATTAACACCACTTGCCGGTTAGGAAGTCAGGGACTCCGCCAGACACTTCACTGCATAACTTCATCAACAACCCCACCCAATAAAGTTCTGTCCCCTTCGTAACCCAGGAAACTGAGACAAGAGAGGTCAAGCACTTGGACCAAAGCATAGATGGTAAGAATCAGATATGAGCCAGGTACATCTGGCTTAGAAGTTCATGCTTCCAACCACCACCTTATGCTGTAGGGGTTCGTAACTAGGGATGGAAACATCTGGCAACTTCTGGAGACGCTTCTGGTTGTCACAGCTGGGGTGGGGGCATTTGTGGGTAGAGGCTAGGAATATACAACAAAACCTCATCTAGCTGGGCACAGCAGCGCATGCCTGTAATCCCAGCTGCTCAGGAGGCTGAGGCAGGAGGATCAAAAATTTGAGAACAGCCTTAGCAACTTAGCAAGGCCCTTCTCAAAATAAAATTACAAAAGGTCTCGGGGGTAAAAAACCCAGTGGTAGAGCACTCTCCTGGCATGTGTAAGGCCCTGAATTAGACTCCCTGTACCAAAAAAAGGGGGAGAAAACTTATCTGATCCTACATATCAATAAGGTCAAGGCTGAGGAACAGTGCTCTACTGATAAAAGTCAAAAAGACAGAGAAGCCACCTTCTGACTGAAATTCTCTTTGTTTAGGTCATAGTCTATCAGGTCTGCTCCCCATAACTCAGCCAAACACCCCCCAAAATTCACCAGCTTCTCCTTTCTATTCAACCAGTAGCTACACCATCCTTCCTCAGCTGCAGTTCTTCCAGCCCCAACTACAACTCCTCTTCTGCCCATCAAGGCTGCCCACGCACCAGTCAACACTTACTGAGCACCAACTATGTGCCCAGAGTTACACTATCTGGTGGGAATACCAAGATAAATAAGACCCTGTTCCCTGCACCCAAGATGCTGGTGGCCTGGCAGGGAGACACACAAGGAGACCTACAACTACTACTTAGGCAAGAATGCACTAGGAGAGGACAGCGCAGGATGCTAGGAGACCACTAAGGGGCTGCACAATATGCTGGGAAGCACTGAGGGGGAGGCTCCGGACGTGCTTCCCAGAAGCCTAGGAACTCAGAGGAATTAGGCAGAGAGAAGCTTCCCCTCTCACAGACCTCTCACCAGACCTCTGAGGGTATGGTCTCTGAGGATTCAGAAAATGATGACTGTAGATGGCCTGGGGACTCCTGAGGAAGACAGGACTCTCTGTGTAGCACCTGAATAATCACTGCCTCCGTTCATCCCTACCTGGCTTTTCTGGCTCTGAACCATCCTCCTCGTTGTAGTGGGAGGTAACTGACATTTAATAAGTGCCCACTGCACAGCAGCCCCTGTGAATCACCTGCCTGATACCACACAATTCTCAAAATGCTTCTGTGAGGTAGATATGGTTATTCCTACTACAGATAAGGAAACTGAGGCTCAGCAATGCAGAAACTGGCCCTCTGGACACAGAACCACTAAACAGGGCAGCAAGGATTCACACCAGTGTCCAGAGTACCCACTGCCCATATCTACCTGAAGGCACCTTTACAGTCATCAATTCCAAATGTGTTTCACTAAATCCTCAGTGAACCACCCAGGTACAGCCTTCCCCTGTCAGTCAGGCCTCCTGTGCATCCTCACATCCCCAGGCTTCCATGGTACTTCCTGCATTGTGTTGGGAATACCCAAATGGCTGGGAGAGTTCTGCTTCTGGGATCCAATATTATCATGTCCATGTTCCTAACACCCAGCACAGTGTCCGGCACACACCAGGCACAGGAAACAAGCGAGTGCATAAACAAGCCTGGGCTCTCTGGACCCAAGCACCACACATTCACCCGGAGGCAGAGGCCTGGGACAGGTATGACAGATTCTTGAGTTGTATATCAGACACCAAATGGTGTCTAGTTTATGTTTGTGGAACATTTTACATAACAATGTCTCTTTAAACTCAATATCTTAAAAACAATGAGCATGACTCTTGGTCTGTCCCTTTTGGCAAGATGGAGTTCATACAGGATGGCAGGAGATGAAGCAGTCAGTTTGGACCATGAAATGGATGCTGGGTGTGAGCAAGGACAGCCACATGGATCAAAGAAACACTGCTCCCAGAAGGACCTCATGGAACAGAGCTGACCTGCTCTACCAGCTCAGAACTGGATACTTTCGGACTGTTAAGAGGTGAGGAATAAACTCCTATTTTGTTTCAGTCACTGTACTTGGGATTGCTTTGTTGAAGCAGTTCATTTCTAGTGCTGGTCCAGTCCCTAAACTTGCTAGGCAAGCTCTCTACCAGTGAGCCACACCCCCAGCCCTGTTGAAGCATTTTAGACAGCACCTAATTAAAAGAAGGTATGAGCACTGTCCAGTAATTAATCCACTTTTATCTTTCTTGATTAAAAAATTAGTAATACCAACAATTTTCCAGCCAAACTACAATAAGGATTTTGTCATTATTAATTTTAAAGAAAAAGCTATCTTTTTTTTTTTTTTGATACCAGGGATTGATCCCAGGGTACTTAACCACTGAGCCACATCCCCAGTCCTTTTTTTCTATTTTATTTAGAGACAGGGTCTCGCTGAGTTGCTGAGGCTGGCCGTGAACTGGCGATGGATTCTCCTGCCTAGCCTTCTGCATCACCAGGATTACAGGTGTGCACCACCATGCCTAGCAAAGCTATCTTGACAGGGTTACTTGAACCATGTTGAGCCTATTCATGACTGGTTTCACCCTTGAGTTTTACAGACAGTGCAGATTTCCAAATATCCCAGTCTACTCTTTCTGACAGTCTACATAAACTCCAGCTCAGTTCCCCTCCTCCAGCTCACTACCTGAACAAAGACACTCAGTGGAAAAAAATCTGATGAGAAAATGTAGGGTGGCTACACCTGCTCCCTAAGAGCTGCCCCGCCACCCGCCCATCAAACAGAGACAAGTGCTCAATAAATGTTACGCTGGGTTACTGTTGGCCTGCTGCATACCAGAAAACATGCTGGACACAAAGACGAATAAACCCAGTCCACATCTCCACACTCTGGAACTCCTGCTTGATGAGCACTGAGCACAAGGCTGAGGAGCAAAAACCCGGAGGCTGCTCCAGTGTTACTTCACCATGGCATTCCCTGCGCTGTCCCGGACACTGTGCTCCCATTTCCCACCCTCACCCTGAGTGAGCACGTCCCCTCCAATGACTCTAGGAACCTTTGGTGGATGACAGCTGCAAGGACCACCACCAGATGGTTTCACCTGCAAGTTCTGTAGGCACCTGATTCCACTGTCTTCTCTCCTTGCTCCCTTCCTATGGCATTGAGCAGTACTGGAAGCTACCAGTCAAGAACTAGGGGACAATCCTGGCTCCTCCCTGCCCCTAATCTCTCACTGAAGTAACTGCCAAGTTTTGTCAGTTCTACCTCCAGAACTGTATCTCCCCATTTCTGTCTCTAATCTAACTCAAGACCACCCCCATTTGTCACCTGGATTAGTCTAGCAGCTTCTTAATGGGCTTCCAGAGCCACTTCCTCTGACACATTCTTCAGCACAGTCAGTGATCTTTGCTAATCCACAGGCCTGATTCTTTTTTTTTTTTTTTTGTACCAGGAATTGAACCCAGGGCCCTTAGCCACCTAGACATATCCCCAGTTCTTTTCTGTTTTTTTATTTTGAGATAGGGTCTAAGTTGCCTGGAGTCTCACTAAGTTGCTGAGGTTGGTTTTGAACTTGGCTGCCTCAACCTCCCTCAGTTGTTGGAATTACAGGCACCCAGCCACAAGCCTGATTCTTAAATGCCTCCACATTAACTTAAAATTTATTATTTACTTATTTTGGGTTCTAGGGATTGAACCCTGGGGCACTTTACACTGAGCTACATCCCCAGGCCCTACACTTTCAAGTCCTTAACTAGGTTTACAAAGTCCCCTAAGGTTTAGACATAGCTTGCTGCCCTTAGCCTTGTCTCCCGTTTTCCACCGAGAATACTACCCCCCTGCTCCTGCTTCACTCCCTGGGGCATGTTTTGGTCTCAGTTGGGGGGGGGGGGGCGGACAGAAGCCTCCCCAGATTCATCTTAAGTGCCTCTACTGCGTCTTCCCTGAGCCAGGAGGGCTCTTCCTCCCACACAGCATTAAGTATCTCCTCGTCTCCCAAGTGAGTTTAAACTCCGGATAATGACGACAAATATCAGCAACACGCACTTGCACAGCATTTACTCTGTAACCATGAGTATTTTAAGCATTTTACATTTTTACACCTACTACCTCATTTAACCTTTATCTCAATCTTGGGCGGCAGATTTTATTAGCCTCTCTGCTTCAACAAGGATGAGGAAAGAAGCAGAGAGAGCCCAGAGTGCCCAGGGACACAGCCTGGAGCGGGGAACCGGCGCTCTCCTGGCCACCAGCCCCGCGCGGGCGGGAGTCGGTCTGCACCACGGGCTCCACCTGCGACCCGTCGGGGCCTGACCGCGTCTGCGGAACGAATGAATGAACGGAGCCCTTCTGACCCGCAGCGCCGGCCTCGGCTCCGCGCACCGCGACGGCGGGCCTGCGCCTCCGGCCCCCGCCCGCAGACCAGCGCAGCCCGGCACCTCGCCCCCTCGCGGCCGCAGAACGCCCACCCGCCGCGGCGCGCGGGGTCAAGGGGCGGTGACAGCCCGGAGGCGGGGGCGGAGATGCTACAGCTGGGGTGTCACCCGGCCCGGGAGGCCACTCGCGCCCCCTCGCCCGGGCGGCTGGTCCGCCCGCCCACTCCCCGCCCGCTCGCCGGGCGACGCCCCCTCCCAGCTGCCCCGCACCTGCTGCCCGTGGTGCCCCTCAGCCCGGTTCCCGTCCCATTCCACTTCCCTCCCCTCCCCCACACAACCGTCCATGGCGTCCCGCCGCGCCCCATCCTCCGCCGCCTCCGCCCCGGCCCCAGGGACTCCCCCGGCCCCCGGCGCTTGATGACCCTCACCTGCCATGTCCCGGACCCCACCACAGAAGGAGGTGCATCACGGCCGCGAGAAGGCCAGGGACGGCACTTCAGAGCAGACAAAGGGCGCCGCCATGTTAGAGTCGGGCGGAACCGACCTCGCTGGCTTCCCGGCTGCAACTTCCGGCGCATGCGCAACTCTCGCGCTGGATGCGCGACCGTGGGCCGACGCATGCGCCGAGCTATCCAAAAGTTCTACGTTACTTCTGCGCTTAGAATTGTCCTCATTATAACCCTGGCTTGGGTTTCCATTCCGACTGTGACAGTACCGGCTTCCATGTGTTCCGCGCTTGCTGCGCGCCAGGCACTGCGTTGAGCTCTTTATGTGCATTCTCATTAAATCCTCATACCCACCGTCAAATAGTTTTATTTCTCCCCTTTTTGAAGAAGGGAAAAAAGGAGGCTCACAAAGGGTAAGTAAATTGACCGTAGTCACGCATCTTCTAAGTGATGGAGCAGAGACGTGAACCTACTTGTGACTTCACAGCCGCAGATCCCGTTGTTTTTCTACCTTTTAAACCACTGTCACCCACTCCCTGTTTACGCAGCTCCAGGGTTAGCCTGGGTGCACTTGAGGATGTCCTAAGACTGGTGTCTACAGGCCTGCGTGGCACCTCTGTGGCCTCTTTCCATCTCTTTGGTTCCTCAAAGTCATTGACTTCTTCCTTAGTTTGTGGGCTTTTTTCTTTTAATCTTCTGGCCCTGTTTATTTTCCACGATCCATAATTTTTATGTATGTATGTATTTATTTATAGTGCCGGGATGGAACCCGGGACTTTGCACAGGTTAAGCAAGTGCTTTACCACTGAGCTACACCCTCCACCTGGTGATCCACAATTTTAACAACACTCTCACCACCACCCTACTCTTCTGCTTCCTTGTTTTTTTTTTGTTTTTTGTCACATGGATTTGGTAAGAATTGCAACCCTGGTGAATGGAGCTGCCCCTTTTCTCTTTGCCTGCATCCAAACAGCCAAGCATAGCCGAAGAAAATACTGCATGGGACAGACCATTCCTACACATTTCCATTCCCTAACATTCAGTAGAACTACAGCAAATGTCAATGTAGCCAACTCACTATTGTCTTCACAGTGACTAGAGAAACTAAAAAGCTCAGCAGTTAACATCACCTCTTAACTTGTTTTTTAACCTGTGGTAAGAACATTAGCGTGAGATCTGTCTTATTAACAAATGTTTAAGCATGCAATACAGCATAGGGGTGCTCCACCTCAAAGCCATATCCCCATCCTTTTTATTTATTTGTTTATTTTTAATTTTGAGACAGGGTTTTGCTAAATTTCCCAGGCCGGCCTTGAACATGCAATCCTCCTGCCTCAGTTTCTTGAGTTGCTGGCATTACAGGCGTGCATCACTAAACCCAAGCCATGATGTGTTTTTAAATGCAATAATTCCAGTAGTGGTCTCTGACTTCCCAATTTCCTGATTGTGGCAGAAGTAACAAACAGTTCTTAATTGGTGAGTTCTAAAGTGTTCTGGGAACCACTATGGAAAGTTCACTGTAATGACCACTCCTTAGGCCCATCAGATGATATTATAAACACCTAAGTCTCTGTATTAAATCCCTCTATGCTTAAAAGAAGCCTTTAGACAACATGGAAATGTTCTGTACCTTGTCTGTATCAATGTCAGTATCATGGTCGTAATTTTGTACTGTAGTTTCACAAGTTATTACAATGAGTGGAAATTGGGTAAAGGATACAGGATGCTCTCTCTGTATTATTTCTTACAACTGCATGTAAACCTACAATTTTTTCAAAATTTAAAATTTTTTAATTAAAAAAGAAAATCTGGGAACTGGAGGTATCGCCCAGTGATGGAGTGCTGGCCTAGCCCGCCTGAGGCCTTCGCTCAGTCTCTAGCACTAAAGAAAGAAAAAGAGAAAGGACAGAATGATCAGGAAGGAAAAGAGTTCCGTGAGATTTCCACCTCTGCAGGCAGTGGGTCCCCAAGGATGAAAACCAGGGGGCTGGATTGGAAGGCGACACGCATCTAATCAATTTCATGCAGGAAAACAAATCAATACACAAGTTGTCACTTACGACGATAAATATTGTTGTGGGGGTGGGGTTGCCTAATGAAGACAAGGCTGTGATTGACCATTCTGGTGGGAATGAAGATGCGAAGGACCACTTGTAACTGCCCTGCGACCTCCAGATATGAAAGACTGATGGTTTACATTCTCAGCTCAACACAGGGTCAGAGACCAGGACCACTCCTGACTATTCAAAAAAAAAAAAAAATATATATATATACACACACATACACACACACATGGCAGGGTTCAATCTTCAGTACCAAAAAATAAAAATAAAAACAAAACCAGAGAATTGGAAAGGGAATATTTGGGTGGAAGCAGATGACTGCAGCAGTTTCTCAACTCCCCAAATCCAAAATTCAAGGAGAACTCCTTGTCTATGGGAGCAGCCCCTCTTCCCATCTGCTGATCCTGATTTCCATGGGAGCGTGTAGTGGTCTCACCTGCAGATGTTCTTTTGCAAGGGCAAACTGATTCCTTGAGAAGGCTCCGCTCACCTTCTGTTGCTTCCAGACTTGTAAAAATAGATTCCAAGAAACCTCCAGGACCAGCCAAAGTCTGACCATGGTTCACAACAAAACAAGCCTTAGGCAATTAAATGAACAGAAACCAGGGAAGGCGGGCATGACTGGATTCTAGAGGAGCTGTGTCAGGGAGGAAAAGATGCAAGATTTGATTTTGCTGAATTTATCAATATGATATGAGGGCGCATGGTGAAGATTTGGGTTTTGTGCTTCAGATGGAAACCGTGTTGTTCTAGTAGCAGGGATCAAACCCAACGGTGCTTTACCACTGAGCCACATCCCCAGCCCTTTTTATTTTTTATTTTGAGACAGGGTCTCAGTAAGTTGCTTAGAGCCTTGCTAAGTTGCTGAGGCTGTCCTCAAACTTGTGCTCTTCCTGCCTCAGCCTCTACAGGCGTGTGCCACCGCACCCAGCTCAAATTGAAATAGTTGTAAGAACTCAACTGGGTGATTGAAACCTGGACTCACCAGTGGCCTTTATCAAATGAAACTCGATGCCAGAAACTCTTTAGATAAGTGTGGAAGAAAGAACCCCAGCATTGGGTTAGATGACTGGGCAGGGCGGGTGCCAAGTCCTCCATGTCGACTGGCAAGGGGGTGATTACTAGTTGCTGGTTTCTCAACAGGGGTCATTGCTTTGGTATGTTACCAGCAGGTGCCCCAGCCTCCCCCTCCAACATCCCCTCCACTCAACCACCAGAGTGACCCCCTCACCCATCTGCCACTCTGGAAGTTCCTGTCCACATGTGAACAATCCTGTATTTTCCCAGCACTGGGAATTTTTCAAGCAATTGGCCACCTCACAAACACAAACTTGAAAAGCTGTAGGTGAATCGAAACACATCCATTTATATAATTTAGCTTATCCATTTGATGACATGAATCTTGAAAATGCCAGTTATAGGGCTGGGAACATAGCTCAGTTGGCAGAGTGCTTGTCTTGCAAGCACAAGGCCCGGGGTTCAATTCCCAGCACCGCCAACAAGAAAATGTGTTATATAGCTCATGACTTCTATGTAAGTTACATATAACTTATCAAACATGCTTTTTGCTCTCTGCCCACTCGTCATGAAATGGTTTTTGCTTCTTTTTTGCAGAACTGGGGATAGAGCCCAGACCCTCATGCCAGGCAAGTGCTCTGCCACTGAGCTGTACCTTTTTTCCATTGTTTTGGTTTTTTTGGACACAGGGTCTCCCTTGTTGCCCAGGTGGACCCAAACTCATGCCTCAGTCTCCTGAGTAGCTGGGATTACAGGCACATGCTACCACACCCAGCCCGGCATACAACTTTAAATTCCTTTCCCTTCTGAAATATCTGTTAGATACACAAAATTAGAAAAAATAAAACATTTTCTACATGGCCATCATACAGACTCAATAGTTAAGTTTTGTTCTTTCCTTCTTTTAGTGCAGAAGTGTTTTAAAGCAAATTCCAGGCATCATGACATTATACTCTGATATATTTCAGTGTGCGACCATTAAGAAATAATCCTAGTAACTCCACATCATGTACACCTGAAGCAGACCAGAAACCTCCACCAGAAGACCCTTACCATAATAAAGCAGAAACCCCACCATAATTGTAACATGTAAGTTCCTCTTCTGGTCAGAAAGCTTTATAACGGAATATCAGCAAAAATTTCTACAAAAAACTCAATGTGGGATAGGACTTCCTACTTCTTTTGAGGACTAAGTTACTCTGTCTTGGCTGCAGACTTGATGTCACTTCTGCTTTTGTTGTAAAACCTCTGACTAATCTAAAAAGTGGGACAAAGTAGACTCAAGAAAAAAAACATACTTTTATGTAGACTCCAACAAAAATGTAAACCTTCAAGCCCCCACCGTCTTGGGTATAAAGGTCCAAGAATTTCCAGACTTGAGTTCAGAGAACTTTAAGTGATAGCCCCTCTGGGCCCTGCAGCCAATAAACCTGCTTCCTGAAAATTCCTCCAGTGTCCAGCCTTTTCTGTCTACATCACAACCACAAGAGCAGGATCCCAAATAGAATATGTTACACTCTATGTATATATAATTTGCCAAAATACATTCTACTGCCGTGTATAACTAAAAAGAACAAATAATAATAATAATAATAATAATAATAATAATCATCATCATCATCCTGCTGGGTGCTGTGGCACACACCTGTAATCTCAGCAGCTAGGGGGGCTGAAGCAGGAGGATCTCAAGTTCAAAGCCAGCCTCAGCAACTTAGGGAGGCCCCAAGCAACTCGGTGAGATCCTGTCTCAAAATAAAATATAAAAAAGGACTGGGGATGTGGTTCAGTGGTTAAGCACACCTAGGTTCAATCGACAGTATGGATAAATAAATAAATAATAAATAAATAAGGAAAGAAGGAAGGAAATAAATAAATAAATAAATGATCCTGCTGGACACTATGGCTCATGTCTTAACCCCAGCAATTTAAGAGGCTAAGGCAGGAAGATTGTAAGTTTGAGGTCAGCCTGGACAACTTAGCAAGACCATGCCTCAAAATTGAAAAATAAAATTAATAAAAAGGGTAGGAGTGTATTTCCATGGTAGAGTGTTCTGCCCAATTAAAAAAAAAAAAAGTATTTTTTGAAATCATTTGCTCTCCAGTCTTAATCTAAAATTTCTAATTTTCTCCAAATGTCTTTTCCTGATTGCTTTGTTCAAATCGGACTTCATAAAGGGTGTCCCATCATGGCCACTCTGGGTGGTGGTGGTGTTCTTTCAGACCATCTTTTGAGTCTGTCATCCTGGGTAATCCCTTCCCTTGTTTTCTGCTAGTTGCATTCCCTCGCCTTGTGGCAGAAATGGGTCACCCCTCTCTCAGAATGTCCTACGCTCCGGACTTGCCTGCTTTTCTCCCTGTGCTGTCTGTCCTGTCAGCTGCACTCTGTCCCCTGTTCCTGGTAACCTAACCCCTAGGCCTGAGCGGACCGGATCCCGCCTTTTGGGTGAGAGCCCCTGACTGTGCTGAGGCCTCCTGGAGCACCACCCTGGGCCCTGTCTTCTCCTTGGGAAAATCCCCATCCATCTTCCGCGGAACAGATTCTTCCTTTGAAGATCCTTGTCTGAGACAATGATTTCATGAGTGGTTGTAAAAACGGTGCCGTCCTGATTCTATCATTCCTGGTGCCTGGATCAGCTGGAACTCTTCTGTAAACAAGAATTTCTCCCAATAACCAATTGTATGCCTGGAAATGTAGTTCATTGAGGAGAAGCAGGGCAGAGTTTTTTTTTGTTTTTTTTTTTTTCTTTTTAAAAAGTAACTTTGTTGGGATTTAATTCACATCCCATACAATGCACCTTTTACTTTTTGGGGTTTTTTTTTCAGCACTGGCGATGGAACCCAGGGCCTTGCTAGGCAAGCGCTCTGCTGCTGAGCTCCATCCCCAGCCCGCAATCCACTCTTTTAAAGTGTGCAAGTCAATGATTTGAGGCTCTTCAGAGTTGCGCATCCATCATTGCTATTCCAAAGCACTTTTTTGTCATCCCCAGAAGAAACTCTGTACCCATTAGCTGCACTCTCATTTCTTCCTTCCCCAGCTCTTGGTAACTATTAAGCTTCTTCCTGCCATTATGGATTTACCTGTTCTGGGCATTTCACATTAATGGAGTCAGGCAACATGTGATCTTTCAAGATGGGCTTGCTTTGGTTTCCCTGGTGATGGGAGGATTGAACCCAGGACCTCGCACATGTTAGGCAAGCGCTCCAACCCTGATCTACCTCCCCAGCCCCAGAATAATTTGAGACTTATTGAAAAGCTGCAGATAGCACAGAATGCCTGTTCAGTTCACACCCAGTTTCCCCCACGGTTAATGTCTTCCATGACCACAGAACCTTTATCAAAACGGAGGGAGCGGGGCTGAGGGTGCAGCTCAGCAACAGAGCACAGGGTTAGCAGGCGCGAGGCCCCAGGTTTTGATCCCCAGCACAACAGACAGAGTTAGGAAAGCAGCATTGGTACAGAACTAGAGTCTGAACTCCAGGCATTATTTGGATTTCAACGATTTTTCTACAAACATCTTTTTTGTTCCAGGGTGCAATTCAGAGTACCCTTGTGTTAAGTTTTCTTGACCCTTTAGTCTCCTCCAGTCCATGACAGTTTTTCAGTCTCCTTTTGTTTTTCATAATTTTAAGATGGGAGGAGTACAGACCAGGTAGCTTCAGAATGTTTCCATGTGGATTAGTCCAATTCTTTTCTTGTGTCTCTGCCAGGTCACAGTCCCTTCTCATAACATGGTATCAGAGCTGTATACTATCACATGGGCACAGCTGTTAAATTTCTTAATTTGTGGTAAAATATATATTGCTAAGTCACATTTTAAGTCATTTAACGCAGGCAAAAATATTTGGCTGGAACTTAATTTCGTTTTAGTTTCTTTGTTATTTGCATAGCATGTTGATTTTCTATTGATGTTGCACCAAATTATCACAATAGAATGACTTAGGATGACACAAATTTATTCTCTGCAGATCAGAAGTCCCATGTGGACCTCAGTGCGCCTGTAATCAAGGGAAGGCTCCTTCGTGGAGTTTCTAGGGAAGAATCCTTTCCTTGCTTTTTCCGGCCTCCAGAGGTGCCTGTGTTCTTTGGCTCGACATCCTTTCCTCCGTTGCTGTGATATGATGATATTTGTTTTTTGGTTTTTTGTCCCTCATCCCTGGCTCTAGTGACTCGAACAATAAGGGTGAATATTTGGCCTTTTTTCTTTGGTTCCCAAAGCAGCTTCAAAGCAATAAAGGCAGAGGTGGACTTTGTTAGGAAGTTGGGGTGCTTTCAGCTTCAGGAGCAACCTTGGAAAGCAAGGCCTCTCTCCTCCCTCCCCCTCCTTTCACCTGCTCCTTTTTCTCCCCAAGACAGGCCACAGAAGCTGGAATTTCCCTTCCCTAAGATGGGTCATAGAGACTAAAAACCTACCCTGATCTTCCCCCATCTTTCTGCCTTGGAGATGGCCATAAAAAACACTCTGATAGTAGATCTTTTTTTTTTTTTTTAAAGGAAACGTGTTGCTGAGAATTGACCCACGGGCCTTGTGCATGCTAGGCAAGCACTCTGCCCCTGAGCTGCGCCCCAGCCCCATGTAGCTCTCACACTTCTCCTGGCAGAAGCAGCCCTGCCCCGTGCCCGGGAGGGAGGGACGCAGACAGGCCTCACCAGGCTCCGTGCTCCCTGGAGCAGCACTGCATGACCCCACCTCTCCCCAGCTGCCACGCTTGAGTCACACTCATGCACTGAAGTCTCCACTAAAGGCCAAAATGGCAGAGCTTCCAGTTAGCTGAACTCCCAGAGGTGCTGGAGGTGGGCACACCTGGGGACTTGGAGGCACCTCCTCGCATCCCGTGTGCCGGGCCCTGTTCATTTCTTCATCCGCACGCTCTGTGGTGTCCCTGTGATAAACCCATGAACGAGCATTTCCCAGAGTTCTGAGAGCTGCTCTTGCGACTCAGTCGAACCCCAATTTGTAGCTGGTGCTGGTGGGTCAGAAGCAGCCTCGGACGCATGGGGCTCTGCCTGCATCTGGACTGGGTGGTCCTGGGGACTGAGTCCTCAGCCTCTGGGACCTGATATGGTCTCCAGGAGGCACTGTCAGAACCAAGTTGAACCCGCTGCCAAATCAGTTGCTTCTTACACATCTGGTGTCAGGAGCGGCCTCTGACAGTAGCGTCTGAGAAACTGAATGGACATGGTTTCTTCCCCTGTGACAGGGTCTCCAAAGCCAGCAATGTGCATTGAGTCCTCTCACTTCCTCCTGGCCTTCCTCCTTCATGTGTCTTTCTAATCCCGCCAGGGAAGGTTCCATTCCCAGGACTTGGGGGATTAGATTGAGCTCAGCCACAGCATCTAGGATAATCTCCTCAAGTCAAAGTCCACAGCCTTAATCACATCTGCAGAGTCCCTTTTGCCTTGGAAGGTAACCTATCCCAGAGTCCTGGGGACTGGGACTTGGACACCTCTGGTGGAACATGATTCTGCTTGCCAGGCACAGTTACTTCTTTTCCTTCTTTCTTTCATTCTTTTTTTTTTTTTTTTTTTTTTTTTTGTGGTGCTGGAGATTGAACCCAAGGTCTTGTGTGTGAGAGGCAAGTACTCTATCAACTGTCTCCCCAGTTCCAGTTACTTCTTTTTTATGGAAATGATACTGTTTACATTTAATGTACCTACATCAACTTTGCTATTCAAGTACATTTCTTTTCCAGCGAAACCAGTGGTTGACTTGGGTATTCGTAGCACAATTCTTAGGTGGAGAACAAACCAAGAAAGCGAGGTGGTGAGTCAGTCAGTTAATAACAGATTTGGGAAACTGAGGCCTGACTGAGAAGGTTCCAGAGACCCAGCCCAAGTCAGGAAGCAGCTAGAGTTGGGAAAACATAGTGTCCCTTTCATAGGAAGCCTGTCCCCTGGACCTAACAACAGTCGTGTTGACATAGCCCTGCCGATCAAAGCAAGCCCCTAACTGCCCCGGGTCAGTTCCTGTGGCTCACTCAGGGATCCGGTCCGGATCTGGTAAATATAAAAGATCTGGCCCCCAGGGTGGAGCGTCTACATCCTGCAAGAGGCAGCGAGGACACGTCCCCTCCTGCCAGCGCTGGACAGGCCCTGTGGCAGCAGCATGGCTCCCTCAGAGGACTCCAGGGACTGGAGAGCCAGTCTCAAAGACACCAGCCTAGAGACCAGCTCTGGTAAGAGGTGGCAAGGGCACCTCAGCCCGGAAGGAAGACCGGCTGAGGGGAGGTGGGCGGGCCAGGTGGGGGTCTGAGGGCAGACACCCTACGGTGACGTGGGGGAGCTTCACGTGCTTCCTGAATTAGCCGCCCTACCAGCACAGAAGTGTCCTTCCAAGTCCGAGCCGGGTGAAGAGTGCATAATCCAGGGAACAGGCATATTATTTAGTTAATGTGAAAAGTTGCTTTTTTAAGAGCACAGACTGTGGATTGAGACAGACCAGCTTTGAGCCTTGCTTTATCGATAAATTGACTGATTTGTCTGTTCACTCTTCTTACCACTTAATAGGCTCTGAGCTAGGGAGGAGACGGGGATCCCTAGGCAGATAACACTGGGCATGGATAGGATTCTCTGAGGCCATGGACAAAATTCTGAGGGGAAAATTCAGGCATGATGGTGCATACCTATAATCCCAGTGACTCAGGAGGCTGAGGCAGGAGGATTCCAAATTAGAGGCCAGCCTCAGCAACTTAGAGAGACCCTGTCTCAAAATAAAAAGAGCTATAGCTCAGTGGTAGTGCACTCCCTGGGTTCAATCCCCAGTACCACAAATAAAATGAAATTAAAAGGGCTGGCGTATAATAGCTCAGTGGTAGAATATTTGCCTCGCATGCTTGAACCCCTGGGTTTAATTCCCAGTGCTGCAGAAAAAGTTACAAATAAGAAAAGATAGTGTGTGCGTGGGGTGTGGTGCGCCATGGTGAGTCCCGAGGACCACCAATGCCACGTGAGTTGAGCTTCAGCTTCCTCACCTGTCAACGGCCTTCCTCTTCCTCTTGACTGAGGACCTTGCTGTTCCCAGTGTGGTCCGTGGACCAACAGAATCCGCATCTCTTGGGAGCTTGTTAGAAAGGCAGCACGTCAGCGTCCCTAGGCCCCACGAGCATGGCCCCTGGGCAGTTCCTGTGCACGGGAACGTGGAGAAGCCCTGGTGTGCTGGACTTGGGCTCCTGGAAGGTAGATGGTGATGAGTTCAGAAACCAGGAGTTCAACTTGGGTCTGGGGTGGGGGCGCCACAGAGCAGCAGGGCGCTTGCCCAGTGTGTGCAAGGCACTGGGTTCCATCCCCGGCGCCACCAAAAATAGCGTGAAGATAAACTTGGGTCTCTCCCATGCTGAAGTCATATTCTAAGTCCCACCTGTCCCGTCACCGTGCATCACTCACCCTACAGAACAGATGAACGAATGACTTGGTGAGAGACCCTGTCCCTTGCTGTGCTCACGCAAACCTTGGTCTTTCCCCTCCTCCTAGGTGGGAAGCTGGCCCGCCGGCAGACGGCCGTGCCCACCGCCCACATGACTGTCATCATCGACTGTGTCCGGGGGAAGCGGCTCTCCCTGGCGGCACCCCCAGTGCTGCCCCAAGCCCCCAGTTGCAGCCAGGGACCTGTCCGTCTACCCATGAAGACCTATATTGTGTTCTGTGGGGGGAACCGGCCCCAATCAGCTCTGGACAGCCCCTTGGGTGGGGGGTGCCTCGCCCAGGCCAAGGATGCCCTGCCATCCTGCAGGGGCGTTGTGGGCCCTGCTTCCCCCGTAGACAGCCTGCCCTGTCCCCAGGGGGTTCCTAAAGTCAAGGGGAGCCCCTTAAAGACTGGGCCAGCAAGGTCTTCAACCTGGGGGACAGTCAAGGGCTCCCTCAAAGCTCTCTCTTCCTGTGTCTGTGGGCAGACTGATTAACGGGAAGGGCAGGCTGTGGGAAGAGGGGTTGCCATACCAGGTCCCAAAGTCCGGGGGCTGTGACTCCCAGGCCAGCCTCCCTTCCCCAGGCCCACTAAAGGACAAGGGAGACAGCCGTCTGGTGCACGCCTGTGTCCTCCGTCCTTCCTGTCCCTGCCAGCCTTTCAGCCAAGGCCCACCAGGACACCCCTGCATGGAAAGAGACTAATGGTTGACCAGCGGATACTAAGGGAGCATCTTCTACGTGCTGGCCCTGGGCAGAGCTGGGGACATCCTTCTGGTTTTCTTGAAGCTTATATTCTCGGGGCTGGGGGTGGGAAGAAGAGTCCAACAAGCAACCAAATAAATAAAGAAGGTGATTTTGAACCCCGGTGAGTGCTAGGCAGGAACGGAAGCCAGCTGCCAGGCAGGCGTGGCTGGGGGACAGCGCTCCTGATACGGTGCTTGGGAGAGCCTCGCAGAGCAGGGGACACTTAAGGGACTGTTGGAAAGGTGGGAAGCAGCCGGCCCTGTGGGAATCCAGCCTCGCCCACCTGCTGCATCTTGACGCAGGTGGACCATGGCGGGGGCCGGTGCCCCTGCGTGACAGGCAGGGCTGGCATGCGGCTGCTGTCATCTTGGTTCAGATGCAGGCGCGGAGGCGGCTGGGAGGGCATGGGCCACTGGATGGGCCACTCGAGGGTGTGGCAGGGGGTTGGGAGGCTTGGGGCAGTGGCCAAAGGAAACTCAATCCCAGAAGGCAGCCTGGGGCGACCTGAGGATCCAAGCTAGCACGTAAGGAGAACTGGCTTCCCTGAAGGGAGGAGGTGCTCAGAAGTGAAACGGGCATCACATCCGAGCAAATGGAGATGGTTTATTGAGCATCGCCCACACCAGGCTCATACTGCCCGCTAGGGATGCAGGAAACAAGTGAGCACGTCCCCACAGGGCCGTCCCGTTCCAAAGCAAGGCGGGGTCACTGATGGCGTAAGCGCCTGGATAAAAACTGCCAAACGTTCATTTATTTGTTCAGTGACAATTTGGCTAGGCGTCTACAAACCCTGACAATGAACACACACTGGCCATTTCCTCTGTGCCTGGGAACCGAGGTCCTCACGATGTGGTGTAAGGGAACACTGTTTTTGTGCCCATTTCACTAGTTAGGAACAGAGGCACAGAGAGGCTGAGGACTGCTCTCGAGGTCCACAGGCTGGTACAGTTGAGTTTAGTCTGGTGCCCAAGTTCTCATTCCTAACGGTGGGCCTCATTCCGGAAGAGTCTCTTCTGGGCAGAGGGGACCCCGAGAGACTAGACGCAACTCTGCTCCAGCAGCGTACAGCCTGGTGGGCAAGAAAAGAAGGGAAGCAGTTACCAGCTCCCAATAAGTGCAGTTGCAAGAGCTGGGCATGATGGCACATACCTGTAGTCCCCGTCACTTAGGAGGCGGAGGCAAGTTCAAGGCCAGCCTTGGGAACTTAGTAGAACCCTGTCCCAAAGAAGGGAAGGAAGCTCTGTGGCAGAGTGCCCTGGGTTCAATCCCCAGTACGGTAGTAATAACAATAACATAACAACTGTGATGGTTTAGGTCAGAGGTGTCCCCCAAAAGCTCACGTGTGAGGCAATGCAAGAAAGTTCAGAGGTGAAGTGATAGGGTTATGAGAGTTTTTAACTCAATCAGTGCATTAATCCCCTGAGAGGGATTAACTGGGTGGTAACTGTGCTGCCGGAGGTGGGTCCCTGGGGGCGCGCCTTTGAGGTACATATTCTGTCCTAGTTGAGCAGAGCTCTCTCTGCTTCCTGGTGCCATGTCCCCAGCTACTCTCCTCCGCCACACCCCTCTGCCATGTCCTGCCTCATCCTGCGTCCAGAGCAATGGAGCTGTCTGTCTATGGACTGAGACCTCTGAAACTGTGAGCCCCTAAAGAAACTTTTCCTTCTCTAAAATTGTTCTTCTCGGGTCTTTCAGTCACAGCGGTGAAAAAGCTGACTAAAACAATAAACATAAATAAAATAAAAATTTTAAAACACAAGTGTAACAGCAAGGGAAACAGAGATGTCAGGCACAGAGGAAGGTGACCGGTTCACTCTGGGGACAGGAGGTCAGCAAGGGCATCCTGCAGGAAGTGACAGCTAAACAGATCTGACCAGAGAGTGAGTACGCAAGGGGAGGGGTCATTGATTAGTCACCAGTGTATGCCAGGCTCTGGGCTAGACCCTGGAATGGATCAATGAATCAGACAGACAAGGCCTAGCATGAAGGAGCTTGTCCTCTAGTTGGGGACAGGGGCAGAGGTCAAATTAGAGATCAAAGAGATTATGAATCTTTAGATTTCGTTCTGAATGGAACACAGGAAATCGTGAGCAGAGACACCAGGCCCAAGCTCGCCTTTGAAAAGAACGTAGGCAGACTGTTGGAAGCCCTGGAGGCTGAGAGAAGGGAGCCACTAGAGAGGAGGTGACAGTTATAATCTGGATGAGGGCTGGTGGTGGAGCTCAGTAGTAAAGCTCTTATCTGGCATGCGTGGGGCAGTGCAAAAGTAGAGTAACCTGGGCGACATATGCCTATTAGGAAAGCTATCTTGAGGTCAGCCTAAGTCAAGGCTGCAGAGACCCCTAAGACCCTGGAGAAAAGCAGGCTTGTGGCTGCACATCCACACCCCCACCAGGAGGTGTCGCCCTATCCTCAGACTGGCGAGCACTGCGCCCCCACAGAAGCACCTGCCAGCAACTTGGTGGGTGTTTCCCAAGTCAGGCTTCCTTCTAATCAACGCCCTTTCATCCAGAAAAACAAGTGGTCGCTTTGTGCCAGGCATGGTGACATTTCAGAATTAGTAGTGGGGTCTTGGTGAAGATTCAGAGGGATCATTCGTTTATCACTTGCTCAGTAAAGGCAGTCACTATTACTATTGTCTAGATTTTTTTTTTTTTTGGTAACCACGATTGAACCCAGTGAGTTCAGAGGTATTTAACCACTGAGCCACATCCAGTCCCTTTTGTTTAGTTTTATTTTGAAACAGGGTCTTGCTAAGTTTCTTAGGATCTCGCTAAGTTGCTGAGGCTGGCTTTGAACTTGTGATCCTCCTGCCTCTGCCTCCTAGCTGCTGGGATTACAGTCGTGTACCACCATGTGCGCCTTAATTCTTTTTTTTTTTTTTTTTTTCCTGATGGTACTGAGGATTGAACTCAATGGTGCCAATCAGTGGGCTACATCCCAGGCCTTTTATTTTTTAATTTTGAGAGGGGGCCTCACTGAGTTGCCCAGGCTGACCTTGAACTTGCCATGCTCCTGCCTCAGCCTCCTGAGTCTCCTGGATTACCGGTGTGCCCCACCGCGCCTACAGGCCAGGCAGTTCTTAGGCACCACCGGCAACACCAGTTGACTTCACCCGTTACAGCCTTGGCAGTGGGTATGATTTTCATTGCTTTACAGATGAGAAAACGGAGGCACAGAGATCACCAACCAGAGAGAGGCAGAGCCCAGACCCAAGCCTGGCGTGGAAGCAGAGTGTGCTTTAGGCACTTGATGCACACTTGCTGAGTGAGTGAGTGAGGGCGGGCCTGGTGTGCAGGGAGGTTTGGTGACTCAGCGGGTGAGTGGGGCCCTCCACGTGGTGGAGGGCGAGCCGGAACGTGGGAAGACAACCGGTTCAGCAGGGCCCAGGCATACAGAGACCCCTGGGACGTGTGGGGACGGGGGCGCAGCTGCTGATCCCTCCCCTACTGCAGCTCTGATCTGGGGCTGAGGCTGGTGACAGGAGAGCCAATGGCATGGAGGTGGGTGACAGTCACTCAGAGGAGGCTTGGAGGGAGGCCCGAGGTAAAGGAAGCATGGAGCATTTGGGATGGGCTGGGGCAGTACAGCTCTGTGGCAGGGCGCTTGTCTAGCATTCACGAGGCCCTGGGCTCCGTCCCCAGTGCTGCCTAAGTAAATAAAATTTTTTTTTAAATAAGCAAAAAACACCCCTGGGTGCCTCCATGCAGTCTGCGCTGTCTGGTTCCCGGGGGGCTGAGCTGCTTCACTTCCCTGAGAGCCACCTGACCACTCTGTGATTGTAAACAACACACAGAAATGGCACACAGGTGTGTACAGGTAAGCAGCTTCTGTCCTGCCCTGCGGCCGGGCCCTGCCCTCCACACCCCGCCATGGAAGAAGTGCATGCACTTCGGTGTCCCCTGATCTATGCCTGCGTCCTTGGAGTCCCCCTTGAACTGGGGGCAACATCTTACTGGTTCCCTCATTAACCCCGAGGCAAGGAAAATGTGAGTGTGGGGGGTGCTGGGGATGGAACCCAGGGCCTGCTCGCAGCAGGCCAGCGCTCCCCTGAGCTCCACCGCAGGCCGAGGTGAGCAGAACCTTCAGTGGGAAGGTCAAAGGGCAGAAGCCTCTTTTGGAAAAACAGTCTGGGGGTTTCTCAAAGCAGCACGGAGCCACCACGAGACCCAGCTGCTCCACTCCGGGCCCACACCCACGGGCACAGGAAGACGCGCTCATACGAAGGTCGCGTGTCAGTCGTATAAGTCACAAAAGCCTAGAGGTGAGAACAGCCCAAGTGACCATCGACTGACGAAGGGATGGACAAATGCAGTGTCCGTTTGAAACAGAGGTGGCTTGACCTTAGATTTTTTTCTACCAACCCGGATTATAGGTCCCTACTGGCTGACTCCACCAGTGGACGGCAAGTGGACGGCGTCACTGAACCAGGGAGTGGAACCTGAGTGCGAGAATCGCCCCAGGTTGGCTGCCACGCCTCTCAGGGTTAAGTCCCCAATGTCACAGCACCCAAGCAACCTGCCTCTCCTCTCCGGCCCCCTGGTCAGCAGCCTGGCTCTGTGCCCTTCCGGGAGCAGCCAAAGGACCCTCACCCCTTCTTGTAGCCCCCAAGCCCCCACAGGAGGCCCCAGGGCTTGGCACTGGCCCCTGCTGGCTGTGGGCAGAGGGCACCCGGGCGCCGGCTGAGGCTGGCCTGGCTGTGCTGACTGTAAACAGCAACCCCGCAGAGCCCGGCGCGGGCACAGGCCGGCAGGCTCCAGCACCTCTTGTTTGGGGCTAGAACCTGGCTAAGTGGGACCTTGTCTTGCCCGGAAAGCCACCACCACCACTGCACAAGAGCTTGGCGCTTCCCCAGTGTCCACTAAACCCTGCTGCTGGCCACACAGAGCCACCTGGGAGGGCAGCCTGCCCGCCTTGGAGACCCCTTCCATCTCTGCCCCCAGGGCCCAGGCTGGGCCTCCTTTGAGGGGCAGGAGCTTTAAGCTCCTGTCACGACGGGGCTGGGGACAGTGAGGGTCTCTGGGGGCACGGGGATCAAATCTAAATGAGACCCCAGCAGCCGAGGCTTCCTGGGCGTCCTCCGTGCCAACCGCGTGCCAAGCACTTCACACGTTTGATTCACTGAATGTACAAGCAACCCCAGCAGGTGGGGACCATGGGCCATTTTACGGAAGTCCCACTGAGGCGGGGGTTGAGTCACCTGCTCGGAATCGCAGGGCTCAGAAGCAGCAGGTCTAGATCCGCCCCCAGGCAGTCTGGCTCCAGGGTCCTTGACTGACACCCCCACTCTTGACTGAGGCTGGTCAGATTCTTTTTCAGTCCATAAACATTTGCATTGTCCCTTTTCCATCCATTAGTCATTTTTTTTTCTTTTTTTTGCGGTGCTGGGGGTCGAACCCAGGGCCTTGTGCTTGAGAGGCAAGCACTCTACCAACTGAGCTATGTCCCCAACCCCCCCTTTTCCATCCAGACTCAGGAGCAAGATGACAGACTAAGGTGCTGTCCAGCATGGGGAGCGGTAGCCCGACGGGCTGGGGAGCAGGAGGAGGGAGGTGGCGTCCATGGAGGGACAGGGCCTGAGATCTTCATTTCACCTCCACCGCTAACTTGCTGTGTGACCCTGGGAAAGGCCTACCCCTCTCTGGGCCTAGGTTTCCCCATCGTATCATGAGTTTTGGCTGGCTCCCTGAGAGGCGGCACTGGCCAATCAAGTAGGGTGGCCTCCTACTCTGCCCGCCCTCCCCGCCAGGCCCACGCTACTTTCATACCAATTGGCTTCCTTTGGAAGACGAGGTTTGGGAAGGGGGTCTGAACGTCAGCCTGGGGCTTCTTGTGCTTTGTGATTGAGTTGGCACCTCTGGAGGGTTTTCTGGAGGAAGAGGCCTTTGACCTTAAAAAAGGGAACATCTTCTGTCTTCTTACAGGGCTGGGGCCTTCAGAGAAACAGAGGCAGCACAGAGACCCCCTTTCCAACCCCGATTCTTACAAACAGGCAGAAAGATTTCAGACATGTCACTCAGAGTAACAGGCGTGAGTTTACTAGATGGGATAGGAAGGGAGAACAGGGGACCCTCTTAAAGGAGAGAGTGGGTCCTCTCAGACCAGAGGGACAGGGGCCTCTCTGCCCTCGCGGTAACAGGGCTCCTGGGACATTTCCAGAGAGGCCCGCCCACGTCCACCTCTTGACTTTTGACTGACAACAGGATGACATCAGACTTTCAAGTCCCCACGGTGCGTGACAGCTCTGGGTCACTTTGGCCCTCACTGACTGGTTCTACTTGGAATCCGTTCTTACGGATTTTATGATTAGGAGGAATTATCTTTATCTCCCCGAGTTCTCAAACCTGGTCTGCGTAAGGGTCAGGGAAGTGCCCCTGCAGGGTTGTGTTGTCCTGGCCCTGAGGCTGCTTTTCTCCTGCCATAACAGGTGGTTTGCTGAGGAAGGTAACAGACCTGGGACTTAAGCCAGACAGGGCTGCGGGTAAATCGCTTCTTAAACGTGAAAGCGGTGTGTGCGGACAGCACAGTGGCCCTGGGCTATAGAATTACTCCCTAACCTCATGTCCCCACCACTCAGTGGTCTGTCCCCTATCACTCTTAGGGTCTATGCACCACCTGGCCTAGACTTCCCCACAGGTCTCCAGGACAGAGGTTACATCCTTTCCACTTCCCCAAAAGTTACAAGCCCTGCAAGTCCCCTTTCCCTGAAGGAGCTGTGGGTGGGTGGGGGGTCCATGGCTTCCTGTTTGGGTGGGGGTGGATTGATGGGGCTGACCCAGCAGAGAACTCTCAGAGCGTCAAAGATTCAAATCCCAGCCAGGCAACTTACAAGCTGGGTGACCTTGGGCCAGTTACTTGTCCTCTCTGAACCTCCATATCCTTCTCCGTCAGATTATAATTAGTACCTACCTTGTGGGACGGCGGTGGGGATGAGCAGTGCGCCTGGCACACACTGGGCGCTCAATGAATGAGCAGCTAAAATTACTCCTCCCGGGCGGGGGCAGCCCGGCCTATGTTTAGCCTGGAAGGGGTCCGCGGAGACAAAGCCGCCCGGCCGCCTGCGGCCGGGGGTGGAGCCGACGATCGGCGGGCGGCGCCCCCACGTCCCCGCCTTCGCCTGCCGCAGGGTCACCTTGGCTGGAGCGCCGGCCAAGGGCTCCCTGAGACCGGACCAGCCCTGTCCCTAGCGGCCGATCGCCCCGGCGCAGCCCTGGTGCCCCACACTGCGATGCCACCGGGAAGTCGCCCCCTTTCCCATCCCGAGGCAGCTGCTTGGCTGGGGTCCCGGCGCCCAGGCAAACTTGACCTTGGGTGGGGGGCGAAGACGCGAAGCCCGTTGGGCCTGTCCCCACCCCCAGCCCCGCGCGGATGAATGTCGGGTCTGCAAATAGCCCAGTGGAATCAGTGAGTCATGGAGGCTGGAAATACCGCACCCCTTCTCCTCCCCTCCCGTCCTCTGACCGCAGTGCCTGGTACTCCGATTTCAGTCGTGTCTGGGGGTGTTCGGAGTGGGGGTTCCTCCAGAGAGCCCCCCCGGTTCCAGCCGGCTGTGTGACCTTGGGCCAGTCTCTCAGCCTCTCTGGGCCCCAGAGCCTCCATCGGGTAGAAGGACTTCAAAAGTCAGGCGACCTTGTGCAACCTTCCCAATTTTGTGTCCCTTCGCCTGGGACAGTGCTGGGTGCAGTTCTGGGTACATAGTCACGAACCATAAATGTCTCTTGAATGGAAAGGGAGGAGGCAGGCAACTGGGGGGCTGAGTGTGCAGAGATTTTCACTGAAATAATCCTGGGATTCCTGCAGGTGGGTCTGGGGAGCCCAGGGAGGCCAGGGGGCACCCCTGTTCCCTGAGGACTTGAACTTGAACTTGTCTGTTTATCCTGGGGTTCCCCCTCCTGGCTGGGTAGAGGAGTCCAGGTGGTGGACCCCACAGTCTGCAGGGGTTCCAGCCCCCGACTCTCCGGGGGCCCCACCCCATCTCCCCCAGGGCCCTGCACCCCAAGGGCTGAGGCAGGGGCGCCACCTGCCTGGCCCCCAAAGACTGAGCCATGACTCGCCCTCACCCTTCTGTGTGGGAGACTGAGCTAGTCTTTGGGGCGGTTGAGGCTCCCCAGGTTGAAGGTCGGTGGGCTCCCTAGCCTGGCTCCGGGACCAGGAGGGAACTGGACTGAAGGGCTTCCTGTGACCGCCCTTCCCAGCAGGATGAGGAGCGTGGGGTGCAGCGCCCCTGAGAGGAACCTCAGTGCTCAGAGGCGGGGGCTGCCAGCAGCTGAGGCATCCTGGGTTCAAATCCCACCTTCAGCGACAAAGCCTGACACCCAACAGCTCAGACTCGGTTTTCCCGTTGATGAAAATGGAAACACTAAGTCTGGTGTTTTGGCTTTTTTGGGGGGTACTGAGGACTGAACCCAGGAGTACTCCACCACTGAGCCACATCCCCAGCCCTTTTTATTTTTATTTTGAGACAAGGTCTTGCTACATTGCCCAGGCTGGCCTTGAACTTTCCGTTTTTCTGCCTCGGCCTCGTGAGTTGGCGGGATTACAGGTTTTGGCCCCAGTTCCCAGGCTAATCCGATTTTCGAATGCTCCCAATCCAGCCTCCGCCATTGGTTAGTGCTGAGTATTTGAGGGATCATGAGACGTGCGGGCGTGTGCATGTGTGCGTGTGCATGCGTGTGCATGGGTATGCACATGTGTGTGTGCCTGAGTGCATGTGTGTGTGTGTGCATTACACACACCGAGCTCTAGGTTCATAGATTGAGAAGAGGGAGGGACGGCTTCGAGATCCCTGTTCCCACCCGCACCCCGGGGTCCTGTCTGCTGGAGAGCAGCCTCACTTTGGCCCAGCCTCACCTGGAGGCACCAGCAGGTCGGGCACAGCAGGAGTTTCACACCGTTTATCACCAACCAGCTGTATTGGAAAAACCCCATCTGCGCACAGACACAACGTGCCCAGCCTGGCACAGCTGGCTGGCTGGGGCACAGGGCAGCGGGCAGCCTGCCATCTGGTTTGGGGCTTGGAGGGCGGCAGAGGGAGGTTTCCGGGATGGCCGTCCCCTGGCCTCCCTGGGCCCCGCAGTTCCATCCGGATGGGCACCTCTGCCTGTGGCCTCCTCTCGTCTGCTCCCTGTGGCCAGGGCAGTTCCCGTCCCCAGACCGCTGCCCGTGCCTTGCAGAGAGTCCACAGATCAAAGGATTGGTCTGTCTGTCTGCTCTGCAGATGATTCGCACCAAAGCCCTGCCTGTCCCCATCCTCTTTCCCCGAAGTGGGTTCTGTGGGAATTAAGTAAAGGAGACCATATCTGGAATCTGGGGTCCACGGGTGAGGCAAGGGGGTCCCTGGCCTGCCCTGGGCAGAGGGGCTGGCCCGCCTGGGGCCTGGGGCTGTGGGGGCTGAGAGGTCCTGCAGGCTGTCGTGGAGGGGCAGGGAGACGCGGCTGGCAGGCCAGCCGGGGGAGGTGACTGGGGAGGGCGGGGCGGGGGAGGCCCTCAGATTTTTATCTCCGTCCGGAAGATCTGCTGGACATGCTCTGTGTGCGGGTGACGCCGCGCCCGGATGGTGAGGCTGCCGTCCTCCCGCAGGGCTGAGGTCACCGATGTCGGGTCCACGTCCTCCGGCAGCTGACACTTGTGAGCAAAGGTGTTCATGACCGTGCCGTCTGCCGCCAGCTGTGGAGGGCCATAGGTCAGGCAGGCCGTCCCCGCCTGTCCTGTTCACCTCAAGCCTCAAGCCCTTCTCCCCAGTCCTATCCCAGCCGGGCCCGAGGGCTGAGGGCTTCTGCTGTCAGGTGTGGAGGGGTGGCCAGGGCAGCCACTGGCTCTGCAGGGACAGGTGCAGACGTGCATGGAGGGGCTCCAGGAGTCCCAAGGGAGGACAAGGGGCTCGGCGCCGGGGTGGCCTCAGCAAGGGCAGAGGCTGTGACAGATAGGACTCTGGATTCCTTAGCAATGCCCTCTTGGATACCCAGACACACGGGGCCTGCCCACCAGGACCAGGCCACCACCCACCCCCGCAGCTCAGCCAGCACATAGCGTCCAGAGGAGTCTAGCCGGCTGAGTCACTGTCAGGGTGGCAGGGCTGGCACGTGCTGCCCCTGGCCCTGGTCCTTGGCACCGGTGGCCGGGTTCTCAGGACCAGCTCCGTGTGCCCAGGGGAGGAAGCCCCTGGGGTCAGAGGAGCCTGTGCTCATCTCTGACAGGCGACTGGCCACCGTGGCCTGGGGCCACTTCCTCAGCAGACCGGGCCACGCCTTTCTCTGGGGCGAAGGCCCCAGTGTCTCCTGGGAGCTCAGACTGAGGGACTCTGGTGACCCAGTGACCCTGGGACCTGTGGGTGAGGAATGTGTGGTCTGGAGCGTGTGACCCTCAACCACAGGGACTCTGTCCAGCCTCGGACCCAGGTGGGGGGCGGGGAGGGGAGGCCTCTGCCACCAGAACTGCCTCCTCATGCCACCCTCGTCATCTACCTCCTGTCCCTCGTGACTCACCCCTTGGGTCCCCTCTGTCCACATCCCTCCATCCCTCTCCCACCCACCCCCATTGGGCTCCTGAAGGCCGAATCTGGCAGCTTTCAGAGGGTGGGGGGACCCCTGCCCCAGGAGCAACAGGGACGAGCTCTCCAGCTGGCCCTGGGCGAGTTTGGGTGGGGAGGGGACACAGGTGAGGGTCTGGGGTCTCAGGGTGGAGGTGGGAGTAGGGGACGCTGAGGGTGGGGCCAGGCAGGGGATGCAGGGGGAGGCCCAGCTCACCTTCTCAGCCCGCACCTCGATGTGGTTGTTGGAGGTGGTGACGATGATGTCCTCGGGCGAGAAGTCCCTCACGTCCACCGCAAATTCATAGGCGTCTCCGAGGGTCTTGATGTTGCCAGGCCCCGTGGGGCGGGCTGTGGGGAGGGCACATGAACTGGGCACGGGCAGGGGTGGTGTCCAGAACCTGCCCTCGGTCCTCTCCTGGAAGCAGGTGGCTGTCCCAGGCCACCTCCCCTCGGCTGAGCTCGGGGCCCCTCCTCACCGTCCTGGCCCAGCTTCCGTGGGGGTGGCCTCCCTCGACACGTAGTGTGCGTGCCTGTGCGTGCGTGTGCATGTGTGTGGCACCGTCTGCAGCGGCCCACGCAGGCGGGAGGCTCAGGGTGCCTGCCGCACCTGCCACACCTCCGCCCTCCAGCCCTCTGGGGTCCTAGCCAGAGCCTGGTCACAGGTGCACGGTCACTGAAGCCACATCTCACCCCAGGGCCACCATTGCTCCTTTGAGGTCCACCTGTTTCCAAGGCCACCTCTGTCTGGCAGCACAAGTGGTCCCCAGCCCGAGCATCTCCCCTCCCCTCAAGCCCCCAGCACTTGCCTGGGAAAGCCAGGGGCTCGGAGTGGGGTCGCATGAAGCTGCCGAAGTCCTCGGAAAACATGCTCAAGGCCTTCTCCATGGGTGGGTCCTGGGCTGGGAGGGCCCGGGAGGCTGAGGAGGAGGAGGAGGAGGAGGAGGAGGAGGAGGAGTGGAAACTTCTCTCCGCTCTGAAGGAGGAGGAGGTCCGGTGGCTCATCCACAGGCGGCACCGGGCCCTGTCCAGGCGGACAGAGGCTGGGCAGGAGAAGGATGTGGGCGCAGGCCTCCCGGGGAGCGTGCTGGGCCCAGACTGCCAGCGCTTTATAAGGCCCGACGGTCCCTGGGCCCAGGGCCAGCCCCCTTGTCTACCAGCTAAATTTAGGCCTCTGCATGGCCCGGAGGGGGCTGGAAATCTTCTCCGAGAACCGGGGCTGCTGACAGCCCGACACACGCAGGACGGAGGGCTGAGCTCACCCTGACATTCCAGGCCTGGCTCCAGCCCCACGGCCTCCGCACCCCACAGGGCAGGCTGGGCCCTGTCCCCTGGCCCCGTGCTGGAGTCCTGTGCTGCCCTAGAACTCTGTAGGTTTGGTGACTCCCCCAGCAGCTCGGGGACTCTCTCGGGACTGTGCTTCCCCCATCAGAGTGCTCCTTGAGGCCCTAGAGGGACGGGACCCCTGCTGGGTGCTGGGCAGGCCTGGGCAGCCCTGTGGGGTGGGTAGAGTGTGCAGCTGTGGCTCTGCCAGCTCCCTCGGGGACCTGGATTCCTTGTCCCCTACCCCCTTCTCGGAACACTTAGGGGCCCAGAGAGAAGAAAGCTGGCAGTGCCAGGCAGGGCTGGGGGTTGGGCCCACACTGGGGGTGGGGCAGATAATTTGGTCATTGTCCCTAAAGATCTAGGAGGTCAAGTTCCCAGCAACTGCCAGCTTGACCTCCAGCTCAGAGGAGATCCTGGGCTGCAGGCGGGCAACTCTGAGCTAGAGGAGGATTCTGGACCCAGAGTCCCCCCTGGGAGCTCTCCAGCAGGGCCCCCTCGAACCCCCAAGCTCACAAGGAGGAGGAATTGTGCCCATTTTATAGACTGAGAAATGGAGCCTCAGAGGACTAGACCCCCCTTGTGAAGGGACAGGGGTGGGACTGGAAGCCGGAGGTGTCGGATTCCAGACCCTCCTGAAGGTGCGCTGTGGCAACAGGCTGGCCCAGAGCCCAGAGAAGCCCACCTGTGCCCCCTGCTCAGAGAGCCGTGGCTGAGGGGCTGGGCCAGGAGGTGGACGCAGGGGATGGCTCTGTCCAGGTGGCGGTCTGGGGCCTTTGCTCTGCTCCAACGCCTCCCCTTCCTTCCCTCACCCGAGACCTCTGATTGCTCAGTGCACCGGAGCCCCGTCCAGGTGCCCCGTCTCTGTGGCAGGGCCTTCCTGTGCTCTAAGACCTCTGTGCAGTGTCCCCTTCCCCCTATGAGGTGTCACAGGGTGGGGGTGTTACTGCAGGGAGGCCGCCCCTCCCCCGGTCCCCATGAGGCCCAGCTTGGAGCTTCACCCTGGGGGCTCCTGCACAGGGCCGTCACTGGGCAGGGCAGGGCCCGGGGCCAGGGTGGCACTGGAGCAAGAGGAGTCCGTCTCCCCATGGAGATTCTGGCCTGTGTTGGCCTATCTTGACGGAGGGGGTTCTGGCAGTGCCCAGGGAAGGTACCAGCAGTGAGGTGAGGTGGGGGCAGGACGGGGGGCCCAGGAGCCCACAGCAGGAGCCAGGGCTAAATGCAGACACTCAGTCATGGTGCTGAGGGCCTGAGTCATGGCCCCTGGATGTCGGATCCCTTTACCCACCCCGCCCACCAGCCCTCCTCCCCTTTCCCCCATCCTGAGGCGTCATCCACACAAACACTGAATGCTTCAGTGGCCAGGAGGGACCTCAAAAGGTCATGAAGGCCATTCCTCAACACCAGGCTGGCCTGTGGGTCACAGGGATAGGAGGAGCTTCAAAGACGATCCAGTCCTTTGAATCCAGGGCGTCCCCATCCAAACCCAGCTCCCCAAAGCCAGCTGGGCCCAGGCCTGTAATCCCAGCCACACAGGAGGCCGAGGCAGGAGGACCGCAAGTTCAAGGCCAGACTGGGCAACCTAGCAAGACCCTGTGCCCAAATGAAAAGTAGAAAGGCTGGGGATGTAACTCATTGGCCAAGCACTCCTGGGTTCAATCCTCAGTTCTGGGGGAGAATAACTCACCAAGGTTCTGATTTGGGGCGTTGGGAGGAACCAGGGACCTGTTCTCAGCTCCCACAGCTAGCCCGAGGACACGCTCTGGAAGCTGTGGTGGAGCACCTGCCCGGCGTGCCGGGCACTGTTCTAGGCAGGGGACTTGGACGTCGGAGGCACAGCCCTCACAAGCTTAGGCGCACACTGTGCCCAGGCTAACCTCATGGGCAGAAGAGGAAACCGAGGCTCCCAGTGGCGAGAGAGTTGGGGTGGCACAGCTGCTCTGGCCTCAGACCTGCATGTCTGCCAGGCACTTGGAGAAACTGGGGGCTGGGGCGGGGGCAGTGGCTTTGGGAGGGACCTGCCTCGGGCACTGGGTTCCCTCGCTGCCCTCTTCTCAGTTTCCTGGTGCTCGCAGGACCAGGGAGTGAGGGCGTGGGCGGTGGGTTGGCTGTGGGGTTGTGGTGGCAGCTGCCTGAGACCAGAGACTGGGGCTTGGGGTGTCTGCAGGGCAGCCAGCTATCCTGTGACTGTCCATGGTGGCAGGCGGGAGAGGCCGAGGTGAGGGCCGGCCGTTCTGTGCAGAGCACAAGCCCCCACCCCTGAAGTTGCTCCCATTCGAATTGACTTGGCCTGCTGTCCAGGGGCAAAGGCAGCCCAGGGTCCCAGAACTGAGCCAGTCCTGGGAGGACCACTGAGATTTTCAGAGCAGTGGCTTTGGGGTGGGTGGCAATTGTCCCATGTCTCTTGCCCAAAGTGGCAAAGGTACAAACCTTCAGTATTGTACCCAGACCATGGCTGGAGGAGTTCCAGGTAGATAAAGTCTAGGTCTGAGTTCAGCCTCTGCTGTGTGACCTTGGCCAAGTGAACGCACCTCTCTGGCGCTCTATTTATCCTCTGCATTGATGAGGACACCCTGACTCACAGGGTGAGGCCAGGATGGACTGAGTTGCAGATGCAGAGCCCCCGGCCAGAGCCAGTGTCCCCGATTGCTGTGGGTTTGAGAGGCAGATCTCTGAGACTTGAGGGCCCAGACACAAGATCAAGTCCAAGTTCCTCACCCAGCTCTGGAGGCCTCCAGTCTCCCCAGCTCACTGCCCTTGGGCTCCTCCTGCCCCTGAACAAGACGGGGCCACCAAGGCAGCACCACCTCTGGGTGGGAGTCCTGGCTCTGCCCTGGGCCTGCGACTTGTGTTTCGCTGTTAGTGGTGGGATTTTGAGATGGGTCCTGGGGACTGGCATTCCTGGGCTCAAGCGATCCTTGTGCCTCAGCCTCCCAAGTAGCTGGGACTACAGGTGCCACCACACCCGGCCTCTCTGATCTCGGGCAAGAAACCTCACCTCTTGTGGGCTGGGGTTGTGGCTCAGTGGTAGAGCACTTGCCTGGCATGTGTGAGGCCCTGGGTTGGAGTTTCAGCACTGCAAATAAATAAATAAAAGTAAAGGTCCATCAACAACTGAAATATATACTTTTTTTAAAAAAAAGAAAAAAAGGAAACATCACCTCTCTACAATGTCATTTCTTTCCAACAGGATGATACTGCCAGGCACGGTGATGCATGCCTGTAATCCCAGCAGCTTGGAAGGCTGAAGCAGGAGGATCACAAGTTCGAGGACAGCCTCAGCAATTTAGGGAGGCCCTAAGCAACTTAGTAACACCCTGTCTCAAAATTTAAAGGAGGGGCCTGGGGATGTAGCTTAGTGATCGTGTGCCCCTGGGTTCAATCCCTGGTAGAAAACAAAACAAAACAAACAAAACAACAGAACAGGCTGAACCTGCCACCTCACTGGGTCTCCAGGAGCACTCAGTAACTGGAGGACGGAGTCCCCGTGGGCACTCAGCAGGTGCCTCCACGCAGCCTGCCTCTGCTGGGGGGCTTCCTCCTCCTCGCCCCTCTCCTTTTCTGTTTTTTCAACCCCCTTCCATGCCAGCCCTGAGAACCCGGAGCCCTGAGCCTCAGCTCAATGGAGGACCCCCTCGTGGTCCTGCCAGGAGCACCAGTGTCCCCCTTCCGGTCCCCAGGACTGCTGCAAGGTCAGCTGCCACTCTGCCAGCTCTGGAGTGGAGGGGACCCTCCCACTCCCTCCCCGGTCCCTGGCTGCTCTGCTCTGCAGGCTCAGGGGACCCAGTTCTGGTTGGTTTGTCAAGGACGTTCCCAATGCCACAGTGAGCCTGGCCAGCGGGGGAGGGGAGGATGCCGATTGGCCGAGAGCACACCTGTCCAGGTGCACCGGACCTGGAAGCCAAGAGGCTCTGTTAGAAGAGGGCCGGTCGGGGCCACAGCAGGACAGCAGGACTGCAGGACAGGATGACGGACAGGTGAGGGCTGCTGGAGCAGGGCAGGGACATGGTGGCCCTGCGGGGCCGGGGCGGGCACGGCGGGAGGAGGTGGCCCGGAGCCAGCACCTCACTTTGACCCTCCAGGGGTCTCCTTGTGGGCCTGGGCTTTTCCTGCCTCCTGCCGCCTGAGGGGAGGGTCGCCGCTCCAAGGGATGGGCACGGGGTCAGAGCCACAGGGTGGGGGACCTGCAGTGAGCCCTGAGGAAGCAGCCGAGGGTCCCAGGAAAGCAGGAGGGAGCTGGGAGGGAGAGGAGGCTCTGACCCACCAGGGGCCTGTGCCGGACTGGGGGTGCCTAGGAACCCCACCCTGTGCAGAGAACACACACTCCTCCCTCTTGGGACCCAGCGGGACCTATGTCCCCTCCCGTGGGCCGCACGCGCACACACATGTGCACAGGAACGGAGAGGAGCATGGGACCTCCCCCTTGGGAGACCGAGTCCTGGAGGGTTGGGGCCGCTCAGCGGGTCCATCTGTCTGTCTGCTCACCAGGGACCCCATGGAGGAGCTGGTAGGGCTGCGTGAGGGCTCCCCGGGGAGCCCCGTGACGCTGCAGGAGCTGTGGGGCCCGTGTCCCCGCGTCCGCCGGGGCATCCGCGGTGAGCACTGGGTCCCTCCCACTCCCCAGGGGAGACCCCTGGGCACATCGCCTGCGGACCCAGCCCTTGGCCCTGAGCAGCGCTGCCGGGTTCTCCTGGGTGGCAGGGCGGGCGAGGACCCAGGAAGAGGCAAAGTACGGCCGAGGGCTGCTGTCCACCGTGAGGCCAGTGAGGCTGGCTTACAGGTGGGGCTGGCAGCCAGTGGACGGGTGTTGCCGGGTCCCAGAGGGTCGATGGCCCACGGGCCCTGGGACAGTGCAGGTCTTGCTGACCACGAGCTCTCTAGACCCCAGACCTGCCAGGGTGCTGGCAAGGGTGGTAGCTGCCACCCCTTGACCACGCAAGCTTCCACAGGTCCCCAGTATGGGCGCGTGGGAGGGTGGACGGGTCAGGGGCGCTCTGGCGGGGACAACAAGACTGGCTTCCTCTGCACTGCCACTTCACCTGCCACCAATCCTTGGCCCGGGTGAGGCAGAGCTGCCTTCTGTCACCCTGGACCCCCTGCCCTGGGCCCCTGAGGGGGCCGTCCCTGCGGCCCCACCCTGGGCCATGACCCCCGTGCTCTACCAGGTGGCCTGGAGTGGCTGAAGCAGAAGCTGTTCCGCGTGGGCGAAGACTGGTACTTCCTGATGACCCTCGGGGTGCTCATGGCCCTGATCAGCTATGCCATGAACTTCGTCATCGGGCGTGTGGTCCGAGGTAGCCCCTCCCTGGCACGCACACCCTGCCTGGCCCCGGGCTTCCGGGCACACTCTGGGGATGCCACATGGGCTGCCAAGTGCAGCAGGGTCTGGGGAGGCCCTGGGATGAGGCCTGGGGCTGGTCCTGGCTTTGCTCCTGACTTGCTGTGTGACCTTGGGAAAGCTCCTACCCCTCTCTGGGACTCAGTCACTTCATCTGGACAGTGAGGGAGAGACCTGAAGGCTCCCAGGAGGCCTCTCATCTGAGTGCTGACACCCTCTTCATGCCCCCTGTTCCCTCTCCACCCTCCCTTCCTGCTCCCAGCCAGTTACCCTGGGCCATCTGGTATGCAGCTTTCTGTCCCCCCCGCCAGTCCTTCAGCCGCCTCCACCCTGAGGCCTCCCTGGAGGAGGGGGTGCGGGGCAGGAAGGGTCTAAGAACTTTCTTTAGAGAACTCACTGCCCTAATGAGGACCTGTCACCTGAGGGGCTTCACACCCTGTCTCATTCAGGCCTCAACGGGTCTCCTTCAGTCTTTGGTGACCCTGTGAGGAAGGCGTCCGCACTGGTTCATTTGGAAGATGGGAAAACAAAGGCTCAGAGAGGTTGAGTCACTTGTCCAAGGTCACTCAGCTAAGAAGTAGCAAAACCGGGATGTGGGGACCCAGGTCCTACACATGCCACTTCTTGGGAGCTGGCCACTTGCTGGGTGGCCATGGCTCTCCATTTCCTGGAGAGCGAGCGTCTCCCACAGCATCAGGCCCGAGGGCTGCAGAGGCTGTGGGTGGTTCCCTAACACCTGGCCATCTCCAGCGCACAAGTGGCTATACCGGGAGATCGGGGACAGCCACCTGCTCCGGTATCTCTCCTGGACCATGTACCCCGTGGCGCTCCTGTCCTTCTCCTCCGGCTTCTCCCAGAGCATCACGCCCTTCTCTGGTGGTGAGTCCGGGGGTACCGAGCCTTTTGAAGTCCCATTGGGCTCTGTGGGGCATGAGCCATGATGCCATGACCCCACGGCGGTCAGAGAGGCAGGCTGTGCTGCTTGCAGTCACACGTCGAGAGGGCCAGATGTGGGCTCCTGGGCTGCTGTGGGCTCTCCAGGGTCCTCTCGCCCTGTGGGAGGACTGGCCATGGCAGGCTCCCCTAAAGGGCTGGGGCCAAGGCCAGCGCCAAGGAGCAGCCACGGAGGCAGCCAGTGCTGCCTCCAGAGGGTGGGGCTATCGGGCACCTCCAGGGTGGCCTGACAGTCCACCCTGGGGTCCCTCTACCCTGACCGGAAGAATGCACACAACTCACATCTCCTCTCTGACCCTCAGTCTCCTCATCTGCAAGTGAGGTTATGAATCCTAACCACGTGGCTGTATGAGGCTGCGACAGGCTGGTGACAGGAAAACCCTGTGCCCGGGGCAGAGGGTTAAGAGTTCTCATCTAGACCCTCTTGCCTCTGCCCACTCCCGCCCCAAGGTTCCGGAATCCCAGAGTTGAAGACCATCCTGTCAGGTGTGGTCTTGGAGGACTACCTGGACATCAAGAACTTTGGGGCCAAGGTGGTGGGTCTCTCCTGCACCCTGGCCACCGGCAGCACCATCTTCTTGGGCAAAGTGGTACGGGCAGGTGTGGAGCACGGGTCCCCAGCTTCCTGCCCCTCTGCCCCACCCCTGCCAAAGCCAGTCCTGCCTTTGAGCTCAGTTTTGGGAGAAGAGGCAAGCCAGGTCCCAGATGGGACAGTCATCTCGGGAAGGCACTGGGGTTGGAGGAAGGTGTGAGAGGGGGACCCGTGGGGACCAGGAGGAGCCGCATCGAGGGTCGGCTCCCCGTCCCCGGCCCCTGTCCCACGCCTCGCCTTGGCAGGGCCCCTTCGTGCACCTGAGTGTGATGATCGCTGCTTACCTGGGACGCGTGCGCACCAGGACCATCGGGGAGTCCCAGGTGAGAGGCCGGGGAGGCCCCTTGGAGGAACGGGAGGGCCGGCGGGAGGAGGCTGGCTCTGAGCCTGGGGCTCCACCCCCCAGAACAAGAGCAAGCAGAACGAAATGCTGGTGGCAGCGGCTGCAGTGGGCGTGGCCACCGTCTTCGCAGCCCCCTTCAGCGGTGAGACCCTCCCCCACGCCCCTGCCCTGCACTCGGGTTCCGTGCGCCCCTGTCCTCCCTTGCTCCGCCAGACTGACCAGCTGCCTCCTGCCCAGGTCAAGAGGAGGGATTGGGGTGAATTCTGGTTCTCACTGCGGTCCTGCTGTGGGCACGACCACCCAAGAGGTTGGCAGGTGTCCAGCGGCTTCAGGGTTACCTTAGACAGGTGTGGGTTGAAGTCCAGCTCCTGCTGTGTGACCTGTGCCAGTGAGTTCACCTCTCTGAGCCTGGTTTCCTCGGCAGTAAAATGGGGCTGGTGCTCGCTGGTCAGCAGGGTCCTCTCTACCCAGGGCTCATGCCCTGTCCTCCCCCGCCCCAGTGTAGGACACAGGGGACAGGTGGTCCTGGCTGTCCAAGCTGCAGATCAGAAGAGGGTCAGGGAGGGTGGCCCGGGGCTCCTGCAGCCTGGATTGGGGGCGGGCGGGTGTCCTGAGCGCCGTGTGGCCCCAGGCGTCCTGTTCAGCATCGAGGTCGTGTCCTCCCACTTCTCGGTCTGGGATTACTGGAGGGGCTTCTTCGCCGCCACCTGCGGGGCCTTCATGTTCCGCCTGCTGGCCGTCTTCGGCAGCGAGCAGGGTGAGCCGCCTGTCCCGCTCCGCCCCCTCCGTCCTCCTCCGTCCTCCGCCTGTCCCCCTCCCCCTCCCCTGCTCCCCTTTCCTCCTTCTGGGAGGATGGGAGGGTGTTGGGGTGGAGGGCGAGGGACCAGGCCCTGGGGTGTCCCGAGCGGCCTAGAGAGGCAGGCAGGGGCTGGTGGGGGCGGTCAGGGCTGCGAGTTCACTTCCACCTCCGCCTGCCTGTTACCTGGGACCCCACTGCCCTCCTTCCCCAGAGACCATCACCTCCCTCTATAAGACCAGTTTCCCGGTGGACGTGCCCTTTGACCTGCCGGAGATCTTCTTTTTCGTGGCACTGGGGTGAGCCGGGCCTGGGTCCCCAGAGCCAGCTGGGGGCCTCCTCCAGGCCCCAGTGGGCAGGGGCCCTGGACTCACCTCCCCTGGCCCCCAGGGCCATCTGCGGCGTCCTGAGCTGCGCTTACCTCTTCTGCCAGCGGACTTTCCTAGGCTTCGTCAAGACCAATCGGTTCACCTCCAAACTGCTGGCCACCAGGTGGGCTCTGGGCTGGGGCTGGGGACCTCTCGGGGCCCCCAACTCCCACCTTGCATCCAAAGCCCCACCCCCAACTGAGCCAGCTGAGAACCAGCCAGGGCCCCTTAGGGACACCCCTCTGCCCACCCCACACTAACCCCAGTCGCCTCCTTGAGTCCCCACATCACTGTCCCCACGTCCCCCTTGAGACACCTCCCTCCCAGACCTCCTCCTGCCCTAGGCCAGGACACCCGGCCCACCCTGGCCTGGCGCGGCCCTTCCATCAGCCCAGGTCCTGTGGGCTGACCTCCTCTTCCCCTGGGCGTCTGGCCCACGCCCTACTCCTCCTGCCTCTGCCCAGTTCTTGTCTTGGGGTTGGTCCCCCGGTGGTGGGAGCGGCCCCTGCCTGGGCAAGGAGCCCCCTTACTCCTTCTCTGCTTGTGGGAGAGGAGTCCAGCGCTGGAGCTGACCCCTCCTCCCAGCAAGCCCCTGTACGCGGCCCTGGCGGCTCTGGTCCTGGCCTCCATCACCTACCCGCCTGGCGTGGGCCGCTTCCTGGCTTCCCGGGTAAGGGGCAACGGGCTGGGGTGGTGGGCGGGGGCCCCTCTGTGAACATTCTCTCTTTAGTCCCCAGAACGCGCCCCAAGGGAGATGCTAGGTGACACTTTATAGATGAAGCCAGCTCAGGGAGCTCAGGGCTGTCCCCAAGTCCCCAGCCGGGGAGCAGCAGAGTAGGAGCTGGGGACACACACAACTCCACGCCCGCCCGCGCAGCTGTCCATGAAGGAGCATTTGGATTCTCTGTTCGACAACAACTCGTGGGCCCTGATGAGCCGGAACTCATCCCCGCCCTGGCCCGCCGAGCCCGACCCCCAGAACCTGTGGTTCGAATGGTACCACCCGCGCTTCACCGTCTTCGGGACCCTGGGCTTCTTCCTCCTCATGAAGGTGGGCCCCCGGTGTGCGCAGAGCCCAGACTGCTCTGCGCGGGACGGGGCTGCCTCGGGTGGCATGGAGCCCTTCCACCTGGACTCCCCCATCTGATCCCTGCCCACTGTGAGCCCTGGGCAAGTCACTTCGGCCCTCTGACCCTCGGTCTCTTCATCTCTACAATGGGATGTTACTGCTTCTGCCTCCAAGGAAGGCTGAGAGGGAAGAAAGGAAAGTGGCAGCAGGGCTTTTGGTCAGCGCCGTCCTTGATGGCAGCCCAGTCCAGATGGCAGTCCACTGTGGAGACTGCCTGGGTCCCTCCTCCTCCCTAGGAGCCCCCACTCTGTCCCGTCCCTCCCTTGCCCCGTGCCTGACTCTGAGGCCTCTAACCTCCGCCCTCTGGGCTCCGCCCCCAGTTCTGGATGCTGATCCTGGCCACCACCATCCCCATTCCCGCTGGGTACTTCATGCCCATATTTATCTTTGGTGAGTCTGGGGCCCCGGGGGTCTGGGAGGCCCAGGGGTGCTGGGGCCTTGGCTCCTGGTTCACCTCCTGCCTCCCAGGGTGGTGCTGAGGATGGTCCCAGGGACAGAGGGCGGTGGGGTCAGGCCCGCCTGGCTGTCCCCTGTTCACTCTGTCTGGCCAGGAGCTGCCGTGGGGCGCCTCTTGGGGGAGGCACTCTCCGTGGCCTTCCCCGAGGGCATCGTGGCCGGAGGAGCCGTCAACCCCATCATGCCCGGCGGCTATGCTCTGGCAGGTGAGCGGTCAGGGCCCCGCTTGGGTGCAAACCTCACGGACGGGCTGGCTGGACCTGGGAATCTGCTGGTGGCTTTGCAGGGCCCGTGAGTGGTCACTGAGACCCTCAATTTGACCTCCGCCCCTCACGGAGGCCTGTCACCTCTTAAGTCTTTCTTAGCTCCTTCCTGCTCCGGGTGCATCATCCCTCTCCTCTGGCCATGCCCGGGGTCTGGGGCGCATCTGTGGTGCCCAGTGTGGGCCTCCTGGACACCTCCCACTCTAGCCTCGCCCCCTGTGAGGCTGGCCCCCCACCTGAGCCCCCACCTGAGCCCCCGCCCGGCCTCTGCCCTGTAGGGGCTGCAGCCTTCTCCGGGGCGGTGACACACACCGTTTCCACGGCTCTGCTGGTCTTCGAGCTGACAGGTCAGATCGTGCACGCGCTGCCTGTGCTGATGGCGGTGCTGGCGGCCAACGCCATCGCCCAGAGCTGCCAGCCGTCCTTCTATGACGGCACCATCATTGTCAAGAAACTGCCCTACCTGCCCTGGATTCGGGGCCGCAGCATCGGGTGAGCTGGCCGCCTCAGGCTGGCTGAGGCCGTGGGGCCCCAGAAGACCCTCTGCGGCCGACCTGGGACGCGGGCTGGGAGGGCTGGCACCCAGGTGCCCCAGGGTCCGGCACGTGCTGGACGAAGCTGGGCTTGGGCAGCTGCCGTGTCCCGCTCCAGGCCCGTGGAGACAGCACCAGATCTGAGGGTCCCTCTGGCCTCCCACTCCTCTGTGCTCCTTGGTCATTGGGAGTTGGAGGTGGACCTGGCGTGGAAAGGGCTCTGAGGCCTTCACTCGACCAGACAGGGTGGGACAGAGAAGCCTGGCGCCGAGGCTCAGGGCCCCTGGGTCAAGGTCCAGCTCCCCAGGCCTCAGTCCCCACCTGCAGGATGGCGGTGGCTACTCCGAGGCTTCCAAGCTTTGAAGTGTTTTGTTTCTTTTTTCCCCAAATGGCCTTTCCTCAAATGAAATTCTCCAGGAAGACTTCTGGGTGAAACAGCTGGAGCTGGGCCAGGGGACACAGGGCCCTCAGTGAGATGGTCTCCAGGTTCCTGCCCACCGCAGGGCCCTGTGGGTCACTCATTCTAGCAACCCTCGGTCTCCTCCCGCACCGGAGGCCCATGGGTCCTGTCCCAGCAGAGTGCCCTGGGGTCTGATGTCCCCACGCCAGGACCTGAGGGAAGCATCCCTCTGTCTGCAGCTCCCACCCTGTGACTGTGGAGGACTTCATGAACTGCACTGTCACCACGCTGGCCAAGGACACGCTGCTAGAGGAGGTGGCCAAGGTCGTGACCTCCACAGATGTGGCCGAGTACCCCCTGGTAGAGAGCACAGGTGCCCAGTGGAAGGGCCGGGGTGGGCGCTTCCCTCTCCCTTCCTCTGGGGCCTCTGAGGATCAGGGCCAGAAAAGGTAACCAGGGCCTTAGATCCCAACCTGAATCCAGGCTCTGCAGCCGAGCAGCTGTGTGACCTTGGGCAAGTCCCTTCACCTCTCTGAACTTCGGTTTCTTCATCAGTAAAATGGACATAAAAACCACGTTTAAGGGAGAGAAGAGGGGTGCTTGTAAGGTGCCCCGTGAGCAACTCTTGGGACCGTTGCAGGAGCCAGGTCTGGTGGGCCTGTGGGTTGGGAAAGGCTGACAGGCTACTGCTAGGGTCTTCCAGCAGCTTCCTTCCAGGCTTCCCTGCAGAATCTCCTACCTGAGTGCTCTCTGCCAGTGACAAAAGTGTTTTTAAAGACAAACAAATGGTGACTCTTGTTAAAAGATATGTAAACTGAATCTCAGGGAGGGAGTGAACTGGGACATCCTTTCCTGTTTGGAAAGCCCAGTACCTACCAGGCGGAGGCAGCGGCTCTACCGCCGAGCTGCACCCCAGCCCAGCCCTCCAGTTTGTCTTTCACCGGACAGAAGTTTGAATAGCAAGCTGGCTCCTCCAAACCCAGTGCTGCAAACTCCCCTGAGAACCCAGGGCTGGAGTGAGGCTTGCCGCGCCCCCAGCACACAGTAGGATCACAGAACTTGGCGGCCTGCTGGGTTCACTCCTACCTACGCTGACTGAGCCGGCCCTGAGGCCTCTGGAGGGAAATGGAGGAGGGAGCCCAGCCCTGCTACAGAAAGGTCCTCACAGGGCGACCCCAGCTTGCTCCTGCCCAGGGAATCTCAGTGGGGCCAGGTTCCCTCCTGGCCCCTGGCAGCCTGACCCAACCACCTGCAGCTACCACACCTCCACCAGAAGCTGGGTGACCTTGGGCAGGACACCTCTGTGCCTCAAAGCCTCAGTTTCCTCTTGTAAAATGGGCACTCAGGGTTACAGCAGACCATAGGCTGCGTCTGCCTTCTCGGACACGGGGACACAGCACTGCCCCTGACCTCGTGGCTTCTTAGTAAATATGAGCTCCTGCTCCGTAACACACTCCCTCTCCACTTGCTAGAATCTCAGATCCTGGTGGGCATCGTGCAAAGGGCCCCGTTGGTGCATGCCCTTCAGGCTGAGCCACCCTCCTGGGCTCCAGGACAACAGGTGGGTCTTCTTGTGGGGTGTCGGAATGGGTGGGGGAGGTCAGCAGGGCAGTAAGGGGAGGCCAGCTGACTTGCTGGACAGGTGGCCTGAGAGTGGCACATGGGGAGGGAGGCTGGTCCTGGTCCCCACCGTGTCCTCCATTTCCAGCGGTGTCTCCAGGACATCTTGGCAGGGGGCTGCCCCACAGAGCCAGTGACCCTGCAGCTGTCCCCAGAGACCTCACTGCACCAGGTAAGGGGGTGCATTAGAGACTGTGGGCAGACCTGGACTCTGGGGTGGACAGATGGGGACAGTTTGCAGCCTCTCCCCTGCGCTGTGCTGCTTTCCTCCCCCTGGGTCTGTTCCTCCTCTGCAGAGGGCACAGCAGTCTCACCTGCCTGCCCCTCACTGCCAGGGTTGTTGAGGCCATGAAGCAGGGAAGCAGGAGGCCTGGGAAACAGCCGCTGGGTGGAGAGGGGTTCTCACGTTGAGGCACCGTGGGTGTTGATTTTACGTCCACCACACGCTCCCTGTGTGATCTTCACTCAGGACAGAGCCCGGCATGGAGTAGGGGAGGGGAGGGCAGGAGCAGAGCCGGAGTCTGGGGTGGCCACAACCTCCCTACCAGGGGACCCTGCTGATAAAGGCCACCTTTCCACTGGAGCCTTGCCCGGCTCCTTGTGTGGACTCTGGCGGCCCCTGGTGGTCATGTTAGACATTGCCGGCCAGGTCCCTCTCCCCCGCCCGCCCGCCTGCCCCACCTCACAGGTCCCTGCGGAGATGGGGAGGAGACCAGAGCCGGTCTCCCTGCCCACCCACATTTCCTGCCAACCTTCCTCCAGACACACAACCTCTTTGAGCTGTTGAACCTTCAGTCTCTCTTCGTGACGTCGCGGGGCAGAGCCGTGGGCTCCGTGTCCTGGGTGGAGGTACCAGGGTCTCAAGGGCAGGGCCGTGTGGGGTGGGGGGCACCAACATCCTTCCATTCAAGGTTTTGGGGGCCTCACAGGACTTTGATAAGCCCCATACCTGGGCCAGTGTGGCCACTGGGTCTGGCTGCCCCTAACAGCCAGCCTGCCACCCTAGGCTGCGGGGACCCCTCTGCACAACCCCGAGGCGTAGCTCCAGCGCTGGCCTGAGAATCCACCCCCAGGGGAATCGCCACGCCAGACCCCACTGAGCCTGCTCCACGGGCTTCCTCCCCAGCCCCATTTCCTCTATCGCAGTTGAAGAAGGCGATTTCCAGCCTGACAAATCCACCAGCCCCGAAGTGAGCCCCACGGAGGATGAAAGAGGGCCCCCGAGCCCCGAGACGGGCGGGCCGAGACCTTCCTCTCTTCCCGCCACAACCCACCCGCCCCTCCAGCCCAGCTCAGCTGCTCGATGGAGCATCTGCTGTGTCCCATCCTGGGGGCCCACAGCAGTCACTGCCCCAAGGACAAATCCCACACTGGATGGAGCTGCGGTGTGAGGGGCCAGGGGTGCTCAGTGAGAGATCGTCACGTTCAGGAATGAAGGGGACTCACGTACACTGTCACCAAGGGCTGGCACCTCTGCTTTCTGGGGGTTGTCTACATCCCCCAAGACGCTCCTGAGGAACAAAGCTGTCCCGGGCTGCCGTCCATCCCTGCTCACTGCTCCCGGGCTGGCTCCTCAGCTCACCTGTGCTAGCCCAGAGTGAGCTCTTGAGGCTGCCGGTGGCCATCTGGGTTTTGCAGGCCTGAACCCCTGGTCTCCTCCTTGGGTACTACTCCCCAGCAGGGAGATGTTGGGGAGAGCACCCCCCCACCAGGCCCTCTGATGCTTGTCCTCGTGAATAAACAGGACCCCTGCACAATGACTGTTGCTCCAGCCCTGGTCTCCTTGGCTGAGCCGTGGCTGGTAAAGTGGGGTCCTTGGGTTGTGCTCCTTGGGGAGTCCATGAGCCTTGGGTATCCTCCACGGGGCCTCTCCCATGTGGGTGGCAGCAGGGTGACCAGCCGTATGTGTTTTTGGGGAGTAGAAACCTTCCCTGTTTCCTCTAGACAGGGGCCCAAGGACGTGCCTTCAGGAACAGAGAGCAGGCCAAGTTCATCCAGGGTGGATCCACCACTTTAATGTCACCAGAGAACCTTGAGGGAGATGGGGTGGTTGGGGGACAGGACACCAAGGAAGCAGGCTGAGAGAGTAAGGAACAGACACTCCAGGGACAGCCGAGGAGCGGGCTTAGCTACCCGTAGAGCCCACCCCATCTTTGATGGGACAGATGCACAGAGGGAGTAGGGAGGAGCTGAGCCAGGCTCCAGGCGGGGTCCCAGGCCCCAGATGGCCTCCCAGTCCTTCTCATGGTGGTCTCCCTGGAGGCCCAGTTGTTAGCCTCCCCAGGGCCAGCTGCCCTGGCGTCTGCTGAGAGTCCTGGAACTCACCGAGGGCGGAAACCTGGAGGGAAGGTGCCCACCTGAGCCAAGTACAGGAGGAGGGAGAGCATGGCTTCCACGGCTGGGCAGGTCACGGAGGCACAGAGTGGTCCACAGGAGTGCCGGCCCCCATTCCCCCGAGGGGTCAAGAGATGCCCAACACTGACCCCAGGGTCCCGGCCCTCCTGGGCCGCCCACCAGCCAAGCCAGCCAGACGCTGGACCAGAGTGGCCAGCCTCAGTTATAGAACACCTCGTCCTCGGAGAGGAAGCCGCTGTTCACTGAGGGCAGGGAGTCCTGCAGGTGGACCCCGCCACCAGGCCCCGGGCACCCCAGCAGCTGCCGCCGATGCTGCTGTTCAGAGCTGGGCGACTGTGGGCTGGCAGCTGTGATGGGGGGCTCCTGGGGAGAGGGCCAGCCGTCCGTGGAGAGGCCGGGGGAGGAGAAGGCCAGGAGACTGTCGTCCTGCGAGGGGACACTCAGAAGGCTGTCCTGAAGGTAGACGCTCTCCAGGTCTGGAAAACCAAAGGGGGCGCGGGGTGGCTGGAGGCCGGCCTCCTGCTCCTTGCCCTCTGGGAACGCGAGGGAGCGTGAGAGCAGGAGACCCGCCTCCAGGTCCTGCGTGCGGCTGCTGAGCGGCATGACCATGAGCAGCCTGCATTCCTGAGCCCCTTCCCAGTGAGGAGCAGGCTCTGGGACACCCGTGCTCCCGGGACCTCTGTCCCCTCCCTCCGGGTCAGAGGAAGGATCCAGTTGGGTGACTTTATGCGGGTTTCACCCGGGTCCCAGGTTCGTTGACCCTCTCCCACGTCACCCGGGGTTCCAGAAAGGGGTTTGGTGATGCCTGGGGTCAGTCCCAGATCCGGCTCTGACACCGGCTGTGACGGACCTCAGAGCACCTGGGTTTCCTTATTCGTGGGATGGGGACAAGGGGATCTTCCGCCGGGGGCTGCAGTGGAGACTAAGGAAGCGCCCAGCGTGGCAAGGGCGTGGCTCTGGCATCACGGTGACTGTCCTCACGGCTCAGGGCACTGCCGAGCAAGGACCACCAGCCCCATCTAATGGAAGAAGCCGGGCCGAGGGACGGAAGGGGACGCCACACTGCAGCTGGTGGCAGGGCAGCCAACAGCCGGCACTTTGCTCCTCCCGCCCACCCGGGCCCGCAGGCTGTACCCTGGAGCGGGACGGCGTCCTGGGGGCTGCTGTCAGGGTGCAGCTCCTCGTCGTCCAGCGAGGACCAGGCGCTCAGAGTGGCCTCCGTGATGGCAAACTGCTCAGCCACGCCTGGGGGGACAGTGAGACCAGGCTTGCCCAGGGCACAGGCAGGCCTGGGAGCCGGCCGGCCATGCCCGAGTGGCCGAGGACGCCCACATAGCGCCCGCCCACCCCATGCCCAGCGGGTGGCGACCTCTGTCCCCTCCCTGCCCCGCTGACCTGCAGCAAAGCGGGCCTCTCGCAGCTCGTCCGGCAGGCAGCAGTAGTGCTCGTCCTCGGCCGGGGACAGCTCCCAGCCCGACTGCTGGGCGCTCCAGCCCTTCCACTCGATGAGGTGGGCCACCCGGCCCCGTGCCATGGCCGTGGGCTTGGTGATGTGGTCCTTGATGCTCTGCACCACGCCTGGGTCGTGGAGGGCGATCGATGACCGTCCCACGCGAGGCCCAGCTCAGGATCCCCAGTGCCCTCAGGCCACCCAGGGTCTGGACCCACGTCCACACATCCGTCCAGTGCCCCCTGAGCCCCAGGCCGCACACCACCCAACGGCCTGCACCTGTCCGTTCCCCATGCCCCGCCCTCGCCTCCCGGAGCCGCACCACGCTGGCCCTGTGCCCTCCCCTGCTGTATGACCGCACCTCGCAAGCCCCTCCCCATGTCCTGCTCCTGCCCACTGAGCGCTCCATCCTCAGATGGGCCACAGCCTCACCTCCCTTCCGACCCAGCGGCTCCCCAACCCCGTCCACCCTTGGACGGTTCTGCAGGAGCATCTCTGTGCTCTCAGCTCTGCTGAGAGGGAGACCTGCATGGCTGAGCAGGTGCGGGGGGCTTCCTGGAAGAGGCGGCCTGCAGTTTGAAGGCAGGTTGGGAGGGGACAGGTGGGGGTAAGGCTGGGGCTATTTCAGAGATGAGAGGCGTGATTCCAGCCCCCTAGGGAGACACTGGGACGACACCAGAACTGGGCAGCAGAAGATGGAGCCAGCAGGGGCCAGGCTGGGGGCTCAGTATTCTCCTAACGCGCGGGGTGCACAGCAGGAGAGTGACAGATTGAACCTGCTGTTCAGGGGAAGCTTCCTGGCTGGAGGATGGGGTTCAAGGGTGAAGACAAGGGCACCACGAGGGGCCACTGTGGACGCAGAAGGAATGAAGCAAGTGGCCGACGAAGGAGGGGTCCTCAGGCCTGGAGGCGGGCAGGGCAGGCAGGATGGCCCCGTGCCTCCACTAACCGTGGCTGGGAGCAGACCTGGGGGCCCTGGGGTTCTGGAAGCCACAGTGGCACAAGGCCGTGAGGAGTGGCCACGCTCAGGACAGGTGAGGTGTCCACAAGGCAAACAGGACCTGGAGGCAGGACAGGCCCAGGCGAGGAGGAGGAGGAGAGTTGAGCCCCGGGTGGCAGAGCGCTGGCAGCCAAGGGCGTGGAGGAGGCGCTGCTCCCGGCCGCCAGGGGAAGGGGTTGCGGGGGTGGGGGCGGCAGCAGGCCCTCTGGGAGCCCTGAGGGACCCCATGCAAGGGGCCTGAGGCCTGGGGGCCTAGCTGGCTGACAGGTGGGCTGGCCTGGAAGGCACCCGGGTCACCCCGGCAGAGCCCCTGGAGCGGCACAGACCACCCTCTCTAGGCCGGGTGCCCACGAGCACCGAACTTCTTGGTGGACACCTGCACCCTCTCTGGAGGGTCACCTGAGCCTTGGGGCTGCCCCACTTGAGAGGCCACAGGTGGCAGAGTCCCCCCAGGGCCAACGCAGGACTGGCCAGTGTGGGGATATAAAGCCATTCTGTGGGGCACTTGGTGTCGCAAGCCCCTCCGGGGGCTGACGGGAGATCCTGGCAGAACCCCATCCAGGCTGAGCAACTTCGGCAGCCCCGGCCGCTACCCTCGCTCCCTGGGCTCCCCTGAGAGTGAACCCTCAGTGCAGGGTTCCCATTCCAGGTCCCTGACGCAGGTGGCAGAGAGGCAGGGAGATGGCACCGACGGTCATCCCCTCAGAGGGTCTTCAGAACCCAGTCCAACCCCTGGGAGCAGGAACCCTAGAGTCAGCCGGAGCCCAGCATGGAGCCTGGCATTTGGACAACAAGGAAGCCGAGGGGCCCCATCCTCCAGCTGGGTTCAGCTCGGCCGTCCCCGGTTCATGGACAAGGGGCAGCACGTGAGCGGCAAGGACAGGAGGGGCAGCTGGACCTACCCACGAGGGACGAGGTGGCCAGGGCGGCCACGCTGTAGTTGCTGGAGCAGGCTCTGGAGTCGGACAGGTAGCCGTTGGTGGTCTGGAAGCACCTCTGCAGGAAGCAGGGAGGGGTGAGCGGAAGGCAGACTGCGGGAGGGCGTCCCCACCGCCGTCACCAGCCCACCCCAGGCCCCTGGGCGGTGGGCCGGGAGAGGGCAGGTAAAACCGGGGAGGTCCTGCCCGGCCCGGGCTGGCGGGATGTGGGCCCGGGCTGGGCACAGCAGGTGCACATGGTGTCAGCTGGCTGGCTAAGCTGGGGGCGGCAAGTGCACTGACCTGCCAAGGATCCCAACAGAAATCCATCTGTTTGTCCTAAAGCAAGAGGAGAAGGAGGGTCAGGCAGGGCCGGCAGCCCTCGCCAGCAGATGGCTGAGCCCGGGCTCCCCAGGGGAGGGTGGGTCAGCCTGGGTGCTCCATGGGGTCAGGTCTGCCCACTCACGGGTCACAGCCTGGTGTCCCCTGGCAGCAGAGGGGAGAGCCACCGGGAGGACAGGCGGCCGGTACGGGCAGTAGATCAGACCCAGGTGTGGATTTCCACTTCGTCATTTCTAGCTGGGTGTCTCTACCTTCAGAACCTCTTTTTTTTGAGGGGGGATGCTGGGGACTGAATTCAGGGGCACTCGACCACTGAGCCATGTCCCCAGCCCTATTTTGTATTTTATTTAGAGACAAGATTTCACTGAGTTGCTTAGTGCCTGGCTTTCTGCTGAGGCTGGCTTTGAACTCTCGGTCCTCCTGCCTCAGCCTCCTGAGCTGCTGGGATCACAGGCATGCGCCACTGCGCCCGGCAGAACCTCAGTTCTTCCTCTGTGGAGGGGTGACTGTCTAAATTCAACCCCAGGTTTGTGCTGAAGCATAAGTGATATGAAACTAAGTGCCCACCACAGCACTCTGCATGCAGTAGGTGCTCAAGAAAAAAAAATAGCTGTGTCAACTGGGAGTTCAAGCCACAATCTGTGGGGCAGGATGGAACTCATGCACCAGGATCTGGTCCCCTAACGTCTTCCTCATCCACCGGCACTGAGAATTCCATTCTTCTGTTTTTGAGAGGGTGGTACAGCCCTGTGTCTGCAGGGCTGGGTTAATCTGGGCGAGAAGACCCTCGAGAATTATCTTTTCTAAACAGGCCTGACCCAGTCCCTGGAGGCCCAGGTCAATCCAGAACCTTATTGGGCCGAATAGCAAACCTCAAGGGCAGGGCCCCAGTGCTGCAGGGAGATGCTGAGTTGGGCAGGGAAGGAAGGAGCCTGGAATGGTTTCTGCTCCCTGTGGGGATCTGAGGCGTCAGTCTAGGAACCAGGGAACAGGCAGGAGGGGGTATGATGAGTGATCAGTTACCTTGCCAGTGACATGTCCTGGAGCAATGGTGGGTGGGTATCTGGAGGGCAGGTCTGGGTTCCCGGGCTCCGTGCCCTGGGGCATGGGGCAGTCTTTGTGGGCACTTGTGAACAGATCTGGAAACAGGAAGGAGAGGAGATACTTAGAAAGGCCCAGCCTTAGACAGAGCAATGAAGGCAGAAGCAAGAAATAAAGGGCATCTGAGGAGGAAAGGAGGAAGTCAAACTATCTCTGCTTGCAGATGGCATGATTTTATACAGACAAAAATCTAAAAACTCCACCAAAAAATGATTGAAATGATAAACAAATTCAGTAAGACTGCAGGATGCAAAAATCCACACATAAAAATTAGTAGCTTTTAGCTCAGTTCACAATAGCTAGATTGTGGAACCAAACTAGATGCCCTTCAGTTGATGAATGGATAAAGAAACTGTGGTATATATACACAATGGAATATTACTCAGTCATAAAGAAGAAGAAAATTATGGCATTTGCTGGTAAATGGATGAAGTTGGAAAATACCATGCTAAGTGAAATAGGCCAAGCCCAAAAAACCAAAGGCTGAATGTTTTCTCTGATAAGTGCATGACAATGTATAATGAGGGGGGTGATGGGGGAAGAAAAGAATGAAGGAATGTTGGATGCTGTAGAGGAAAAAGGGGGGTGGGGATGGAAAAACATAGAATGAAACAGACAGTATTACCCTATATAGATATATGTATGATTACATGAATGGTGTGAATCTGCATTGTGTACAACCATAGAAATGAAAAGTTGTACCCCATTTGTGTACAATGAATCAAAATGTGTCCATAAAAGTAAATATTTTAATGAAAAAAATTAGTAGCTTTTTTATACACCAATAATAAACGTACTGAGAAAGAAATCATCCCATTCACAGCACCTACAAAAAATAAATTTAACCAAGAAATGAATGGTCTCTACAATGAAAATTACAAGATATTGGTGGAAAAAAGTCAGAGGACACACAAAAAATGGAAAGATATCCCATGTTCATGGATTGGAAGAATTAATATTGTTAAAATGTCCATATTCCCCAAAAGACGCCTCCACTCGTGTGCCCAGCCCTGGCTCCTCATTTGGGCCTAGTCTGAATTACCAACTTCTGGTGGATTTTCTCAGTCCTGCCTTTCTGTTCTCCCCCAACGTCATTCAGAAAATGCACAAGTCCTCTGGGTTCTCTGGCCCGTGTCTATTCCAGATTCTTCCGTCCCTGTCCTCACTGTGGCTTCTGCACAACTCTCTCAGTCCTCCCTCCACCCAGACGTGCAGGGCAGTTACAGCCCAGGTCAGGCAGGTCCCTGGGGTTGGGGATAAGGTGGATGTTCCACCCCGTGTCTCTGGATCCCTTCCTCCTGTTTGTGTGCCCACCCCCATGGGCTTTCCTCCTGGTGGGCAGCGTCTCTGCCTCTCTGGGAAGGCTGCCTGGGGCTAGTGGACACACAGTTGTGCGTCCCTTCAGGGTGGGGATGAGTTCCGAGAAAAGGGCTGCTAAGTGATTTCATCATCCTGGGACCGTGTCGCGCCATCCTCAGTGGCGCAGCTACACCCCGGGCCCGTTTGTGGTGCAGCCGCCTGCTCTGGGCGCACACCCGCAAGGCGCGTTACGGCACCTAAGACTGAAGTAGTGGTGACACAGTGCTCGGCGCCCTGTTCCTAAGCATATCTGACCTCGGAAGAGGTGCAGCAGGAGGACGGCATAAAAGGTAAAAAGCGGCACACCCGCGCCGCACGCCTGCCACGCACGGAGCTTGCAGGACTGCAGCTGCCTGGGAGTCCCTAAGTGCTTGTGAAGGTCAAGGAGACGGCTGTGCACTCCTGGAGCCTTTGTGCACCGAGTATGCTCAGCTGCACCAAATTCATAAACAGCCCCAGCCACTCGGGAGACTGAGAAAGGAGGTGGCAAGTTCCAAGCCAGCCTCAGCAACTTAGCAAGACCCTGTCTCAAGATAAAACAATAAAAAAGGGCCGGGGATGGAGCTCGGCAGTAGGTACTTGCCTAGCACGGGTTCAATCCCCAGCACTGCCAAAAAAAAAAAAAAGACACTAAGACACAGGGCTGGGAGTGGGACTCAGTGATAGAGTGTGTGCTCAGCACGCCCAGGCCCTGGGTTTTAAGACCTAAGACACAAACGCACACATGAGCCCAGGTTACAGAGGGTCAGGATCATCTTGTCCCAGTGGGGAGTCCATCTGCTGGATGGACTGAAGGACCTTCCCCAGACGGGTTCCCAGTGAACTCTTCTTTAATAAGTGGGAGTCCACCGGGCTGGGGATGTCCCGTGGTGGCACAGTGCTTGCCTAGTGTGAGCAGAGTCCTGGGTTCCGTCCCCAGCACTGCTGGAAAAAGAAGAAGAGAAAACATAGGACCGCACTCTAAAACAAGGACAGGGGCCGGGGCTGGAGCTCAGCACAGAGCGCATGCTCAGCATGAGCAAAGTCCTGGGTTCGATTCCCCCCAAAAGATAACAAGTTAGTCTAGTAAATACTTAAGCTGGTGACAGTATCATCTATTATTTCTGGTTTTTTTTTTTTTTTTTTTTTTTTTTTTTGCGGTGCTGGGGATTGAACCCAGGGCCTTGTGCATGCAAGGCAAGCACTCTACCAACTGAGCTATATCCCCAGCCCTCATCTATTATTTCTATCAAGTATTGTGTGCTACACATGGTTAGTGCATTGCTGTTTTTTGATACTGTGGCATAGGTTAGTTTGTTCACACACACACACACACACACACACAGGGGCAATGCACTGGGCTGGGATGGGGGATGTTCTGCATTACAAGGAGATAGGAATTTTTCGGCTCCGGTATCATCTTCTGGGACCACCAATACATATGCCATCTGTCTTTGACCAAGCAGCACCTGACTGCTCCTGAGGATTTATGGCCCCCTCCCTGTGTGGCCCTAGCCAATGACCAGCACTGGCCCCCAGCTCCTTCTCTGCCATCGGGAAATTCCACTTTACTGACTCTCCAGCGCCCCCTGCAGGATGGCCTGAGACCTCGCCTCCAGCTCCCCCTCTTCCTCCCGGCTCCTCTGGAAGGCGTCCTTCACACATCAGCGGCACCCTAATTCTCATTTCAGGGTCTGCTTCTGAGGAACCGCCCTGAACACCAGTCAGCCCAGCCCACCCTTCACTACTCATGGGCCTACAGCGAGGGACTTTCCCTCCCTGGACTCATCCGTAAAATGGGCAGTCGAGGGAGGCAGCTCTTGTTCTTCAGGAATCGCCTAGCAGCATCCAAAACTGGAAACGGAGAGGCCCTGGGGACCCCATGTCTTGAAGAAAGTCACTCTCAACAGGGATGGGGGAGCAGACACCTCTGAGGTGCTGAAATAGACTGCTGCACAGCCACCCACTGAGCTTGCCCATGTCACCCACACACCAGAAGAGGGGCTCCCAGAAGATGCCCACAGAGGAGAGACCCCGCTGGACGTCTCTGTGACCACCAGAGACTGTGGTGGGGCTGGGCAGGCAGCGGGGCAGCCAGCCCTCCCTCCCTCCCCGACGTGACCAGGACTGGAGTTTTCAAGGGTCAGCAATGAGGAAGTGTCATGTTCGGGTCTCGCTGGAATCCCCAAAGAGGGCTACTGGTGGTGCAAGGGGACCCCAGGGCAAGAGGCTGGAGGCTGGAGACTTAGGAGGATGGGAGAGTTGGTGGGAATGAAGGAGGTCTAGCCAGAGCAGATCTGCACTGACAGGCCCTGTGGGGAGGAAGGTCCCCCCAAATATCTCTTGAAGAACTCACCCATGCAACCTAAGGACCCTGTCCCACCTCATCCCACTGCCTCCTTTCTCCACTCTGGTCGCACTGACCATTCTGCTGATGATCATGAGCTTCCCTGAGACAGGCAGGCCCAGCACACCACTGCCTCAGGGCCTTTGCACTGGCTCTCCGCTCCCTCCATCTGGAACTCTCCTCTCAGATGACTGCAGACCCACTCTCTTGTTCCATTCGGGTCTCTGTTCAACCCCCCCAGCCATTTTAATTGACATGACACCTGCCCTTCCATCCCTTTGGCCTGTCTGGCTCGGCCACACACTCAGCATGCTGTATCTCACGTGTGTCCAGCAACTCCTTCACCAGAACACAAGCTCTGTGAGGCCTGGACTCCGTCCATCTCATTCACCTTGCCAGCCTCAGCATCTGCCATAGGGTCTGGCACATAGTAGGTACTCAATAAATACTTCTTTCAAGGAAGAAGGTAGGAATATTTAGGGCCTCAACAGCCAGCCAGCGGGAGTCAAGAGAAACCACTAGGGCCTCAGGTAAACCAAACTCCTGGCCCTTCCTCTCAGACCCCAGCATGTCAGTGGAGGGAGGGATCTCCAGAGGGGGCGGGGCCTGCAAAGCAGGCGGTGAGCACAGAGGTGACACCAGATGAATGTTTCCATCCAAAGTGCACTGGCTTAGAATGAAGAAGGGACAGGAGGACTGAGACCTGCCCCGGGCTGTGCAGGGTGGGCAAGGCAGAAGAGCTAGAGCCAGGTTGGCGGGGGCTGGGGCTGGGAAAAAGCAAGGCAGGGCAGGGTCAAGGTTAACTGCCCCCCACTTCCCATGATTGGGGCATAGGGAGGTCAGGGGAACACAGGATCCTGCGGGCTGAGCCTTGTGCCTGCACACCGCAGTGCCCAGCTCAGCTTGCTTTGTCCCCAGAGCTGGCTGTGTGACCCTGAGATAGTTGTCACCCTCTCTGGGCTTCAGAGTCTCCAACTCTACAAAGACAATGTTCTGGGGGGGGCAGAGAGGCATCCTTCAGTATGCTATGCATGCCATTGTCTATATATGTTTACCATATATATTTTTTTAAAATAATAATTATTATTATTATTTGCAGTGCTGGGGATTGAACCCAGGGATGTGCTACCACTGAGCTACATCCCCAGCCCTTTTAGTTTTTTTGTTTTTATTTTGAGACAGGCCCTTGCTAAGTTGTCCAGGCTGCCCTTGAACTTGTGATCCTCCTGCCTTAGCCTCCCCAGTTGCAGGGACTATGGGTGTGTGCCACTACTCCCTCCGGACTAGGTTTGTTTTTAAAACACAGAATTGACTTGAGTAGAGACCAACAGAGCCTAGGGCAGAGTTGGCTTAAGTTTATTTCTTGAAGTTTTTGCTGGAATTACATGGACACGTGTGGGCATGTGCACACAAAAGTAGGAAGAATTTTCATGGTGTGCACCCTGGGTCAAAATGCAAAATACACCTGTTATCCCAGCAACTGGGGAGGCTGAAGCCGGAGGATTGAGAATTCAAAGTCAAGGGAGATTAGCGAGGCACTTAGCAACTCAGTGAGACCCTGTCTCTAAATAAAACAGAAAAAAGGGCTGGGGATGTGGCTCAGTGGTTAGGCACCCCTGGGTTCAATCCCTGGTACCAAAAAAAAAAAAAAAAAAAAGCAAAATATAAAATATAGTTATTCCTATGAGTCCAGTCAAAAGTTTGAAAGTAGCCACATGTGAGGGTGGGGAGACTCTGTGTGTTATTGCAAGTTGGGGTTCCGCCAAGCTGCAGGCTGGGTGGCACAGGCTACGAGCTGTCCCTAGGAACTTTGAGAGGTACTAGATGTCAAGGGTCCCTGATGGTCCCCCGAAGCTGTGTTTAAGTTCTCCAGCTGCAAAGCAGAGGAGAGTGCAGCTGGTGGAAAGGGAAGCCAGCTCAGAGCAGGTTGCGGGGGGTGACACCAGGCCTGGCAGAAACATGACTTGAACAAGGTCATGCCGTGCCATGGTTGGTGGTGGCCTTGGGACTCCTGGCTCCCAGCCCCTCCCCAGCCTGCCTGCCCCACCTCAGTTGGGGTGCAGGTGCCTCTGCGAAAGTTGCTTTCTCCCCAGAGGACTTTGGCCCCGTGATGTCACAGGCTGGTTGCCATGGCGACGTCAGGTAATGAACCAGCCTAGGGTGAAATCACAGGCTGCTCTTAGCCCAGCTGGGACCGGCCACGTCACTGCCACTAGCAACTGGAAAAACACAGAATTTCATGTGGGGTGGGGGTTGGGGCAGCCCAAAGGACGCTGGCTCCTGCTTTGTGGCTACCTCCCTCTCCCCAGGGAGCTTTGGGGTCGTCCCTTTCTTTCTCCCCTGACCTCAAGGTCTGAGGCCCTTTGGAGGACCTGCTTCCTCCCACTCCTGCCCCCGCCACAGGAGTGACAGGCCTCTGGTTGCCACAGCAACGTGGAGGGCCCTCTTGATCCTTCAAGGAGAGGGGTAGCATCCAGATGTTTCCTCCCTCCCTCTGCCCTCGCCAGAGCTTCCCCTCCACCTAGCCAGGGTGCTTCCTGCCTTCCTATGAGGGCCTCCATCAGACGCCAGGCCAACCGCCGGTCCATTCTGAGGTTCCACCTAGACCCCTCTTGCTGCGAAGCTCCTCACAGCCTCACCCGCTTGTTCCCTGGGTGAGTCTGCAGGGCAGCCCGACCTCTTGGGCTCCCCTCATCTGCCTCGGAGGCCCCAGTGCCTGCGGCTGGTCTTTGGGGCTGTGTCCCAGCCCATTAGTCACCATGATTGTCATCTGCTCCCAGAGTCCCCAGGGTTCTGCACTCCGGGAGGCCACAGGGCGCCCAGCTCAACCCTGCTCTTCCCAGCAGCCCAGCGAGGGCACCAACAGTGCCCTGGGCCCAAAGCCCCTCACACTGCCGCTCCCTGGTCAGCCACTGGCTCGGCCTCTAAGCTTCTAGGGCACCTGTGGCCAAATGTGCGCGGTGCCACCTCCAGCCATTACGGCTGGGTACGTGCCCTCTGGGTCTGTCCGGGCTTTGGTCCCCGCTGTCCCTCCCAGCCCCGGGGTAGGGCGGGTAGGGCACCACATCTCATCTGTGGGATGCAGGAAGCACTTCCTCCATGGTAGCTGCTTCGTCCCTCTGCCTCGGTGTCTCCCAGACCATGGGACAGGTCCCCACAAGCCACTGGTCTAGTCCTGTCCCAGGACGGTGCTCGCCCTGGGGTCCCTGGCCTCTGTCTGGTGAGTCACCAGCTGCCCTGGGAGCAGGTCACAGAGCTTGGCAGACGCTGGGTTTCAAGTGGACTGAGTGTCCTCTGCTCCCTGGGACATTTGTTTACAAGTCACCTGGGCCACAATGACAGCTCCATGCTTGGGTTGGTTCTGCTCAGAGAAGCTCAGGGGTCCCTTTCCACCCCCAGCAAGGACTGGCACACACCCAGTTCCTTCCCAGGTTTTTTGCCAGCCGGTGCCAGCCCCTTGGAGCAGCCTGCTCCGGCCTCACCTCCTCGGGCGACCTGGGCAGCTGGGCCTCCTGTATCTGGCGCCTCCCTCACCAGCGGCTCTCATGGGCCAGGCCTGGCAGCAGGTCACTGTGGAGGACACTCTGTGCCAGGTGCTGTCCTAGGCCATCCCCCGTTGCCTCTCATTCAGTCTTCACTGTGGTGCCCACTTCACAGATGGGGAAACTGAGGCTCGGCAAGACTCAGCAAGGCTCAGTCCCTTATGTGAGGTCACCAGATGGCAAGTGACAGAGATGGGTTCAAACCTAGGTCAGTCTGAAACTCCAAAGCATGTGCTCCAGCCACTAAGCACTGCTGTCTCCGGGAGGGGCTGCGGGCCACTTTTCCAAGCCTGTGTGCGTGTCCCGACTCCCCCAGAGGCAGGGCTCCATCTCTCATCAGACTCTGAGCACTAAAGGGCAAGGTTCCCTCTGTCCTCTCCTCACTCTCCCCAAGTGCCCAGGACCAGGCTGCTCACGGGCAATGCTAGGACTGCGGGTTTGTGGGTGGCTCTGGTTGGCCCCCCAGAGCCCGTGCTTTCTCTTAGACATATGGACATTTGACCTTCCAGAAGAAAATCCTCATTCTCTCACTTCTGAATGCACAGCCTCTTCGTGTCCACTGTATTGTGACCTCCAGGGTGAGACCAGGAGATTGCGCAGTTGGTCTGGAGGAGAGGGTTGGAACAGAAGGGAGACGGTCACAGGATCAAGGGCATGGGGGTGGGCAGTTTGCTACTGGTGGTGGCAGAAGAGCCCCAGCCAAACATGAGCCATTTGAATTATTCCAGAAGGTCGGCGTTAAGCATTGGTCATGCACCGAGTACCTGACTATGGGGGGACACAAGAAAGCAAGGAGCACTCAGCTTCCAGCCCCTCCCCAGCCTGGGTTCGAATCTGTCTCTCCATGCCTTGGCTGGGTGACCCAAGGTAAGGCTCTGCCCGTCTCTGAGCCCCACTTCCCCCTCCCGGGGTTGAAGGAGAACTAACTAGGTCAGGAGAGCAAAGGCTCAGCCCGGCTCAGGAGACACTCCCAACAAATGGTAGCTTAAAAATAGATAACGAACACAAAATAGCTCCTGGAAACAGCGTTTGTTGCCTTAATCTGGTCCCAATCACTTTTGCGCTGTCCTCAGTACCTCGAGTGCCAGCCCTGCCACTTCCCAGTGAGGTGGGCTGGAGCCCTGTCTCTATGGCTCCCCTGTCCAGCCAGGAAGGTCTGGGCTGGCTGTCTGCACAGAAGGCTGCTCATACAAATTAAAAATGGGAGTAATAGCTCATGCTCATGAGCGCGGACCACGTGGCAGGTCCTGGTGAATTAAGCCACTACATGTTCCCAGCAATCTATGACAACCACACTGCTGTATTTCCAGTTTAGAGACGAGAACCCTGAGGTGCCCACACAAGGTTAAGCCACTTGCTGGGGGTCACGGAGCTAGTGAGTGGCGGGACTCAAGCCCAGCAGCCTCTCTCTCCTGGTTGCCCAGCCCAGGATGCAGGAGCCAACAGCCCAAGGCATGGCTCTCTCAGGCGTGGCCTGGGCCTGGGCAGCCCCAGCTGGGTGCGGATGCCAGACTTGCAGTGGCCATCGGTACAAGGCTCCTGGTCAGCGGCCTCCACTTCAGCCTATGCTTCTGGCCTTGGCACACAGGAGCTGTTCTTAACACCTGGTGCAGATGTGGACACCCGCTGGGGGTGCTCAGGAACCCACAAAAGTCTGCAGTTCAAGGGCAGCAGGACAGGTGCCAGCAAGGGACCGAGGGAGCTGAGCGATGCCAAGACTCCGGACCCAGGCTCTGGAGCCAGAGCGCCAGGGAGCTGGCTTTGCTGTTTCCTAGCTACGTGGCCCTGGGCAAGTCATTCAACCGCCTTCTGCCTCAGTTTTCCCCTTTGTAAAATGGGGACTATGGTAGTATATAACCCAGGTTAACTTTTTGTTCCTAAAATTTTCAGACTAGTATTCAGTCAACTGTAAGCACTCAGACAATTGGTGACAATTGGAGGAGGGGCGGCCTCCACCCAGCAGCTTTGGAACGCTGGTCCCCCTCTGTCTCTCTAGTTCCCCTTCTCTATCCAACTGGCCTGGGTGTGTTAAGGGACCACGGTCCCTCAGGAGAGCGACAAGGTTGGAATACACAAGCAGATCTGGGTAGCATTCGGGAGGCCCGTGATGCAAAAGGAAGAGTACAGAGGTGCACCTCGGCCAGTGTGACCTCAAACAACCCCAGCAGAGCGTGCCGTAGGGGAGCATCGGGTGTGGTCAGGGGACTCAGGCCTCAGCCTCGGCCTGTCCTTGACAGGCATCTCCTCCTCCCTGGCCTCTGACCTCTGCTCAGCCCACAGACGAGTTCACTGCAGCTGGGTGTCCATGGGACCTGGCATGGGATGGCCAAGTCAGGGGGACGAAGCACAGTCACTGAGGAAATACCCAGATCCCTACCACCTAGAGCTGGTCCCACTGGAGATGGTCAGAGCCCTTGGGGACATGGGACGCTGAGAGCCTGTGACTCCTAGAGAACCTTCAACTCTGCTCTGATAGCCGCCTTCCTCTCCCTCTCGGTCACTGGCCTCACAGACCAGGGACTCTGCTGGGTTCCTCGCTGGGGTTCCCTACAGTGCCTGGCACGGCGTAGGTGGTATCAGCATAGTGAAGGGCCACCAAACCCCACACAGCCAGCTGCTCCTTCCTCTCCCCGACTTGTGATCCCACCTCTGACACCTTTCAGAGACATCCTGAGCCACCTTCCCGAATGCCCCATGAACTAGTGAGCAGAGCCCCTAGAGTCCCGAAGATGGAGAAGGAGTATTGTGCTCCCTCCTTAACCTCCACCAAGTGTTGAGGGTCCCCTCCAGGGCCGCCCAGCCCCTCCCACAAGCACCTGAATAAGCTACTGGGGTGACAGGTGGGGTGGTGGCCCCCCACCACTTGTGATTGGGGTCAGTGGATGTGGCCTCAGCCCAGAGAGCTTGAGACAATGCCAAAGGCAACCCCACGCCCTGCCCTG